>NC_047659.1:134439758-134744758 GCF_011762505.2 Arvicanthis niloticus
GCACGTGTGGACATAGTAACATTTATAAGACAGCGGGTGGACGTTTTAAAGTGAATGGAGTATTTCATATTAAATAGTGGTCTTTTATCTTCTGCTAGGTAAGCTAACGGGACTCCATGGCTGTATCCTTCAGAGATGTGCAGCAGATACTCATGAAGAAATGGTGTGCCACTAGGGGTCTCCCAATGTCATAAGGAGTGGGCAGCCGAATCTGCCAGGGTTGCTGAGGCTGGTGAGGCGTGCACTGAGATCTAACTATTCTTACAGTGTTCAATGCTCTTAATGTTGGCTGTATGATTTACAGTGGGAGACAGCCTGTGCAGGCCGAACCATGTCTGCAGTTTTCATGGACAGGAGCTGGTGCTCAGCCCCACCTGCCTCTCACCTTGTTCTGCTTCAGGGCACTCTTCTCTTTCATGTGAGGACAGTCTTTCCCAGTGACGATGGCCTTAATGTCTGCAACAGGAACTGAGAGACAATGGGAATTACTATCTGGAAGCTGCTGCTGCAAGCTGGTCGGCACTCTTCAGTGCTGAAAGGGAAGCCAAGGCAGAGTACCAGGCTGTGGCAGCTCTCAGCCCCGAGGGCCCTCCCAGCTCAGGGAGATGTGCATGTGTTAGCCTGCCCTGCTCCTCTGTAAACCCTGGCTTCATCAAAGCTCATGGGTGTTACTTGGGTTCTTCAGGGAGTAGAGCCTTGGGCACCCATCCTCTTCTCCTTCCCATAGTGAAGGTGACAAAGAGGCCAAAGCAAGCAGCATCACAGCTAATAACCAAGCTGCCACCTGCTAGACGGTGCCCCGAGGGAATGTATGATTTCTCAGTCCTCTGTGGATGGAAGTACGGTGTTAAACCCATTGTACCAGATATGAAAGCAGGTGAGGATTAGTTCACAACATCCAGCCTTTGCTAGGGGCTAAGCCAGGGTTTTCATTTAGACTGTAGCTTTAGAGCCTTTCAATGAAGTTTTGTCCTGCCCTCCCTGACACACAGGCACAACAGGGATCTCAGTAACTCTCCCAACCACCCTGAGGTGGGCCAGAGAGAGGATCCTTAGCAGATGAGGAGACAAGGGATGCATGCTTGAGACCAGACACTGGGCTTGAGGGACAGGGCCTGGGCCAGCACTCAGGACACTTGCTGACACACCAATGGAGACATGCACCTACTTTTCTCCTGCAGGGATTCGAATGTCACCTCCCCTTGAGGGTTGTCATCCAAGTCACCATAATGTAAAACCTTATGGTTCAGCGCCAAGCGGCAGTGCCAGAACCTCTCTGGAAAACAAGGATGGCAGGTGAGGCACAAGCAGTGCAGGGCAAAGGGCGCCATACAGAGCCAGGTTCCCAGGCAAGCATCCCAGGCAGACTCCCGATGCTCCAGCTGCCCCCTTACCTTGCCTACGACGGTTCCCGATTTTCCGGAAGCTGCTGCCCTCACACAGCCGGTTCAGACGCTGTTGCTTGATCAGTTCTAGGATCTCAGGCTGGATCTTTTCTCGAAGCTCCCTGTGGGCACATTAACCCAAGTCAGCTTACGACTGAGCTGGTGGAGGTGGAGGTGGAGGTGGTAGGAGACTGCATCCCTCACGGGCTCTCTCAGCTGACACTCACACAATCGGTGGGGACTGGAAGTCATCCTGGCTCATCCTCTCAGACTGGCGCAACCGCAGAATTTCTGAGTAACTCAGGCTACGGAGTTTACTCTTGAACTGATCCAAAGAGTTGGGTTTAGAGGGCAGAGCCCGGGTGATCTGCTCTCGGACAACTTGCATAACCTGGGCAGAGAAGGAAGTCACAGGCCGCTCTGACAACAGACAGGCTGCCTAGAGATGAAGCTGCTCCCTCACCCAGTGTCTCAAGCAGAGTGGGCAACACAGAGTCCTGACCTCAGGTAGGGATTCAGGTCACATGACAGACGGTAACAGGACTTTCCTTTCTCACACACGTCAGGGAATGGGTTCTGATCTCAACTCTTTTTTTTTTTTTTTTTAAATTATTTATTTATGTATGTGAGTACACTATAGCTGTCTTCAGACACACCAGAAGAGGGCACAGATCCCATTACAGATGGTTGTGAGCCACCATGTGGCTGCTAGGAATTGAACTCAGGACCTCTGGAAGAGCAGTCAGTGCTCTTAACCACTGAGCCATCTCTCCAGCCCCTGATCTCAACTCTTAGATGCTTAATCCTTCACCAACTCAGCAAGATGAACTGTGCTCAGGCCTCCATCGCCCTTGTCTCTACAGAGAGGAAGACATCTTCCTGTCCTTGATGCCATGAAGAACAGGAGATGCAACATGGAAGGCAGGACAGAGCGCCCAGCAGACAGGGTACTGCAATGTGACAACTTCCCTAAACAACTGAGAGAAGGAAACAGGATGCCTGCCTCCCAGTGTACATGTGGCATGATCCTACTGAGGAAAGAAAATTCTCAGAAGGAACTAATGAGCATGTGCACACACACAGGCAAAGAGAGAGAGACAGACAGACAGAGAGAATCTTATTGGCATCTCTTCTATACACTTTCCAAGGTTTGTTGTTTTGTTTTATTTTCTTGAGACAGGGTCTGGCTATGCCCGCCAGCCTCACACGCACACCCCATTATGTCAGCTCATCTCCGAAATTTCCCCAGTGGGATGGTCAGCCTGAAAACACTGGGTTCCTGGACTGTCAGCCTGTGAGGGCCTAGCACAGTGCTCCACTCCAGGGCACTCAGAGCACCGAGGCCTGAGAGGCACCATGATGTGCACAGCATGCCACCCTTCCCGCCTTGCTGACACTGGCTATTCACAGAACGCATCTACCACACTGTGGCCATGACAGGTTCAGCCCTTCTGCTCAGCTATTTCCCTGACCCCTGTGGAGGACAGCGGCAAGTGCTAGCTTTCCCCGGTAAACACAGGTCTTGGGCATCATGGAGAAGATGCCCGTTCAAGGTTATAAAAGGAGTCATGACAGTTGAGACTCAGGCTCTCTAGCGCTTAGACCTTGCTGCCGACCAGGCTGGTTTTCCAGCTCAGGGATTCCCCAGGCGCTGGCCAGCTGTCAGAGGCTGTCCCGTGGTCTTCTCCCAGCAGCCTGAGCGGCTGTACTGTAGTACTGACCTTGTTGAAATCCTCCGCTGTTGCCCTCATCTCCTTCCAGGTCTTATTCAGCAGCTGGATACAGATCCCAAAGAGCTCCTCAAAGGCCCGGTCATGGGTGAAGAACATCGGGTGGTAGTCATTGCGCCCTTCATTTGCTGTGGAGAAGAAACCGTAAGTAAGCACGAAGGCCCTGCCCTCAGGCACCCAACTGGCAACTCTGAATTCTCTGCACTCAAGTCTGAGGCCAAAGAGGACAGACCACAACTACAGCCATCAAGGAGCAGAAGGGGCTTTCCTCGAGCCGTCGGCGCTCTGTCCTGTTACAAACTCAGCCAGTCCTTACACAGCAGCACCGGGGAGTTTTGGAGACACCTCAGATCACTAGTTCACGAAACAGCAGCTATGATCACCATGGACAAGGTAAGTGGATTGAGAGCTCATGGAGTGAATAAGAACAGGTGTCCCCTGCCTAAGGCCCTCCAGTCCCTCCTGACATGTGGCTGGTGCAGACTTACGGAGCTCCCCGACCTGCAGGATCTCACACAGCATCTTGGTGAGCTCAATGGCACTTCGGCCGAACGGACACTCGTGTTTGTCCTCCCGGCTACTGTTCTCCAGCACGATCTACAAGCAGAGAGGAAGTGGGGGTTGAGGGGAGGCAGGCAGGGATGGACACTAGGAGTGAGGGGCTGCCCCGGCCTTTACCCGGATGTAGGTGTCCTGGTGGACTTTGGCCAGGTACAGCATGTTGTCCAGGGCCAGCATTCCAGGAGGAGTTTGGGTGAAGTCCAAGGCTGGGTTGATATGGTTCTGGAGAAACCAGGCAAGCAGGTGTGAACTCGAGTCCTCGTGTGTGTGGAATGACCTGGGGGCATCCTGTCCTCCCTTTCCCTCAGCTCCACCCTAGCTTGTCTGGCTCCTGGAGCACTGGACTAAGACTGCTTCATCATGCAACCCAGTACCAAGTAGGTTCGCAGTACAGTTAAACCAACCTCACTCCCAGCTGAGCTGTGTTTAACCAGACACTAGTCAACTGCAGCTGTGTGAAGAGCAAGCTGCATTGGTGAGTTGATTCAAACAGGCTGTGGATGCCACCCCTTCCTCTCCACTGTAGGACAGGGGTCAGAAAATGGAAGGTGGAGACTAAACCTTAGCCCAGAGGTGGGGAGGCACACCATTAAGGTGAGAAGCGACAGAACTTTACCCACTGCAGGCATGTGGTCCCCTTTCCCTCTGCCAAGGCTGGCTTCCTGGGCCTGTAATTGATGGATCTGGTTTGCATGCCTAAGTGGTTTACACCCACTGGGAGGCCACAGTCAAGGCAAAGCAAACACAAAGGCCCTCACCTCTGTCTGCTACTCCAGGGCTAGCACTATGAAGGGGGAGCTGCCGGGGCGGGGAGGGCACTTTGGTACTTACAGTGAAGCCCAGCATTTTATAGTCCTTGGTATACATGGCCTTGCGCTTTTCAGTCCCACTCCCAGGGACACTGCTGGGGTCAGACTCTGCGTCGAATGCAATTCTCCTTAGTTCAAATATAATGTCTCTTTGAGCCTGGGGGTGGGGGAGGGAGATAATGCAGTAGGCAGGTCAATCAGCTCCCAAGTCAGTCTCTTGGAAGGGACCAGTAGGAGGATAGAAGGACAGAAGAGGGCTTTGTCCCGAGCTCTCAGGAGATGCAGCACATGCTAGTTTTTACAGGGCTCAGGGACCACTTCACACAGCATTGCCAACACTCTGTGGGTGGAATGACCACAGCCATTAAGACACAGCACAGCTTACACCAGGAAAAGCCCCTAGCACCTGGTCATTGGGATCCATCTTGGTCATCATTCTTTCTTCCAGAAGGTTAAAGGTCAAGACTTGAAGGACATATAGCTGATGGGCCATCTCTGTTTTGATTGGACGATTCCCTCTGATCACATGCTAGAGAAAGAAAGGCAGGAGCAGGCTCAGTCTTTCCTGAAGAGTTGTGTGGGGAAAGGGGTGCAGGGGTCGGGCTGTAAGTATAAGCACGCCGCACAGGGATCGTTTCCTTCCAGTCATGGTGCCCGCACGCTCTTGAGTGGAAGGGGGCGAGACTCAGCCAGAGCAGGTCCTCACAGGCCTTCCTCTCCACTCTTGGGCAGGGGAAGTGCAACTGAGAATGTGCTCAACCTCAGACACCAGAGGTGGGGCAGGCACACCGGCCAGGAGACACCTGCCAGGCTTGCACCTCACAGGACTAAAGCCAAGCACCAGTGGGCACATGGTAAAGGGACACTGGTGGACAGGCTCTGGACTAGGTCACCTTAAGTGACATGGAGCCACCTCTAAGGAAGGCCACTGCTTTCCTACCCACCCTCACACCGCCCTCCCCATCCGTTCCTTCCCTGTCAACCCATGTCAGCCCCTGCCTGTCCTTCAGCCTCCCCTCTATCCTCCCAAAGTCAGCTCAGCAGTTCCCTCTGACCTGGACCCCAGCCTCCCTCATCCTCTCACCCCCTGACTGTCCCTCCCTGACCATCTTGGCTAATCACTTTGGGTATCTTATGTGGGTCTCAACCTGTCCTTCACCCCACAGCACTCTGCTTTTCCTCCTGGCTCCCCAGACTTCTCAACCAACACATCGTGAATCCTGTCACTCTGGGTTCTTGTCCAGCTTCTGCCATGTCCCTTCCCGTGTCCTTTGGGTCTTACTCAGTGGCCCTGACTCTAGAGCCTCCCTGTGTGGTGTAGCAGCCACCAGTCATGTGCGGGCATTTGTGACTGTGGACTGCAGCAGCTACCAGTCACGTGCGGGCATTTGTGACTGTGGACTGCAGCAGCCACCAGTCACGTGCGGGCATTTGTGACTGTGGACTGCAGCAGCCACCAGTCACGTGCGGGCATTTGTGACTGTGGACTGTAGTCCTTCCTCCTCACTACTCTCCATCATTCATAGGATGACTATGAAGAGAGGGGAGTGGCAGTGTGCTCCTGGGTTTTGCTCACGGTTCTCAGGTGAGAGGGAGGGAAAGTGCTCTACCAGCAATGGCTGCCGCTCTCGGGCTTCAGCAGACAGCATGCAGAGGTACTACCTGGGTAATCAGTTAAGGCCGGAGGGTCAGCTGTCTACTCCATGGGACCCTCTTCTGAGCCATCAGGCTAAGCCTCAAACATAAAAGATTTTCCCTGTTAATGCCTCCCCGTGCCCACATGCAGATGGGGTTCCTAGGCCGTTGTTCTGGAGGGCCCCAAGCAATGGGCACTCCCCATTCCACATGTGTTGGAAGGGAGCAGGGGCTGCAGTGACTTGAGGATCAAGTCACACAAGGTAAGGCCATTGGATTCTGCAGGGTTGCTCAGAGCTTTCTTCTAGAGCTCTGTTACCACACACATGCACAAACTCAAATGTGCACACGCGCGCGCGCACGCGCACACACACACACACACACACACACACACCTGCTGCCCACAGATGCCATGCACCCTGTCAGGCATGGTCTATGTATTTTAGCCCCTTCAGTCTTCACACCCAGCTAAGCAAATCAAAGCCCAGGGATGCAGGGTTAACTGCTCAGGATCAAAGCAGACTGGAAAATGGCCAAAGCCCACCATCAGCATCAAATCTTTCACGCTTGACTCTGATGTTTTGTCTATTACCTTCACTGTTGTCTTTGGGTTTTCCTTTGTTTCTGACAACTAATACACTCTTTTCCTTTTGGCCCAGGTCTTGGCTGCTGTCCCCACCCCCATTCACTGCCTTCCCATAACCCACACCATCACTATGGTAACAAGAGTGAAGACCTCTTTCCAGATTCCTCTTGAGCCCCGCAGCAAGCACCCAGCTCCTGAAGCATAGTCCACGGTGATCTAGAATCCAACTGCACCTGTACCACCACCCTGAATCTCGGCTGTGCTGGGGAGGGAGACTAAGGTCTAACCTGGGTGCTTTGCCTGGGTGCCTAACACTTGCAGCTCCTTGAACGGCTTCCCGACCCCTCCCTGCAGAGCAGATCTCACTGGTCCTGCCCTCTCTCTCCTAGCCACTGCTGTGATGGGCCCCACCTTTCCCAGCAGAGCACCAGGCTTCCCCCTGCATGCTCCAGGTCTCAGAGCACTCTGGCTCCCCTTGTGCTTGCTTAACAGTTCTGGACTGTAACAAGCGGTGGACATTCACCTTCTCCCTGGAGGGGCTGCAATCTCTTGGGGACCATGGGGATGACTTCCCAGAGGCAGTTTGGCTCAGAGAAGTCCAAGAAAAAGCTCAGGTCTCACAAGTGCCCAGCACCTGTTAGCAAGCCTGCTCTGTGCCCCCACCCTCAATGGCGATGGTCACGGCCCTCCTGGGATGGTGAGGACCACCAGCAGCAGGAACAAGCATTAACAGAAGGCAGTCACTGGAACTCACATTCAGGATTATGGACCGAAGGTGCTTCTGTGCAAAGGCGTTGGCCATGTCCTAGGGAGGGAAACCAACAAACGTTAGGCAGGGCAGGTGGCATCTGTGGCTGCTGTCAGGGGACAGGGTCCTTTCAAATAACAGTGAAGACCATCTGACCATCAAATGTGTTTTACTCTAAAACTTCCCCTGCTTTTTGAATGAATGCAAATGAACTCAGTGTCCCTTCCTCTGGGCACAATGAGCTTCACATCTTCACGTGACCTGGGTTGCTTGAGGACAAGACACATGTGTTACAAGGATGCTGGTGATGGACACTGCACGCGGAGCACACAGCAGGACATGCACCACTCCAGGCAAATGGCCACAGCTGAAGAACCCTGGCAGCAGACGGTGCTGCGAGACAGGGGCATGGTCACTCAGGCCTCACTGAGAGTCACATGTTGTGGGCCTTTGGGTAATATTTCACAGCGGATTCCCCTGTCCATCATATTTGGCTCAAACCTCGATAGTAACATTTTAATTATTAATACCCAGGGAATAAAGTATTCTCGTAGATGGGCCCTCCACAGAGACTGAAGGGCCCCAGCAGCAGCATTCTGACCATCTTTTCAAAAGACACACGAAGGACTGCAGTGATCTTCCAAGCCTTTTCCAAGCCTGCTGGGGGGCCACTCTGCCATGATACTGTCCCTCTGAGGGGCTGTTAAATTTCACCCCAACAAAATATTCCCATATCAGGATGCTTCTAATTTTCTGAAAACTTTTCTCAATTTTTTAGTCCGTTCCTTCCAATGTTAACAACCTGCCTTAGTGATATGAGTTACAGCAAGTCCCTTCTAAGACACAGCCTTCAGTCACCTTTGTTGATAGTGGTAAATTAGTGAGCCGGGGCTGGGGTGGGGTGGGGAGGGGGGCAGCTGCTGTCCAGTGATCTCTCTCCTCTATTTCTAAACCTCTATCCATGTTACAAACATCTGGCCAGGGGCATCTGGGTTTACTGTGAACCCCTGAGTGTAACTTGGCTAGACGAGGAGGATGGTTCCTGGAAGCTTCCAAGACATCAGATGAGACTAAACCCTGGGTGGACAATTCTCAGGCTCCTTAGATCATATCTTAGCAGAAGCTAAGCTATGAAACCCTTTGATGAGCTTCTCCTTGGCGCTGGGGTGGGAGCAACACACTCCTTCATGTCCTAAAAGGCGGCCTCTCCAATGTTCCCTCTCCGAATAAACACCCAAATTCTTTGTGATCTTAAAGATTCATGTGAATGAGTGTTTTGACAGTGTGTGTGTGTGTGTGTGTGTGTGTGTGTGTGTGTGTGTGTGTTTAGTACCTGAGAAAGCCAGAAGAAGGTATAAGATTCCCTGGAACTAGATTTAGAGACAATTATGACTCTCCATGTGGGTGCTGGGAACTAAACCTGGGTCCTCATCAAGAGCCAGGCCATCTCTTCAGATCCCAAACTCTCTTTTGCAAACTGTACAACTCTATCAAATTATCTATTTAGGAACAATCCAGAAAAAGCCTGGGAACCCTCACTCCAGCTTTGACTGCCAGGAGGTTCCTTGTTATTGGGATCGTATTGAAGAAAGTCAGGCTGCCTCTGCATCTGACTCTAAGCTCAGCCCAGACTCCCTCAAGGGCATCGTGAGGGAAAGCCTAGCCACTCTCCCAGATCAGGCATCCACAGACCTTCCGTGACTCTCACCTACAGTGGCTTTCTGGCATTCCAATATGACAGACATATGCTATCTTTCCAGGGCCCTGGTTCCCTGAGCAGTCAGTCCAGCCCATATGCCTCCTGCCCAGCTCTGACCTCCCCACCAGGAAGAGCCAGGCCCCTACAACAGCAGTGCTACTTACAGTGACGGGCAGGTCTAGAGGGTTAAGGTGCTTGTCCTGCCAGCAGAAAGCAAAAAGCACAGAGAGAAGCAGACAGGATGAGCTTCTGGCTTACAATGAAAGACAGACAGGAAGGAGATGCTCACAGAGCCACCCCATCCAGACAGAAGGAGATGCTCACAGAGCCACCCCATCCAGACGGAAGGAGATGCTCACAGAGCCACCCCATCCAGACAGAAGATGCTTACAGAGCCACACCATCCAGACAGGTAAGACAGACAAACTATGGATGCTTCTGCTCCTCCCTCTAGTAAAGGAACTCCTGAGAGACTGGTACATGACCCCACATGGATTTCATTCATGGATTGTAATATTGACAATCAGAAAGTCTTCCTACATATAACATGTATATTAGAAAGTATACAGTGTGTTGGGTTCGAAGGAGGCTTAGAGGTTGTTTAACTTTGTCTTTTAACTTCATAGAAAGATGAACTCAGATTGGAAGGCTGATACACTTGCCCAGCCAGAGGAAGGACAAGCACTCTGTCTAGGTCCTCCACTGAGGTCCCACACTTAAAATAGGAGCCTCATGTGACCCAATGACCTCATCATGAGTGAGTGGTCAGGGCAGATAACTCCGAACATTATAGGTGAGGAACTAAAGCTGGGACAGCAAGAGCTTGCCAGGATTGCATGTGCCATACAGCTGGTACCAGAGGAAGGCGGCTGAGGATGTGGACCAGAGACTGCACAGGTGAAGCCTGGTCCTAAGTCACATTGCCTTCAGACCACAACAATGGCACAGGGGCTCCCCCCCCCCATCTTCTTGGACCTCTAACTCAGGAATTAGCATACTGTAGGCATATTGGTGTGTTGTTTGTGTAAACAGTCTGACTGGGGACAGCTGTACCACTATTTACCTCTTGTCGGGAACTGCTTTTGCCTACAACAGCCAAGGCTGAAGAGCTGCCACAAGAAGTGAAAAACATTTACTTCCTGGCCCTTCAGAGGAAAAAGCCTGCAGAACACTGCCCGGATCCAGGAAGCATCAGGTCTCTCTCTTCCCAGTTCTTTCCTAGGGCTTCCTTAGGAAAAACCACCTGCTGGGTTCTGGCCAGGGAAGCTTAGCGGGGGAGCTCCAGGCTAATCTGTGCTCCCTGGCCACTGAGCCTACTCTGCACTGTGGCAGTTCTCTTAGACAACCCAGAGGAAAGGTTGAAAAGGCAGCCACAGACCTGTCTCTTGTCTTCGGGGGCCTTCAGGAACAGCGCGTTAATCAGAGCAATGGCGTAGGTCTGGATCTCCTGGTTGGAGCTGTGTCAACAGAGATGGAGGCAGGGGGATCAGAGGACCAGAGAGCAAGATGATGATGCTCGTGCACAGCTTAAAACACACTGTGATCAAATGACAACCAGGGACTGAGTCAGAAAAGCATTTTGAGCAGGCATACACCTGACCCCACTATTCCATGGAAGGGATTTATCCCAGACAGGAATCAGAAAGCTATGTGTGATTTATTGACAAGCTGTCACACTGGAGCCCTATTAAAGAGACAAGAATGTTAAGTAATCCACGTGCTCTCACTAGGCGCTTTTTAACGTGGGATACTTCTAAGGGCCTCCTGAAAATCACGAGATAGGCTTGGAATATCAGTGAAGGCCAGGTAAGATCTAGAGAGCATCTAGCTGACTGTGTGGATGTTCTTAGGGAGAGGAAAGCTCAGGTGGCACTGTGTTCCCACAGGCATCTGGGAAGGGTCAGGAGCATCTCTGTGGAAGAGCGTGATATGGGGAAATGTTCACAATGTATTTATTATTCAGCAAGGAAAAAAGTAATAAGCAAGGTACACATAAGAGTGTATAGCAAGATCTAAATGTTGGCAAAAATACGCAAAGGAAAAGGCTAGAGGGACATTCAAGTTCATGTTTAACAGCGCTTCTGTCTGGAGTGCAATAATGAACAAATAATGGACTAGCCTGTTTTCCCATATTTTCAAAGTTTTGACTACAAATTTATTTTACTTTAAGTAAATAAAACAGCCATAAGCATTTCCTCAGAATTTGATATAGCTGGCACTCGGGGCTTCCGTCTGCCATACTGTGAATACCCCCTGGAGCTTCCTCCAGAGGGCTAACAGCTTCCTGGTCAGACAGGTCCCTCGCTGAACATATGTACACTGGCGACAATGTGGGCTAAATATTCATGAGAGATGCCTAAGAACTGTCACTTTCTTCTACTGTTGTTCTCAGGGAGGCAACTGAGGTCACCTCCAATTCAGAGATGAGGACAAAGAAGTCACCAGGACCCAAAAAACTCCCTATCCAGAGTCTGTAATCTCCGTCCCAGCCTGGCATTTCAAATATGAAAGCTGGAAAAAATTCTTTAAAAGTGACAAGGTGAAGCCAGGTGTGGTCCACACCTGCCCGTTCCAGACTGTGAGGGGTGGCCAGAGTCCAAGGGCAACCTGACCAGCAGGAGACCCATCCCTCCTCTCAGATCACAGTGACAGGGTAAGACCAGTGCAAAAAGAAGTCACATACATTCTTTAAAAATCAGATTAATGGGGGAAGTGGGTTGGAAGCACTGTTGGGCTGTGCTATCCAGTTTTATGCCAACTTACACAAACTAAAGCATCTGACAGGAGGGAACCCCAACGGAGAAAAGGCCTCCATAAGATTGGGCTGTATGAAAGCCTGGAGGGTATTTTCTTAATTAAAGATTAATGGGGGAAGGCCCAGCCCATTGTGGGTGGTGCCATCTCTGGGCTGGTGGTCCTGGGTTCTATAGGAAAACAGGCTGAGCAAGCCATGAGGAGCAAGCCAGTAAGCAGTACCCCTTCATGGCCCCTGCTTCAGTTTCTGCCTCCAGGTTCCTGCCCTGTTTGATTTCCTGTCCTGACTTCCTTTAATGATGACCAGTGATGTGTAAGCCCAAGGCAAATGAACTCTATACTCCCCAACTTGCTTTTGGTCATGGTCTTTTATCACAGCAATAAAAACTGTAACTAGGATAGAAATTGGTCCCAGGAGTTGGGTATTGTTGGGATATTCCTGACCGTGTGTTTTTGGGAGGATTGGTCAAAGACTTTGAAACTTTGGGCTAGAAAAGTCATTGAGTGTTCAAAGCGTGGGTAGCTGTTCTGTGGGAACTTGGAAGAAAAGAATGTTAGGATGGGGCCTGGCTTGTGAAAACTCAGAGGGAAGCAAAGACTCTACCCGTCTATTTGTGTAATGACTCTGACCTGGCCAGCTAGAGCTGAAGACAGCTGTGATTAACAAGAAACCAGTGCCACTAAAATAAAACCTTTGTCTTGCTGGGACAGTTGATGCTGGTCTGCTGGAGCTGAGAGACTAGCAGTGACTGAGACCAGCATCACTGAGGTGAAATCTGTGTGAGGACACAGAAGCTGTGTTCCAGAGGCAGCCATGGTTGTTCCTCCGTCTGGCAGCTGAACTTGATAGTGTAAGAGACACTCAGATGGTACTGGTTTTGAAGGCATGAAGGGGTCATGGAGAGCAGCTGAGGCTTGGCACTGTGAGAGGCCAGGAGAGGCCGCTGGTGAAGATGCAGCCCAGCTGCAGATCTCAGCATTTCATGGATGACCCCCACCAGTGGTAGCTGTGAAGCCCACGGGAGCTTGGGAAACAAGCTGTGTGCTGCAGAGGAAGGAGCCGAAAACTGACCCATCCCTCAGAGGAGCCCCGAAGAGGAATGAAGCCCAGACACTGGACACTGGGTTATTTACAGTTAAGAGTTTCCTTTTTAGAGTTTGTTCGGTTGTTACTGTGCCCTGGTTCTTCCTTCTTGAAGTAAGAAAGTATTTATTTTTTACAGAACAGCACAGTTGAGAGGCTTTAAACTTAAAAAAAAAGGGGGGGGATTGAGAGTATTATATACACTTTGTACTCTTAAAGAGACTGGATATTTCTAAAGGGACAACTTGAAAGCGTTTGAATTTTGTAAGGCTGTGGGACTTTAAGTTTGGAACGTGTTTTTGATTGTGATGTCTTTATTAATGTGTGATCTTGGGGATTAACAAGAAAGGAGAGGTGGCTTCACGGTGATGATGTGTTTGTCTTTTAAGGTGACACGGAGTCAGCTGTGCTGGCCACTTTCATGTCTACTTGACACAAGCTAAACTCACCTAAGAGGAGAGAGCCTCACTTGAAAAACTGCCCTCATAAGATCAAGATCAGGCTGTAAGCCTGTGGGCTATTTTCTTAATTAGTCATTGATGTGTTGAGGGCTGGAGGGCCCAGCCCATTTGTGGGTGTTGCCACTCCTGAGCTGGTAGTCCTGGATGAAGCCACATCTGCCTTGCATCTGGAAGACTATCTTGGACATCTGTACCCTCAGGGCTCCACAGGGGAAGTGGGTCCATTCCAATTAAGTCCAACAGGCAGGAAGGGGGTGAGAGTCAGTGTCAATCAATCAACTGTGTTACCACCCTTCTTGGCAAAAGTTAGGCCCCTACCATCACAGACAGGCTCCCAATGGTATTGTGTGGCACCTAGCTTTGTTACAGGCTTAAAAAAAAATGTCCTGATAAGGTAAGCTTGCAAAAAAAAAAAAAGGCAAACTAACACCCAGCCTTCGGGTTAGGCAATAATCTGGGCTGGCCCCACACTAGTATTTAACTCTCCTTTGAGCTGCATGGGTAGAGAAAGTGGGGATGACTCACACATTAGAGATGAGAAGAGCAAGAGCACAGGCTCCAGTGGGGAGTTTACGGCCAAACCCTGGATACCAGAGCCTGGATCTGAGAGCTGCATCACAAACTCATGTTGTCCAGACTTCTTACTGTCGCCACCACACCGCTGTAAGTGATCACCCACCTCCATCAGGAATCGGTTCAAAACTGGCTGAGTCTTTGTCCTCAGAGAGCTCAGAACGTCAGATGGGAAACACATGGCGTGTGTGCGTGTGTGTGTATGTGTGTGTGTGCGCGTGCGCGTGCGTCTGTGTGTGTATACATATATACATATGTATGTGTGCATATATATACTTACATACATACACACACATACATACATATATATGTACATGTACAAACAAGGCTAACAGGTCCTCAGAAGAGGGAGTGTCTAACCTTGCCTGGCAGCTGGGGTCGGTACTAGGAGAGGAATTCCCAGAGGAGGAGGAGGAGGTGCTGAAGGAATGCGCAGGGGCCCTGGGGGAACAGAACAGACTGGCCACTGAGCGAGGGCGGGGCCCTTACTCACACCTGCAGGTGGGAGATGAGCTGTCCCACGGTGATCTCCTCCGCTATCTTCTGGTACAGGCTCTGGCTGTTCAGTACCATGCTCTCTAGGATGGCCAGGGACCGCTGGAGGATGGACACATCGACCATGGGCTGGCTCACATACCCTGCAATCTAGACCCAGAGAGAGGCACACTGGATGGGAAGTGTGGAGCCAAGGAAGCCCCTGATACTCTCTTCACGGCATGATGCCTTATGTGAGCAGCAATGCCAGGTGGGTCTCATCCGGTTTGGGGCTGCCCTGGTCAGTGGGAAGGGATTCCCTCACCATCTTAGGTAACGGTATCCACTCAATTGTGTTTCTTCAAAATGTAAGAATGTAATAAATTAATCCCTGTCAAATAAAGGTTCAGCATGCAGTGGACCGACTGGTTCTTGTAACTTACTTTATCTCCACCTACTCTTCCAACAGTTAGACCGTCAGACCCGGAGAACCCCTTAGACCCACCCTCTTCTCAATTCCCATTACAATTCCCTCCACATGGTCACCTCACTTTTGCCCCAATGTTTTTAGCAGTGGGGCGTTCTCAGTGAGAACTGGTCAACAGACAGCAGGGTATTCACTGGTTTCCATTTGGCTCCCTGAGCTGAGTCTGCCTCTTCTGGAAGCAGAGAGAAGGGCCCTTCCTTCTGCCTCTCCATCTGACCTGATAAACCAAGCAGGCTACTTGGCAGATTTGCAAATGAGATGCACTTTTCTCTCAGAAGAGCTGAGGAAGCAGGTCACTCAGAGCTGATGGTAGCTGGTCTGTGCCAGCCTCACCGACAACCAGTTGCTCTGAGCCCCATTCTTGGTGCAGGTCTCCAGAGAAGGCAAACTGTGAATTGAGATCTCTTCCTGGGCAAGTGACAAGGACCTCTCTTGAGACCAGAATATGGAAACTGAGCCACACCTCCCAAGAAGGTGGTCAGAAGGCAAACAAAGAAGCCACTACGAGCTACTAAGGAGGATGTTCAGAGGCCAAGGGAAGTGAATTCATTTTTAATCTGGTGACATTTCCAATGTGTGATGGGTTTATCAAGTAAGAACCTACTGTAAATTGGGGAGCATCTGTTAAAGTGTAAACCTCTCAGGAGTCCTGGGAAGATCACTGCTCCAGAATGAATACCCAGCCCTGGGGAACACAAGGCTGATTCCTGTCAGAGACTCCAGGCTACAGCATCTATGCCCAGAGAACTGAGAGGGAGGGGGAGGAGACAAACTGAAAGTTGGAAGCCTCACCTGCTTAATAAAGGTGATGGAAACCATGTCCCAGGAGACAATGCCGTGGTCCATGAGCTCTAAGAAGGCAGTCAGGGTGAATGCCAGCATCTCACTGTAGCTGAGACATGTGCAACACACACAAAACACAGAGATTCAGATCCGGGGAGCACAAGTGTGAAGGCAGCTACAGAAGGACAGAGCTCAGTAAACACCCATGGGAAATCTGTGGAAGCAGCAGTCAGTGCCCAAAGCACAAGCACGCCTAGGCAGGATGCAGCCCTGGTCCTTACACCAGGAAGCTGGTGGGCTGCAAGCTCAGGCTTGTCTTCTCCATCTTGCTTCAACCCTGGCTTAGTCTGTTATCTACCTCCCAAAACAAAGACCTTTGTCAAACTGATGATGCTTGCAGGGGGACCAAAGAGAGCATGTATCTAGTATTAACCTTTAGGCCAAAAGGCCGCAGGGCGAGGGAGACGAACAGGTGCGGCTATGCGTTCGGTCTGAGCAGTTGCTATGCCCGTTTTATCTCCTACTCCAGCTTCCTGCTCTGTAAAATCCAGTTAGTCTCGCAGCATTAGTCCCACAGGGCTGTGGGGAGGGCAAGCTGAGGAGGTCTGCAGTGCCCTCACAATAATGTGGTGGAGGGATTAAACGGCAGCCTTTTGTCTCTCCTTACAGGTTTAACCATTCATGCAGGGGCACGGTGCTCTACAGTTAACAAGCCAGGCCCCGTTTGCCAGAGGTAGTAACACTGCTCACGGAACTCTGAGCTGAGCGTTATCCCCATTTCAGAGCAGAGGGGACTAAGGCTGGTCTGTTGCAGCCAAAACTCTCCCAATGGCAGCCAGAGGCTGCAGCTTTGGTACAGCTGGAAGATCCAAGACTTTAAAACAAATTCCTAGGATTAGCTGCTTGGCTTGGCTGACGGTTTCAGGAGCTGATCCATCGCCTGTGAGATTTCTGACTCCCTGCCTGTAGTTTAGGCTCTACAGGCTTAGGTGGGGACCTGGGCATCTGTCACTCACTGCTGATCACATACAAGGCTCGGCTTCCCACCACAACCACCTAAGCCTGGAGGGCAGTAGAAGTGCCGAGGGGTGGTGCCAAATCCTGGGTTCCTCCTTGACAGTGTGGGGCAGGGAGATGGCAAACGGGAGAAACCTGTGGCATTCAGAGGGAGGCGTGCACACCAGGTGAGAGAGGATGGGACCAGGGAGGGCAGGCAGCGTCACTAAAGACCATCAACAGTTCCCATCTCCTCCCTGACCTTCATCAGGCCAAGCACTTCCTATAACTTATCATCAGGTGTGCTGCACACTGACTTCCCTGCTGACGTCAATGCCCCTCTGCTTTCAGTACTCACCTAGCACAGCACTGGGGCACTCGACCCACGCCGGTCCCCTGGGCTCTGAGATGCAGGGCCCCAACAGGGACAAGACCTCTCTGTATGTGGACTTGAGCTCAGCCTGCTGCTGTGAGCGCAGGGGTAAATTGTGACACCGTGGGAGTGGGAACAGGAGCCCTGCAGGTCACAGGACTCCGAACTTGCTTGTCAGACTTTGGTGATACTCACTGGGACAGGAGCTTGGTTCCGCTCTCCACGAGCCTTGTCAGCACAACGATGCCATCCATGTTAATGAACTCAGTGGCGAAGGTCACGTCAGCTGAGAGCTTAGCCAGCTCCTTCATGGCATCCAGCCGTGTCTCCATACTAGATGACTGGGTCCTTTCCATCAGCTGGCGTGCAGCCCGGGACTGTGAAGCCAGGGACAAAAGAGATGCCATCTGCTCTTGCAGCAGGTTACTACTGTGGGCTTGCAGCAGAGCCCCAGGCAGTTAGGGTTTCACGTGGCTGAGGAACTGCTAAATAAATGTTTATGGACCAGTAAGAGAAATTCCAGCATGTTGAGACTGATCTGTAGTTATCTGTATCCTTTCTGTATTCCTCTAGCTTATGACTTTATTTTAAAAATTATGTTAATTTTGTGTGTGTGCATTCGTGTGCATGCTATGCCCTGAGTGTGAAGATCAGAGTGTTAGTTAATCTGACAGAGTTGGTTCTCTCCTTCTACCATATAGGGGATAAAACTCAGGTCATCAGGCTTGGTAACAAGAGTCTTAACCCATCAAGCTTTCTTGTTCTACAGATTTTTTTTTTTTTAATTTCTACCAAGAAAATAAAGAAAGGGTATCTCCTAACTGCAAGTCCTCAGCAGCAGATCTGGCTTAATGGGGAGCTTTCTCCTAGTGAACATTACCTGTCAGCAAGCGAGCTTCCATCCCTGGAAGCAAGTGGGGGAAACTTGAAAGCATCTGTCAGATGCTGAGGGCCCTGCCCTAGAATATAATCTGATGGCCCTGAAGGATGCTTTTAATTCTAAAGTGTGATAAATCTGACAAACCTTGCAGCGTGCTAGACCACCCTTCCCCAAAAGAATCGTGCTGGGTAATCTTGAAGAATGAAGGAGCCGGAGGCTGAGGTTACGTACAGCGCCCTGAACATAGCGGCTGCTGAGGACAGATGCCTCCCAGCAGGCCCCCCTGCCCAGGCTGCCTGCCTTCTACAGCCTAGCAAAGTGCTGCAGCAGTGTCCACTGTGATTCCCAGTGCAGAGCTTACTACCACACAGTCAGACTCCAGTTCACTGTTTCATCATGCCATGATCTGAACAGAATGTTCTCTCTAGAAAGAAGCAGGAGAAGCAGTGTGACCCGGGCCTACCTGCCTGCTCAGTGTCAGGAAGTGACTGGAGGGCAGGGAGTGGGGCTGGCTACCTCTCCCTTGCCTCTCTGTCTGTTACAAAGGGGGCCTCGGTGACACACAGATTCTCCTAATCCCACAGTGGAGGAAGGGTATGCCCGAGACAACCTGCAAGCTCTGGTCTACACCAAGCTTAGAAACTCCAAGCCCAAATGTCAATCTCCCTCCCGAGACAGCCTTCCCAGCTGCTGTCCACTGCTCCACTTTATACTGAGGTCTATAAAATGCTCTCTGTCCTTCCTCAGATTGTCACATGAAATCAGCAGAGCCTAGCTTGTGGTTGTGGGGAGATGGGGAGGTTGAGGTTCTTACTCTGAGAAGCTCCTTCAGGAGAGGAGGGAGGTGAACAGGATGCTAAGTAAACTGGCTGAGACTCACGGGCCTGAGTCTGAACCTGGCTTGGCAACCTTCTCAGTTTCACCCAAGGCAAGACACTCAACCTTAGTCCTCAGTATCTTTGTTTCCCTCTCCGTTGAACTGATACAGTCAGGAAGAGTTAGCAAAACACAGGGCAAGCACTGGCTGGCACTCCCCTGCAAACCCTCTCCAGACAAGTGGGTCCTTCCCTCAAAAAGAAAGCATGACCCTAATTTCCTACAAGCGTGACAAAGGCTGAGCCCTGGGACCATGTCTGTCTCAGGCCTGCCTCCTTGCCCCGATGCAGACTGAACCCTTACCCCTCTCTCCCATCTGAACTCATCCATGGGACACATGAAAAACTGCAGGAAAGGGCCTCCCTCAGGCTGGAGGGTAGGACACAAGAAGCAGAGGACGTTCCACTTCCGTGCCAGACTTCACAAGTTTTGAAACATTAACATGCTTCCCCTGTGTTTCAGACTAACAGCTTTTGGACCCCACATCTCCCGGGTTCCTGTCCCCTCTTCTTCTGTTGGAGACCGAGCTCCCTGACACAGTGGCAGACGTAAGCTTCTCCACTGTGCCCTCAACTTTCACTCAAGACAGCTGGCTGCTCACCGGCTGTGGGCAGTGGGGCTGTGGCACCCCAGTGGTCTGTGTGACAATCTGGCTCATCCACCCTGTGCTCCCTGCACTGCAAGCCTCCCCTTCCTCTCCCCTGCCCTGCCTGAGTAGTTTCTCACCCTTCCTCACCACCCCCCCCATGGTCTTGAGACACGGTCTCTGGAGCTTACATTAGCTTTGACCAGCCTGTAGCTGAAGATGACTTTGAATTCATGATCCTCCTGCCTCTGCCTCCCAAATGCTGGGACCAAATGCTCCTGGCTTCTGCTCCCCACCCTGCCCAGCCTGCTCCCCTTACTTGTCTTTAAGGGTTGCTTATATAGAATGAGAGGATCCCCAAGTCCTCTGTTCCCACCCCAGTACTCTGACACATTCACCAAGCTTATCTCTCAAGTCTTCCTTGTGCCTGTCAATCCCGCCACCCCACTGTGTCTGCTGGGATGTCGCCCTTCCCAGTTACTGAGAGATCACTCTCCCACCAGTCTCTCTTGTCTGCCTGTGAATGTGGCCTTTCTAACACTCAGTAGGATGCACGGGGCATGCTCCTCATGGATTCCACTTCTTTCTGAGTAAAGTCTGAGTCCACAGGCAGCTGTGCGAGTGCCTTCAAGACTGGTCTCTCCCTCACGCCCACAGCTCTGGCTTCTACACTAGGAAACATGTTTCTTCTTTCCGTCACTCCCAGCTTTAGCCTCTAAGCCCAGGGTCCCTGTCTCTGGGAAAGCCTTCTGGAAACCCCTATGCTGAGAAAGTTGGTCCCGCTCAACCTGCCCACATGACAAGAGGCTGAGCTTGGTCATGAGCTGCCAGCCCGGCTGTGAGGGCGAGGGATTTCTTCACAATCTCTGTGGTCTCACACCTGGGGAACAGAGTCCACCCCACCACAGGCAGACAGGTGCTCATGTGTGCCAGGAGGACTGGATACCTACCGGGGAGATGGCCAGCTGTAAGATTGTCCCATTCTTAATGTCACTTCGGGTCTGGGTAGCAAAAAATAAAACAGAACAGAACAAAAAGACAATATTAAAACAGTACATGGAGGTGAATCAGTAAGGACTGGTGGCCATTTTTACAGTGTATTGACTCTCTTCATCTGCAGATGATTCATCTGGCAGTGAGCCAAAGCTATCTGCAGGGGAAGGGTTGGCTTTGAACGTTCCTGCCTGTTGTCCTTATCTGGACCCCTAAGCATTGCTGGATACCAGGTACATCCATGGTCCGCCTACTGCATGAGGCACATTCTGCATCCAGGGGGATTTTAGTGTGCAGAGGATGTGCCTAGGTGACAGACAGCTACTGTGCCATTTGTACCTCCACAGACTTTAGTACCCAGGGCTTCTGGGGACCACTCTCCATGGCTACCGAGGGACAACTGCAGTACACTGAGGTTCTTCTGCAGCTAGGCCTCTTCCTACTTGCTTCTTACAGAGATTCCAAGATTTTCCTCAAGAGCTCCAGGTCTTGAAGCAAAAGCTACCTCAGCCAACAGGGAGCCAGCTGGTGTTCTCCACGTGGCCTAAAGGGCAGCTCTTTAACCGGGAATTGGAGCCGCCCTGACAGTAAGAAGCTAGACTGTGCCATCTCCTTGGCAGGTCACTTGCAAGCAAAGCTTGCCTGCCCTTGCTGTCCTGTACTTGCCTGCTCGGTGACATAGAGTTGGGGCCCATCTGCATAGCGGAGCGTGTAGTACTCCGGGTTTGGCACTGACCACCTGTGGGAAGAAAACAGTACACCATGCTGGCCTCTCCTCTGGGCTTGTCCAGAGCAGCAGACTGGTTCTCAAAAGTCACTCGGGGACCTGCCAGCCTGTCTGGAGCACAATGAAATCCAAACAGAACTTTTGGCTAAGATCCTGAGAGGATCAGCAACACAGAAGGAGGCACAGGCAGAGGGGCATGGGTCTCACATCCTACCCAGACCTCCCAAAGGACACTCTGAGGCCCAGGAACAAATGAGGGTCTCAGGAGGCCTCAGGGACCTTATCAGTTGTCCTTCCTTGGTAAGACAATGACCCAACCAACTGGACATCATCTGTACAGATTCCTCCAAGGCTGGGCAGCCTTGCTGTCACTGTGGAAAGGAAGTCACTTTAACCTACCCATCACACACTTCCTTGATGATAGATGCCAGGGGCCGTTTCTGAAAGAGAGGGGAGGAGATCCTTCACCATGTGCTTCTGAGGATGGGGCTACCCTTACTCACAATGCCAGGGGCCTCTAGGCCTAAACACATCCCCCGACAGCCCTGACTCTCACAGCAGGAGCATACCTGGTCAATTTCAAGGAGCTGGGCATTAGCACCTGGCCACTCAATGGCCACTTTGACAATGTCCGATGGAGGCGGCATTGTTCCCAGCGGCCCCTACTTCAAGACAGCTGCCTGGAGAGAGAGCCAAGGAGAGGTCAGAGAATGCCTTCCTGTTTGTTCTTGCTGTGCACTCTGGAGGTCTGAAGACAGCATCTGAGGTGACATGTGAACTACTCGGCATGCAGTTCTCAGGTTCGTGCCGCAGCCTCTCCCTGGGCTTCTGTCTCCCTAGATTCAATCAGCAAGAGAAACAGGGCAAACCTCTCTATCATCTGCAGCTCAGGCAGCAGCAAGATCCACCAGTGTGACAGAGGGTCGGTGCGAGGGTCAACAGGACTGGGGCGGGCAGAGCTCACTGAGCGTACACTCCCATCTTAGGGCCTCGGATGAGAGAAGCACATGCTCTGGAGCAGAGAAGACTAGACAGTCTTTCTCGGTTGAGTGGTTAGCTGAAGGGGCCAGGCCACTTCTGCTCAGCAGTCACACTCGGAAGATCCCAGTGTCCGCAGGCCCAACCACGCTCTCTCCTCCCCACCCACTGCTACCACTGCTGCCCCTTCAAAGGACACAACGTGGAGCCTCCTCCCTGTAGGATGATGTAGAGTTCCAAACACTGGGAAGAGAACTGAGACAGGAAATACTATTTTGGTCCCCAGTGCCAAGGGCAAGGGTTGCCAGGGGCTCAAGCATAGGCCTAAGGATGCTCTCACACAAAGGCCCCTCTACAGGGCAGGGCTGTGAATGTGCATCTAAGCCCCACCCCCACTGCTCTTCAGAATAAAGGGAAATAAATCAGCTGGGGCAAGTCTGGGAGACGGACTCATGTGACTGGTATCCTAGGCAACTCTGGTGGCTTAGTGGTATTCTGGGCAGTGCTGAGGCTCTCTCCCAGGTCTGAGGAAGGCAGTCACACTGCTGATGGATTATTTCAATGTATATTTACACTCCTTGTCTACAGGTTTGGGAGCAGGCGCTCTCTTAATGAAAAAGCCCTTTTGCCTCCTCGAGGTTCAGCCGCTCGCCTGCAGTTCATGCCTGGCTAATGGGGACCACCTGCCTCTGTCAGCGTGTGTGACACCACTGTGGCTAAGCTGTTAATCGTGTGTGCTATCAATTTTCCAGCCCCAACAGATGCCAGCTCTCACAGCCTGGTGGGTACAACCCTCTCTAGTGTAAAGGGGTAAAGTATGTCCTCTACACCCCCAGGCAGAGAGAAGGAAGCTTAGGACCATTTCCCGAGGGGTGGTCTGTGCCAAGAGTCGGCTGTCAAAAACATCAGGCTGTGAAAGGACACCCACCTCTGCTCCCGGCAGCCCTCAGAAGGAGGCGGGACAACACCGGACTTACAGAGGTCAAGAGGGACGCTTGTCAAGTCTGTAGACCTGGCTAGTAAGTAGGAGAGATGGCTAGGGTTTACAGCCAGACAGCTCTTCCCTGTACCCTGAGAAGGTCTGAATTCCTGTGTTGTAAGTACATGAGGCCTAAGGAAACAGCAGTGGGTGGTTGCCTCTGCAGCTCTTGGCAGAACCTTAGCGTGCAGCTTTTACAGACCTAAGCCCAAAAACGAACCCCTGAAAGGAAACTGGCCTCATGAGGCTAACTTCTGGAGAAGGCACTATTCTAGTAACAGCAAGGCAGAGTGTGCTATGCCAGGGCGGTGCTGTGCCCCTGACAGCAGGGTATCTCTATCTGAGGTGGGGCATCACTGTCACTGGACACAAGGCTCCAGGAGTGAGACCGTTTCTAAGAACTGACATAATCTACAGTGAAGTGCACGGAGTGTAAGCATATCTACACACATGTGCACACATACACAGAGTATAAAAATAGCCTCCGCCCAGGACCGGGAACACGCTCACCACTGCACACAATGCGCCAACCGCCTCCTAGTTCCTACTGACTTGACTGCCACTGAGGAGCTGGGCCTGTTTTTGTGCTTCCTCTAAATGGAAGTACACAGTACAGCTCTCCAGAGCATTTGTCAATCTGGGTTGTTGTTTTTTGGTTTTGTTTTCTTTTGTTTTTTTAACTTTTCAAAATAAGTGAGGGCTGGGGAGAAGGCTCAGAGGGTGCAAGCATACACGCATGCGCACACATGCATACTGGGAACAGCAGGCACCTTGAAAATGCTCTGGGCTAGGACACTCTTCCCACTGAAGAAATCGGGTAGATTGAGAGCCCACTGACTGTCATGGATTCTCCGAGTCCCTTCTTTACCCTCGTCTCTGTCTTCTGTTCTTGCAATGTAAGTGCTAGTTCTAAAGTGTTCTGGCTGTCCTCTGAATGGCAAGTTCATGATTCCAAAGCAGAACATAAAAATGCTCAAACGAGGATGACATTTATAAAGGTCCTCAAAGAAGTTAAGCCTTACTCTGTGGTTAGGAAACACAGCACACTTCCTGAACTCCTTCAGAACACTCCCTTTGAAGGTGACCGAGCTGAGTGTGCTCACTTTGTTTTGGTCCCAAATAACTTGCCCTAGGTCATCTCATCATTTATCAAAGCTAGTTATGAATGATTCATTTCAACACTCTACCCATGTCACATACAGCAGAAGTTCTCCAGCCACCCTGGTCACCCAGGGAGCAGCAACAGGCCTGGTGCCGAGTGACAGCCAGCTGCCACAGCTAGAGGGAAGGAAGGGAACACTCAGGTTTGGCTGAACAAATCTAATTCCATCTCTGAACTTGAAAGACACTGACTAAAGAGGCTTTGAGACAACAGACATGAGAAAAGTCATAGCTTCAAGGCGAACACCAGGGCAACCCAGAGCCACTCACAACCAAAGCCACAGGAAAAGCCAAGAGCCTCGCAGAGAAAGCTATGCTGTACAGCTGACATGAGGCCCAGAACCAGCAATGAGAAAAATCCCAAGAGATGGGCAGAGTCTGACCACTTTCCAGAGTCCACGTGACATTTCCTGCTAGCCAGCGTTTCTGCTCCCTGCAAAGGAATAGTCCAAGACCAACCGGCCTGAGCTTAAGAAACTACAATGGAGGCCAGAATAGACGGTGGTGTCATGGCATGAGCTGACGGATGTGTCCAGTGGGCACTTAGCTAACACTGGTTAAATTCATGAGCAAAACACACTTAGGGGAGACTGGTTTGCTTATAGCAGGCCATTTACAGGGTGACTCTGGTGTCTTCAGCTTGTGAACAGTCTCTAACTCACTGCTCCTGTGTCATTTTATAGCTGATGCCTCAGGAACCCTGAAAACATCCTTTTTTACAGGCAAGGAGGTGAAAGTTCAGAGAAACTCATCATCTGACTGGAAGCGAAGAAAGGAGGCATGTGGATGTGGGAGAATGACAAGAGAGAAGTGCATTACATCAGAACTGGGCCACAGTGACAGCAGAGTTCAGTCTCCCTCCACTGCCCTTCCTGTGATGCAGATAACATTCGATAGCAATGACATCATTCAAAGGCCCCACCCAGAGCCTGCCTTCCTCCCACCCCTATCCGTCTCCTTCACTTACAACTGAGGTTCTCAGCTAGCTAGGGCCCTGAGCTTGCTAGAAGAGCGCTCTACAACCCCCACCTCTGTTTCAACCTTATTTTATCTTATTTTTATTTTAAGGCAAGGGTTTCAAAAAGTTGCCCAGGTATAACTTGTAATCCTCCTGCCTCAGCCTCCTGAGTTGCTGGGGTGTCAGGCCTGTGCTACCTAGCCCACATAGCAAGCCTGTAGGTGTGTGCTCTCTAGACAAGAGAAGTTGGGGCGTCCTCAGTCACCCGTGTGGAATGTTAGAAACCCACATCAAAGAAGGCAGCCTGGTCCATGACCATCATAGCTAGTCAGTGGAGACTTTAGGTCTGTAGTCTCCAAGGCAAAGCCAGAGATATTCAGAGACACATCTAAAAGAAAATGGCCCTCCATGGTGTACAGAAGGCTGCCCACACTCCCCACAGGTGGTGCTCAGGCCAGTTTAGGCAGACCCTGCCTGGCTGTCTGAGGCCGAGTTCCCTCATTTCTCCAGAGCTTTGCAAAGTCCCTCAGCTGTCAGAAAGGTCCTACTCAAGTGTCACCGCCCAGTGGACCTCACCTCCGGTTGGTATCATTCTTCCACGTGCATACCCCATTCCCACAGTCTGTCGTATGTCTAGCATAGTTATGGAATCATAAACGCCTTCACTACATCCTCCTGCAGAAAAGGACCTGTGCACTGAAACCCCATGGCTCTGGCTTCTTCCATTCCTACAAAGCAGAGCTGGCTTCCAACAGGCGGGAGGCAGGAACTGTTCCCACCAGGTCCGGAAGCCTTGCAACACAGTGTCCCCACACAATTCTGCTTTCAGGACTAACTTAGAGCAAGCCTTACTGGAGAGCCTAGTTAGGGAGAAACGATCTCTTCTCCCTCCCCTGGAAACCAAGGAGGGAGGAGATGGAGCAGGACTTCCCAGACAGTGAGCGCTCCGGGATGAAGGATCCCCTCGTAGGGAAGCCCTCTAGCATGTGTCTGCTTACTCTCCATTTTCATCTTAGAAAGGAAGTGGGAAATTAGGTCGAAGCAATTCAATAACATTGCAAAATTCTCAGGGCTATAAATAGCCACCAGCTCCACCATTCACAGGACTGTACTCAGTCCAATAGCAATCATCCAGCAGGAGTGCACTGGAATCCCACTCCCAGCCCACAGCCCCTTCCAACCCCAATGACTCTCCTCTTCTTCTTCTTCTTCTTCTTCTTCTTCTTCCTCCTCCTCCTCCTCCCCCTCTTCTTCTTCTTCCTCCTCCTCTTCTTCCTCCCCTTCCTCCTCTTCCTCCTCCTCCTCTTCCTCTTCCTCCTCCTCCTCCTCTTCCTCCTCCTCTTCCTCTTCCTCCTCTTCTTCCTCCTCCTCTTCCTCTTCCTTCTCTTCTTCCTCCTCCTCTTCCTCTTCCACCACCACCCCCTGTTGGGGCTGAGCAAGACCCCAGTCCCCTGCAGCCACCTTGAAGGCATCACAAATACAAAGATGATCAGGCAAGCAGAAGAGAGCCCCACATACATTGAAGAGCCATGCAAGGACAGTACTAACGCTGTCCTCCAATGACACAGCCAGAGAAGCACAGCAGTGGCAGTGTATGCTCTCCAGTGGAACAGAGAGCATACAAGTAGCTTCTGGAAGGGGTGCATCATCAGGAAAGGTCCTGTGGAGTTTGGTCCATCACCCCAGCAGGGAAGCTTCAGGCTGAACTTGCCAGCAGAACCGGAGCCCAGCTTAGGAATGCAAAGACAATCCTTCCCAGGAGGTACAGGAGATAGAGGATGCCAGGTTTCCAGCTCCCCCTACCCCCAGCTCATAGGATCCCTGTGTGCTTTCTCTTCTACTCTGCTTGCCACAGTGGGGGAGGCCTGGTAAGTTTATGCTTCCTGTGACAGAGTGCCGCCTCAAGGAGGAGGTAACTGGAGGTCACACCCTCTTTTTAATCAAGATCACAATCTCAGTGGAGGCTTCCCCCTGTGATCTTTTCATCTGAAGAATGACTCAGTTTCCCTCAGTTCACCCTTCCTGAACTAGTGCGAGGCCCTGAGGTGCAGTGTAGTGTGAGGTGTAGAAGAGGTGCAGGAGAGGAAATGCCACAGGATAGAAGTTGAGGACAACAGAGCGGAAAGATCTCCTCTGCACTGACATTTGAACACAGGCCTCACCCAAGTATGGCTGAGAGGAGAGCCTCTGTGCAGAGACACAGTATGCATTAATGAACTCACAAGCTCACAAGCTACCTTGTGGAACTCAAGTTCTTAGAGAACAGTGGGTTAATGGTCTTATCAGCATAGCTAAACCTGGGCCGGCTCCATGGTGTCTACACTTATCCCTGTGGATGCCACAGACTGATCACCTGCCCCCTTGAAAACCAAGCTGACTCTGCACCTTTGCTGTCCCCCAGGTTCCAACACCCTGTCCGAATAGCCAACTAGTACTCGCTCAGACAAGCCCTCCCCTCTGGCTTCCTCGTCCTCGGTCATCAGGTCCTGGTGATGCCAGCACATGTGCAGCCAGGTCTTGTGAGCGCCTTCAAGCCTCCAGCTTTCACAATCTTGACTCTGAAGCCTCCTGCCTGATAACTGGACACACGAGGTACCCCTCAGGAGTCAGTCCTAACGGGGAAGTACCGCTCCAGCCCACATTCTCTGGATCAGGACCTGCCTTCACATGCCACCCAGGTGGTTCACATGTACCACGGGGTCATGAAGAAGGCTCTAGATCAGTGGTTCTCAACTTGTGGGTCATGACCCCTTTGAGGGTCTTGAATGACCCTTTCACAGGGGTCACCTAAGACCATCCTGCATATCAAACATTTACATTATGATTCATAACAGTAGCAAAATTAGAGATGAATATATGAATATGAAAATATTTGTATGGCTGGGGGGTCACGGCAACATGAGGAACTATATTACAGGGTCACAGTATCCTCAAGGTTGAGCGTCACTGCTCTGGATCAATGGTTCCCCATGGTATATCCTCATGGTATATCCCCATAGGTATATCTTCATGGGTATACTCCCGGAGCTAGCTGGGTTGCTGAAGCCTCCCCAAATGATTTTACTGGAGACTGAAATGGAGACCCTGGTCCAGTAAGGGAAACAGCCCGAGCACAGAGCCTCTGAATAGTATACCTACTCCCTACCTACTGGCCTCTAGTTTGCAGCACAATGCCCAGCACAGAGCTGTGTCTACAGAATTCCATCCAAAATGCCCTCAGGCCTAACTGTTTAAGTCATGAGCCATTAGTGACTATACTGTCTACACCCCAGAACTTGCACATCCCTGGCTGTAATTAGGCAACTGATTCACAAAGGGTCAAATTTAAGGGGGAACAGACACAGACAGAAAATACAGATGAATTCTAAGAAACCTGGGCCTGGAAGGATCCCTCAGTGGTTGAGAGCAGTGGCTGCTCTTACACTGGACTTTGGTTCAATTCCCAACACCCACGTGACAGCTAACAACAGTCTGTAACTTTAGCTCTAAGGGATCTGACACCCTCTTCTGGCTTCCACAGACATGCATATGGTGCGCATACATACCTGCAGGCAAGCAAAACACTCATACAGACAAAATAAAAATACAATTTTAACTATTTCTCACTAACAGATCAGAATGGTCACACAAGGAGGAAGAGCCTGGGCAGGGTGGGGTGCAGCAGGCTAAGAGTGGCTGGGCTGTCCCTAAAACTCCAGGCTACGGCCCAACTCCTTCAATAGAGGCCATAACAACACAGCATTGTTCTCTAAGAATGAGGCTAAGCCTTTCCTCTCATTTCATAAAAGAAGGGAACTGAGGTCCAGAGGAACTGGCAAGGCCAGACCGGGACATCAGTTAGGGACAACAAAAAGGCCCAGCCTCCACTTCTGGATCAGTCCTCTCCTGCCACACAGCTCTGCTGCAAGCACAAGTGTCTCTGGACTGGATGTGGAGGCAGGAAACGGACTGATTTCCAGCCTTGATCTTGTCACACAGCAGTAGCATTGGGTGGTTAGGGGCTTGCATCCTGGAGGGGCCAGACCTGCATTTGGATCCCAGTTCTGACAACCTCGTTATTATAGTCAAGCCAAAGGTTAGAACCAACCGCTCCTTGTAAAAGCTATGTGACCATGAAATGGGAAAATGCCTGCAAAGCACTTCATACAACACCTAGCACAAAGTAAGGAGGATTCTAACAGTGTGAACTGAAGAAGCTACAAACGCTGGAACCACACAGCCCAGCACTGAGGAGCCCTGCCTGCCACGATGTGGAGAACAGGTGTGAAAGAACAGGTGGGAGGAAAACCCACAAAAAAAGTGGTGGTGTTGCTACTCTGCCCAGGAGACCCTGTTCTGGCTCCATAGCAGCCCAGCACAATGACAGTGCATAATGGTTTCTCAGCCAACAGGTCCCAGTCACCCCAGTTCCCTGAGCACTCCCAGAGAGGCGAGGAATTCAAGTGCCTTAAGCAGCCGGGCAGGTAAGTAAATAAACCAAGCAGCTCGCACACAGGGACCCATCAAGCTTAGAAGCGCAACCCTGCATGGAAGTTCAAACTTAGTTTCGGGGGCGGGGGAGGCAGATTCTTTATGCAGCTGGGCCAAGACACCACTTGGCAACTTGTGACACACAAGGGATTCTGCATCCTCTCCTGCCACGTGCTCTCTCTCGCACAGACGCTCATCTTATGGGACACAATCTTGTCTTTCGGAAACCACCCTGGGCATCCTGAAGATGAAGGCTGTCACTTCACTGTCCAGTCACCTCAAGGGGTCTAGAACAGTACTGTCCTCACGGAGATCACTCAGTGAGCAAGTGACTGAGGAGTTAACTCACCCTGATGACAACTCCAGTCCCAGTGTCCCCAGCATCTCTGAGCTCTTGCGGGCCGGCCGCAGGTTTTCTGCTCCAACCCTGAGACCAGGCTGCACTAAAGTAAGTGAGCTAAGAGGTCACTGGTGACGTGGTCAGAGGAGGATTTGCCTTGTGGGTTTTTCTTTTTGAGTTGGGGTCTCATTCTACTGCCCAGGCTGGTTTTGAACTCCTGTATTCAGGGGACACTTCTGCCCTAGCCCCTATAGTGCTCTGGTTAAAGGTACACACCTCCAAATGCAGGATAGGTTTTTCTTAACTATGTTTGCTTGCGAGCCACCTAGGAAGACATGACCTAGGCACAGAGCATGCTAGAATATGCTTAATACTGGTACCATCGTTTTTAAGAAGTCTAGTCTTCATACCCTGCACCCCAAACTTTCTTGGCACCTCTTAGAAGGAGCACAAAACATAAAAAGAGTAACAAGATTCAAGAGCAACAGACAAGCAGGGCATGGTGGAGCATGCACTTAATCAGACGCTAGCCTGGTCTACAAAGCGAGTTCCAGGACAGTCAGGGCTACACAGAGAAACCCTTTCTAGAACCACCCCCTCCAAAAAAAGAACAACAGACAGAGGCCCTAGCCCTGTCTCCTTTGCTCCAAACGGTAGAATGAATCTGGGCAGGTAAAATCTTTCAGGAACTTTGCTATTTTTAATCTGTAAATGCAAATAATGAGTCTCCTCAAAAGACCTTAACTCGAATTAAACACCCTCACATATGCACATACCAAGCACTTTGCAGTCAAGGCAGCCGTGTGACACCCTAGCCGTGTGGTTACTGACCGACCACTTGACAGATGTGCCTTTCTGTGAAGCAAGAAGGGCTGTCCCAAGTGCAAAGCACATCAGAGTTCAAGAAGTTAGCACTAAAAAACAGTCAACAACTCCATTAACACGATTTTACATTGATTATGTGAATTATTAATTATATTCTGAAATGTATTAACTAAAGCATGAATAAATTATTCCACTTGCGTATTTCACATTCCTGAGATGTGACTGTTAGAAAAGTTTAATTAACAAATGTGACTTGCATTATTTCTCTTCTGGAGAGCCCAGTTTGGCCTAGTGCCTGACACACAGGAAGCATTCCAAAAAGTGGCTTCCATCCTCAACTGATGAGATGTCAGGGGCTGCGACTGCATCCCTCTCCTCCGGACAAACCCAAGCCCTTCGTTCATTCATTTAGTAAACGTTTATAGTGCCTGCCCTGAGGAGACATTGTGGGTGCATGGAGCAAATTCTGGTAAGGTCTTCTTCCTTGTGGGCACTCCTACCTGCTGGGACAGGCAGACGTCAATCAACACTTTCAAACAGCTGCCAAGCTACTGTTGTGTAGGAACACCAGAGTGTTCAGAACTCTGGGACCAGGGTCAGAACTCAGGACCCCGGAAGCTTTCGGAAGGAACACAGGGAGGATGAAAAAAGTTTACTAGACTTGACCGAGGGGCGGACTCTGAGGGTGGCCAGAGCGAGGGATGGAGAAGGAACAGAACCAGGCCGGGGCGCAGCCTAAGCCCAGGGAGGGCGGCGAAGGACCAGATCTGCAGGGCCCGAGGAAAACGGGAGGGTGGAGACCAGCACTGGAGCACCCCGGCCATTGCAGTGCTGAGGGAAGAAGCGGATGAGAGCGGCCTGGATCGAAGCCGGGCAGTGGAGAAGGAAAGAGGGATGGGTAACGACGGCAGGGGGATTACCGGATCCGCACCGTGCCCGGGCTTGGAGGTCCGGCAGACGCTGCCCTCCGCCTCAACCCCAACCTCGGTCCCCGGTCCCCCACCTTCAACACTCTGTCTCTCTGCCCCGAGCCCCGCGCGTCCCTCACTCACCCGGCGACCGCCGAGGCTCAGCTCCTCGCCCGCGTCCCGCCGCCGATCCTCTGGCCTCGTCTGCCCCGCCCTCCTGAAGCCCCGCCCCACGCAGGCCGGCCCAGGCTTCTATTGCTCCGTTTTGCTGTCAAGCTGAAAATTCTCGCTTTCATTGGGTTGTTTGTCTGTCACTAAAGAGGAGGCGGGTGTAACTGAGGGCGCGGGCTGGAGCGACGCCGGCTGGCCCCGCCCCTCCGCGGAGGCCTCTTAAAGAGACAGACTACCTTTCTTCTGCAGGCTATTGGGTCTGAAGGAACGTGATTTCCCAGCAGACACTAGAGGCTGCTCCCCACCCAAACTTTTTTTTCCTTTTATTTCTGTACACAGCCTTAGGGTGAAGGAGGTTGGAGGGACGGGGAAGGGGCGCGCTGTGTCCTTGCTACACATTGTTGTAAGGAGCAAGCTGTCCTCTGGTGACGCTCACCTGATCGACTCAAGGATGGGAATAGCTGATTTAGGGAACTGAGTGGGAGGTGACAGTCGTGTCAGAGGCTATGAGCATCCGCGGCTGCTCACTACGGAGATGGAGCTAATTATACCGGCACCCAGGGCTGACCGTGGGCGCTGAGCAGAGGCAGAGAGGGTACAGCTCAGCTGTGCTGTTGGTAAGGATCCGTGGGAGGTGGCGTTCGTCACCGCACCTGCGGATCTAACAAGGCCGGGCACAGCGCCAAGGACTCACTCCTACCGTCTCCCTAAAAGCTCACAGCAGGCTGGTAGGGAGGGCTAATACGCGATCCCCAGTTGCAGAAGAAAAGAGTAGGGGCCTTATGGGACCAACTAACTACACAGCCGGTGATCAACTATACAGCAAGACGGTATCTCCCTGTTTAATTCCAAATTTTGTTTTTTAATCATTCCTCTTAGCGGATCCTTACAACAATGCCAGAAGACAGACATTTTGTTATCCATTCTATAGGGAACCGGGACGCTCAGCAGAGAGACGAAATAATGGCTACTTTGCACTGTCTGTGAAGCAGTTTTACTGGCAGTTACATTGACTCCTGCAAATGTCTTAGGATTGAAGCGGATTCTTATCACCTGGTGAACAAGATGGTGCCCAGGAAGCAAAGTTACCCTCACAGTCACAATGCTAGTAAGGCCTCTGCAGGGACCGGATGGTCACACTTCCAATAGGTTCACATACCGCATGCTTCCAGCCAGTCTCTGTCTGTTTTAGCAAAAGCCATCGTGGTTAAATGTGTATGGTTTCAATACAGCTTTACTCTGGAACATAGGGTAGCCACTCTTGTCTGCATCACCGTCCTGGACCCCAAGGCTCTTTGCTGCTCTACGGGAGCCTCATAAGACCCTATCAGATCCATATTATTATCTTTTATTATCATCCATAGTCTCGTGAGCCTCCTTATTGTGGTGGGTTGTTTATTTCTTTGTTTGCTTGTCTATTTTGAAACAGGGTGTTGCAGGAACGCCTAAACAAATATGTCCCCATTTCCCCTCCCCATAAGGCACCAATGACAAACCAAAGTGCATTCCATCAAGTACAACTTGGGGAACAAATAAGTTTATTGATCTCACCTCTAGAACATGGATGTCTTAGTTTGCTTTTCTATTGCTGTGCTAAAACAGTACAGCCAAAGGCAGCCTAGGCAGGAAAGGGTTTACCTGGCCTTTGCCCCTACAATCCATAACTGAGGGAAATCAGGGAAGGAATTCAAGGCAACAACCAAGAAGCAGAGGCCAAGAAGAAGCACTTCTTACTGGCTTGCTCCAGGTAGCTTGCTCAGCTCACTTTCTTACATTTCCCAGAAGTAGCGCTGTCCAGCCGTCCACGGTGGGCTGGGCCCTCCCAAGTCAATCACCAATCAAGAAAAGGCCCCACAGACTTGATTATAGGCCTCGTCTAATGGAAGCATTTTCTCAGCTGAGGTGTCCTCTTCCCAGGTGACCCTAGCTTGTGTCAAGTTGACAAAAGCTAACCAGCACAATGGGTAAGGGCTTATTTACAGAAGCGTGGGACACCAACAGCCACACCACCAGAGAGTCTCACCCCACCACAGATAATGACTTTTCCACAGCGGCCCTGTTAAGAGTCCTCCCCTCTTTGGCCAACTTCCCACTCTGTTCTCTACAAGGCCGTGTGCAGTTAGGACAAAACCCCACACAGCTGGTTGAGCAATCTACCATCCTTCATGATAGGCTTCGGTGAGCCTCCTGCCCTGAGATTAGCCCATGTCTTCCCTGCCCCATAAAAGGATGCCAGGCCCTATTCTCTGGCCTTTTCCTAGCAGTGTGGGATGCTCTGCAGCTCCTCTTGGACAACATTCCCTTGTTCCCTCTGCCTCCTCAGTTGTTTCAGCATCTCTCTTTCCCTGAGCCCCCAGGATACTTATTCAGCAACCTTCAATATTGCTTAGAATAGAACCTGCTGGAAATTACGCTTCTGTGGGGCAGTCACTCGGTAGGATTTGCTAGCTGTCCACCAGTGACCCTTCTCCCTGCTTCTGTAGTAACATGGCTGCCCCACCCTTACCCCATGAGTCAATTCCCAGCTTCATGTGTGACAGAGACCAAAAGCCAGCTGGGTACCGCCTTCTCAGCAGTGGACTGGAAGGCATCAAACCTCAGGCTGAGGTGTGAAGTCAGCTGGCACATCCTCCCTATTCTTCCTCCTCTTCCTTGTGGGTGGCACCCAGCCTTGACCCTGTAATAGCCATGATGTGCAGGGTAGTGACAGAGCCACCATGTGGAGAATGCCATTGTTTCCATGGAGGGTAGAAAGCTCAGAAAAGTCTCCACCGGCACAGAACACTCACTTAGAGACAGTTGCCATGTGACTTTGTCAGTGACTTTTGAGGCTCTGTTGGTCTCAGAATCACTATGTAGCAGAGGATGACCCGGAACTCTTCCTGACACCCCCAGCTCTGTCCATGACTTTAAAGAGCTGACCCTGCACTCACACCACCTTGAGAGAGAGAGCCTCCTTAACATTTGTGTCTCTGGCTCCTCATCCTTCTCTTCCTGGTTCTGGCCGTACTCAGTGCACGCTGTTCCTAAGAACGTTCTATGGGACTTGCAATTCTTTTTCTTTTGGTCTCTGCCTGTGCGTTCTTAGGCATTGAGATTTAAGGAGGTTTTTTTTTTCCCCCAGGTTGCGTGAGTGTAGGGTTAGCTCTTTAAAAACTCACTGATGGACCTGACAAGATGACTCAAGGGCTAAAGGTGCTTGCCTCTGCACCTAATGAACTGAGTTCGATTCTGTGGGCCCACATGCATGTAAAAAGAGAACTGATTCCTGCAAATCATCTTCTGACCTCCACACTTGTGCCCTGACAGAAAATCAATCAACCCATTAATGTAACAAAAACATTGTCTAAAGAGTCACGGACAGAGCTGGAGGTATGGCTCAGTTGGTAGAACGGCTGTCTTTAGCGCTAAAAGAGCTTCCTGGAAAGGTAGTGTCTAACTCACAGGCTAACAGGAAGCTGCAGAGACCAGAAACACTTTGAGAGCTCAAGTTGCCAAAAGACTTGGTTCTGTCCCTTTCTCCCCTCCTTGAGAAGAACGTTCTTCCATCAGAATCAGAATCCTGTCACCCAAGTTAGGGCAATGCTTCCTTCTTTTAGGTAAGTTGCCCTCTACTCAGTTGTGCAACTCCACTCAGCACATAAAGGAAGAACTTTCCAATACCCCACCCCCCACCCCCATGCTACCCCAGCTCAACCACTGGGCAGCTGAGGTTAGGTCCCTGCCTGTGACTGTGGTTGAGTCAGTGGAGCAACACAGCTGAGAGCCATGATAGCATGAACCCAACACACTGAGGAAGTGCAGACCTCTCTGCTGCTCTAAACCTATCAGAAACCAACTAGAAAAGGCTACAACAAGCAAGTGAGTTTCCAGATGGCCTGCCTTTTTTTTTTTTTTTTTTTTTTTTTTTTTTTTTTTTTTTGGTGAAATGGGTACACTCTGAAAAGGCACAGCCCCAGAGATTTCATCCCAGTATTGCTTCTCGATGCTGATGTGTTAGTATGTGTGAGGTGTGAGTGTGTCTATGTGTCTGTGTCTGTCTTTCCTGCTGCTATCACATAGCCTAATGATTCTCGAGCATCAGCCCAGCCTGTTGGGCAGATTTCCTCCACATCAACATGAAGACAAACTTTCATGAATTAGTGCTGTGTGGATGAATGAATGACTTTATAGAATTTCCAGCTTGATTCAAATCACTTTAGGAAGAAAGTTTAAGGAGATGGTTTTTGTTCTTTTGCCAGAAAAATGTAATAAAGTTATGATCAAGAATAGAATGTGCCGACTCCCGGCCCGGAACACTGGTTCCTTCCGGTCTGGCCAGAGCACTGAGCAGATCTTGGGTGGCAGCTCTGCCCCCAATCTCTAAGAACCCAGAGGAAGCGGGTATCCCAGGTGCTCTAACTCGGGCAGTATCCTGTCTGAGCTTGGGCACTGAGCTGAATTTGGGCCCCAGCGCTTACCCCAGTAGTTACACCCACCCCACAAAGTTCTGATACAACCAAGATAATAAGAAAGACAGGCTCCAGTCAGGGACAGGGCAGGTAGCACTAAGGAGATACAGATGGCAAAAGGCAAGCACAAGAACATAAGCATCAGTAACCCAGGGTACTTGGCATCATTAGAACCTAGTTCTCCCACACAAGAAAGTCCTGAATTCCCCATATCACCAGGAAAGCAAGATTCAGATTTAAAATCACTTCTGATGATGATGATAGAGGACTTTAAGAAGGACATAAATAACACTCTCAAAGAATTTGAGGAGAACGAACATAAACAGGTAGAAGCCCTTAAAGTGGAAAGACAAAAATCCCTTAAAGACTTACAAGAGAACACAACCAAACAGGCGAAGGAATTGAACAAAACCATCCAGGACATAAAAATGGAAGTAGAGACAATCAAGAAATCACAAAGGGAGACTACTCTGGAGATAGAAAACCTAGGAAAGAAATCAGGTGTCATAGACACAAGCATCACCAACAGAATACAAGAGATAGAAGACAGAATCTCAGGTGCAGATCATAGATAATATTGACACAACTGTCAAAGAAAATGCAAAATGCAAAATGCAAAAAGTTCTTAGCACAAAACATCCAGGAAATTCAGGACACAATGAGAAGAATAAACCTAAGGATAATAGGTATAGATGAGAGTGAAGATTCCCAACTTAAAGGGCCAATAAATATCTTCAACAAAATTATAGAAGAAAACTTCCCTAATCTAAAGAACAAGATGCCCATAAACATACAAGAAGTCTATAGAACGCCAAATAGACTAGACCAGAAAAGAAATACCTCCCATCACATAATAATCAAAACACCAAGTGCACAAAATAAAGAAAGAATATTAAATGCAGTAAGGGAGAAAGGCCAAGTAACATATAAAGGCAGACCTATCAGAATTACACCAGACTTCTCACCAGATACTATAAAAGCTAGAAGTTGCTGGACAGATGTCATACAGACCCTAAGAGAACACAAATGCCAACCCAGGCTACTATACCCAGCAAAACTCTCAATTACCATAGATGGAGAAACCAAGATACTCCATGACAAAACCAAATTTACACAATATCTTTCCACAAACCCAGCATTACAAAGGATAATAGCAGGAAAGCTCCAATAAAAGGAGGGAAATTATACCCTAGAAAGAGCAAGAAAGTAACCCTCTTCCAACAAATCCAAAAGAAGATAGCCACACAAAGATAACTTCACCTCTAATAACAAAAATAACAGGAAGCAACAATCACTGTTCCTTAATATCTCTTAACATCAATGGACTCAATTCCCAAATTAAAAGACATAGGCTAATGGACTGGATACATAAACAGAACCCAGCATTTTGCTGCATACAGGAAACCCACCTCAGTGCAAAGACAGACTCTACCTTAGAGTAAAAGGCTGGAAAACAATTTTTCAAGCAAATGGTCCTAAGAAACAAGCTGGAGTAGCCATTCTAAAATCTCCAGCCCAAGAACACACAAGGAGGGACTCATGGTTCCACCTGTAGAGTAGTTGAGGTTAGCCTTGCCAGGCATCAGTGGAAGTGGACAGCCTTGGTACCTGAAAGTTTGGATTCCCTAGTGTTGGGGAATTTCAAGAGCAGGGAGGTGGGAATGTGAGGATGGCGGGAGCACACCCTCATAGTAATTGGAGGAGGAAAGGTGGGGTAAGGGGTTAGGCATCAGTGGAAGTAGAGGGCCTTTGTGCCTGAAAGGGTGGATTCCCAAGTGTTGGGGAATTTCAAGAGTAGGGAGTCTGGAATGAGAGGATGGTGGGAGGACACCCTCGTAGTAATTGGAGGGGGAATAGGGGTTAGGCATCAGTGGAAGTGGAGGGCCTTGGTGCCTGAAAATTTGGATTCCCTAGTGTTGAAGAATTTGAGAGCAGGAAGGCGAAAATGGGAGGATGGTGGGAGCACACCTTCATAGAAATGCCCAGAATTATATGGATTAGACATGATAGAGGCAGGCAGCCAGAAGACTACATTCCAGAATTCAAACAAACAATTATCTTGATACTAAAATTTGTTTTGAGAATTGTATATTGCAGAATACATAGCCTTGGTGTATCTATTCATCAGGCAAGCTGAGCACACCTGCTGGAACCTCTGATGTCCTGGAATTCAAGCCAGATGCAGTGAAGACACAGCATCATAGGCTTATCAATTTATTCTTCCCCCAACCCCTCTTCTAATATCTCAACACCCATAATCAGCTTGAAGAAGTTAATGAAGAGTCGGCGCCCCTATTCCCTGGGCTTGGGGACTGAGGTGGTTAATAATGGGCTGTCTTTCTAGGGAAAAGTAGTGATTTTGGTGGATCAGGGAGGATTAGCTAGGATTTATTGCATAGCCATAACTTACTGGTAGAAATATGTATAATTGTTATTAAGATGAAGTTATAATTTCTTAAATGGTACAAAATTTACTTTGATTTCAAATTTAAGGTTTTTATTGGTACGAGCTTCTTATTAATATAAAAGTGAGACGAATATTGTTACTATCATAGGCATTGTGCCTGTATAACACATTTAGGAATACAAGGCTTAGACCCAGTCCTTCTTTAACTTTTTTAACTTATCTGAGATGGTTAGACTGTGAGTTAAGGGCCTATAGCAAATTCATGGCTTTGAGTTTATTGTTAGGGAGTTTTCTATATTTTCTTTAGAAATAGCTGAGAGGAGGTAACAGACAACAGTCCAGATAGTCTTACATGGATAGTTGGTTTTCAAAACATCAGAAGTCCACAGAATTGACGTTACAAACATTTCTGTAGTAATGTTCATTTTGATTAGAGACCTGTCTGCTCCTGACAGCTTCCTGTCTTGGATTCTAAGAAGAAATTGAGCATCTTTGGAGTTACTCCTATTGTGGTGAGACAGCTACTAGGCAAGAATTGCCTCTTTCCATCTACAGACAAAATACTGTCCAGAAAAGGACACACTTACAGAATAGTCGACTGATTATATCTGCCAAGACAGAGTAATCAGCCCTTAATAATTCGGCATCACTATGATCCTGGGCCAGAAGGCCGAAGATCAGATGCTCCAACATTCTGTAGTATAGGGACTGTCCAGGTGTTCAGCGGTCTCTATAAATTGGCTATGTTTTAGAAGCTATGCTTTATGCTTCCCATAATCTCAGTTAACTCAGTCATTCTGGATTTCTGATGGGGTTGAAAATTTATAGTCCCATAGTCAATCCTTGCTATTTACTTTCAGAGAAAAGATTTGAGAGGATGGTTTTCAGCTGACATTCATTCTAAAGCCAAGAAAAAAAAAAAAAAGCCAGGTTTAGAACTAAGTCTTTTATTTAGAAGAGATAACAGAGGTTCTGCTTAGTCAACAAAATGATGGACTGGGCATTAGGTCTATCTTGCACCTTACTGACATAAATTAGTATAGTTATGCTCTAACTGTATTTTGAGAGGAAAGTTTTATTTTAACAGGAAGGGTGATATGTAGGAGGAGCTAAGGTGGGAGGAGTACAGAGAGGAGGAATAAGGAGAGGAGGAGGAGAAGGAGAGGAGGAGCTAGGTGATGAGTGGGGGGTGGGGCAGACATGGAGGCAGATGTTCACAGGTCTCTGCCAGTCAAAGATAGTTGATATATCTAGATTGGGTATTAGGTTACACTTCTGATTGATATTGAGCATTACCAAACTTATAAAGCCTTTGGTTGACATTAAAAAAAATGTATAAAAGCAAAAAGGAGAAGGGGGTATGGGATAGGGGTTTTCTAGGGAGGGGAAAGGGGATGGCATCTGAAATGTAAATAAAATATCCAATAAAAAAAAGTGGGAAATAAAGAATAGAATGTGCCCTTTCCTCCTAGAATAGAAAGTAAAGGCTGCATCACAAGGAATACAATGAACCTTTATAAATTTTGCTAAGAAGAGAAACAGGCTTAGGACAGATTTGCGATCAAGGAAAAGCACTCATTCTAGGTCAAGTCCAAGGATGAAGCCACAGGTGTGTGTGAAACTGTTGCTTTGAACTTATAATGAGCTTATAGAATGAAACATTGCTTTGAACATCAACATCTTTCTGTAACTCCCCTTTTGAGTAACATTTTATCTATGAGGTAATTTTATAAAGAACTTTTGTCAGGCTGGAAAGATGGCTCAGTGGTTAAGAGCACTGACTGCTCTTGAGTTCAATTTCCAGCAACCACATGGTGGCTCACAACCATCTGTAATGAGACCCAATGCCCTCTTCTGGTGTGTCTGAAGACAGCTATAGTGTCTTTATACATATATACATTACATAAAACAAATAAATTAAAAAAAAACCTTTTGTCTAGAAGGTATAAATTACCAGAGAGAAAAAATAAAATGTGGCAATTGGGGCTCTGCCACATCTACCAAATTTATATATGTATGTGTCTGTCTATCTATATGTATGTACATGCATATGTGTGTAGGTATATGTGTGTGCATGTAAGTATGCATAAACACATGTGGAATTGATGAAACAGGTGGTCAGGCCCAGCCAAAGTGTGCTTGTGTGTGTTAGTATGTGTGAGCTTGTCTATGTGTCTATGTGTCTGTGTGTATGCCTGACTTTCTTCTTTATCTTTTCTCTCTGGCTCACAAAGAGTTAATGAAGTCTGAGCGTCTCCCCTGACCAGCAAGGGGCCTTTGAGTCAGAGAGATAAGAGCTCAAATAACTAAACATTTTAATCCCTTGCTGCTCTTAGCAGGGGTTCATTGCCTGAAGCCAGTGACTTTGGGGCACAAAATAGCAAAGAGTTAAAGAAAGAAAAACCTTATCAAAAGTAAGTAACTTTTGATTCCGAAATTGCTGACACCACCCTCCTGCCTTCCTCAGTTTACTGTGATGCCAGGCTGGACCTCAGCATATACCCCCAGATGACATTCTAGTTCTTTCTGAGACTCCACTCAACGGGACCATACCAGTGCCAGCTTCAACTGATGCCCATTAGGACACAGATATTTACAGATATTTATAGAGCACTTGGCCCTGTGCTGGGTACATAAAAGGAACTCAATTAATCATAAGTTTTCAATTTGTGTGTGCATGCCCACATACATATACTCACGTTCATGTGCTGCACACTTAAGTGAACCTGTGTGCATGAGTGTATGTGGGGGACAGAACTTGATGCCTGGAAGGTCAAGGAGATATGTACCATGGTGTGTGTGTGTGGGGGGGGGGGGGGCAGAGGATAGGTTTCAGGAGTTGGCTTTCTCCTTCCACCATGTCTTCCACGTATCAAAATCAAACGGTCAAACCAGCAGGCTTGCTCAGCAAGTGCCTTTCCCTGTAAGCCATCTTGTCAGGCCCCCCTCCACCCTCCCCTCTGAGATAGCATCTCCCACTGAACTGAGTCTTGCTGTTTTGGCTGCAATGGCTGGCCAGTGAGCTCCCAGTATCCACCTGTCTTCTACCCCCTGTACCCCACCGCTATGCTGGGGTGCAGATGTGGTAACTGGGTTTTATGTGGGTTCTGGAACCCGAACCCAGTCCCTCACTTTACCCGATGAGCCATCTCCCTAGACCCAAGCTTTAAACTTTTCAGTATTTACTGAGCGAACTGCCCCTAGATTTTAGTTCCCCTATAATGACATCTGAAACTGGAACACAGGGATACGCCCCCTCCCAGTTCCCTAATCCCTTTGACCTACTTTTGTACAGTTCATCACTCCCCAGCCCCGCCCAATGGCCTCACTCCCCATCTTGCCCAGTAGATTCTCCTTTACTCCCTTGTCTTCAGCTCTGATGCCCTCTCTCCTCCCCAGCTACTGCTGGAAGGAATCGCAACTCTCTTTAGACCAGGGCCCAGAGCAAACTACAACATCCCCACGGTAGGGCGATACCGCTGTTCCACGTGGACCTGGACGGCACCCAGAGGCTCCTGGGCACCTTCTTATCTCAGTTTGTGAGCCCTCCCCTTAGCTGATGACCTCTGGTTTTAATGAGGTGGAGGGAAGAAACCATAAACTAAAAAATAGCCTCTTCTCTCCCCAGCCCGACAGACAGCCTCCCCCCATACCCCATCCCCATCCCCAGCTCCTTTCTCCTCACCAGAAATGTCTCTCTTCTCCTCCCAGATCAGGGCAGCTACCCTCGGTCACTCTGTCACCTACTCCCAATCCCTGGTGCCTCCACCTCTGTTTTATATTATATTATTATTATTATATTATCTTATTATATTAGTCATTTTCCTCCTTGCTTCTGGGAAACAACAACAACAAAAGCAACTCAAAGAAGGAAGCGTTTACTTTGGCTCACAGTTCAAGCGAACAGTCCATCATGGTGGGGAAGGCATGGCGGCAGGACCATGAGGAGGCGCCATGTGGAGGCAACACTGGCACTCAGCTCTATCTCTCTTTGACTCAGTCCAGGATCCCAGTCCATGGGCTGGCATCCCCCACATTCAGGGTGGGTCTTCCCACCTCAGTTAACCCAGTCTAGAAACTTCCTCACAGATGTGCCCAGAGACTTGACTCCTAGATTCTCTAAGTTGACCACCGATGTTAACTGTTATTAGAACTTGAATGTCCCCAAAGGCTCATGTGTTACAGGCTCAGTCTTCAGTCTGGTGCTATTTAGAAAGTGGATAACTGAAAGAGGTGTGGCCTAGGAGAGGTTTTAGGTCACTGGGGGTATGTCCTCCAAGGGGACAGTGGGACACCAGTCTCTTCCCGTTTACTAGGCAGAGCCATGGCTTAAGCAGGCCTCCTCCACCACAAGCTCAGACCATGACGTATCACATCATCACAGATCTAAAACGCAGTAGTGCCCACCCACCAGGGACCGGAACCTTCCAGACAGAGAACTAAAAGAAACCTTTTCTTTTCTAAGCTGGCGTTTTCCGATGTTTTTTACTGGCAAAGAAACAACTGACACACACTGCACTGCTTCCTTCCACAGTGACGTTCTGGTCCTTCCAGCAGCAGCATCGGCAGTTTCTGTCAGATGGACCACGGTGTAGACTGTGGGCCTCTGAGCCTAAGAGCTGCCATCTTCACAGGTCAACTGGGCCTCACTGCAAGAGACCATGAGTGGGCTGTTGATGTTTCCCAGAGAAGGAGGGTCACTAGGCCCTTTCCTGAGATTCTGGTGGGTTCTGACTCTTCCCAGCCAACTGTCTGGGATTCTACCCAAGCTGTTGTGACATTAGGATGGGTGTTTCAGGGGTATTTGAGTGTATAGACTGAGAAAGTTTAACTAAAGGGGAGGGCTCCATTTCTGTGGCCATGGGAATGCCACCAACCATGCTGGAAAAAGATTTTCTGGTGAGGCTGCTTTGAGGTCCCCCAAACTTGTAAGCGACCCACAATCTGTAAGTAAGCACAATACATTCATTGAGGCACTGTACTTTGGTTTGTCCTTAGGGGACATAAGGAGGAGGTAGAGACTGCTTCTATCCCCTCCTTCAGGGAATTTTCATGACAGACCATCTTCAGAGTCTTTTTTGTTGTTAATATAACAATGTCTTTGTTTGTTTGTTTGTTTGTTTGTTTGTTGAGACAGGGTTTCTCTGTATAGCCTTGGCTGACCTGGAACTCACTCTGTAGACCAGGCTGGCCTCAAACTCAGAAATCTGCCTGCCTCTGCCTTCCAAGTGCTGGGATTAAAGGTGTGTGCCACCACCGCCTGGCAACAATGTCTCATATAACTCAGAGTGGACTTGACCTTTCACCTCCACCGTTCCTGGCTTTCATTTTTTACCCCTGTAATTTTAAAATTTACTTCCTTCTGGTCATATTTATGTATGCATCTCTCTCTCTCTCTTTGTGTGTGTGTGTGTGTGTGCGTGTGTGTGTGTGCGCACATGTACATGCCACAGTGCACACATGGAGACCAGAGAACAGCTTTCAGGAGTCTTCTATTGTAAGTTCTAGGACTCAAACCCAGGTCAACAGGCTGTGCAACAAGCAGCTTTCCCTGCTATGCCATCTTGCTGGCCCATTTCATACCTTCAAAGACAGGCTGCAGAGGAAAGCCTATGCCAAGCTCCCTTCTCATCTGATCCTCTGATGCACAGTCTGGTAGCACTCTCCTTTTACAGAGGAAACCCCTGTGGCAGCCATTGTTTCCAGGCCTGAGTCATCTGGTTAGGAGGTAGCTGGTGTTCAAGCCTGGCTCTGTCTGAGTCCCAGGTCTGAGACTTCTGAGACAGCATTACCTCGTCTCTCCAGAGACAGCACTCTGCTTCAGATAGAAAGAAAGGCAAAGTGGTTTAAAATGGGCAAATGAAGCACAGGGAAGAAATTTATGGGGACTTGGTTTTTAAAGCAGGAAGCAAAGGGCACGAGGCAGCCAGCCAGTCTGCTTTGGCTCTCAGAGGCTGGGTGCACATAATTCACAATAACTTAATTTGGGGAAATCGTTCTTCTGGGAACTGAGGTTTCTGGCATATTTGTGTGTGTGTGCGTGTGCGTGCGCGTGCGTGTGCGTGTGCGTGTGTGTGTGTGTGTGTGTGTGTGTGTGTAGGGAGGAGGCTAGTCGATGAGATTGGCAAAGTTTCCAGCACACATAGCAATGGAAATAATAACGACCACTTAGCAGTGTAACCAGAGGTGGAGGGCAGGCACCGTTTTAAGGATTGTGTGTTAATTTATTTACTCCTGGGGACTTCTACACTGCATCGGGTTGAACCTTCACCCCCGACTCTTTGGATCAGGAATTATTCTTATTGCTCTCATTTTTCACAGGCTTAAGCTGGCGCTTACAGAATTAAGCCATTTTCTCTATAGCTATTTAGTAGTAGATCTGGGGCTCCAACAAGTGGACTCTGATCTTGAGGGTCAGAGCTCTGGAAACCACACCACATCCCTTAGGTCTGGAGCGCCCCCTGGCACATCTCCTAGAAGTAGCTTCTTAGCTTCTTTTATTTTCTGTCCTCCTTTGTCCCTCCTTCCCTCCCTCCCCCATCTTCTCTCTCCTGATCTTTCTGAGACATGTTTCCTATAGCTCAGGTTAGCCTTGAGCTTGTCATGTTGCCAAGAACGGCCTTGAACTCTTCATCCCCCTGCCTCCGTCTCCCAAACTCAGGTCTTGGAGGGCTTGTTGTTGTCATTGTTGTTTTGTTCTACTTCTTGTTGTTCTTGTTGGAGGCAGGGTTTCTCTGTGTAGGCCTGGCTGCCCTGGAACTCGATCTGTGCTTTGCCTCCAGAGTGCTAGGATCAAAGGCCAAGCTTTTCGGACATTATTATGTGTATGTGTCAGCATGTGGGTAAGTGTCCATAAGAAGCCAGGAGAGGCAGTTGGGTTCCTTGGAGCTGGAGTTACAGGGACTTTTGAGCAGCCTGACCTGGGTGCTGGGAACTGAACTCACATTCCCTGGGAAAACAGCCAGTGCTCTTAACTATTGAAACTCTCCAAACCTCCAAAGCTGTCTTAAGAAACTGTGCTGACACTCTGTGGGTGGGCTACTTCAGTGTGCAAGAGAGTGTGGGAGGCCATGGGCTCTTTTAGGAGGTACACTTGTCTGAACAGGATCTATGCCCACAGCAGCACCAGGGTTGGCCCCAGCAACTGCTTTGCCAGCAGAAAGACCTCAGGTGATGGCGGCACAAAAATCTTAATTAAGAACATGAAATACTTAGCTAAGCGTGAGGCATGAGTTCCAGCAGGTCAGGACATCTCTGAACAGGCTTAGAAGACATAAGTAGTGCAAACCTAGATCCTAGCTACACAGAATACTGAGGCAGGAGGATTGCAAATGCAAGGCCAGCCTGGGCTACATATAAAGTAAGTTCAAGACTGAGGCTGGAGGCTCACAAATCCAAGGCTAGCTTAGGCAACTTAGTGAGATCCTGTCTCAAAACCAGAAGCAAAGAGAGAACAGAAGGGCCAGCCATGCGGTGAATATCAGCCCAGCATGCCCAAGGCCAGAGGTTCACTTCCCAGTACAAAAAAAAAAAAAAAAAAATCAACCAAACAAGCTTTGACGCCAAAGATTCCCCCTCTATTGAAACCTCATGTCTTCCCCCTAAAAGCAGCATCTTAGGGACCTGGTCTGTTTCCTTTGCCGCAGCAGACACCTGTGGAAGTTTGCTGCACTGACTGAGGCTTTTCAGAAGAACCAACTGCCCGTTGGTTGAGAAATGGAGGCAACCATTATGGAAGGAGTGGAGGCCCACCACTCTTATCTAGGGACTGTCTAGGTTGGGGACAAGGCCCTGGGGCTCTGGTGAATTCTATATAAGAAGCTCTCCCTTCCAGACAGATTGTCTTGTTGTTCTCTACAAGGATCTGTTGAGTGTTCCCTGTGTATGACCCGGGCCATACACCTTCATTTTCACATTCACAGTCGGAGTGTGTAAGCAGAGAAATGTAAATTCTCTCTCTCTCCTCTCTCTCTCTCTCTCTCTCTCTCTCTCTCTCTCTCTCTCTCTCTCTCTCTGTGTGTGTGTGTGTGTGCATATATGTGAATATATGGATGTGTCTGTTGCGAATGTGTATTTGTGAGTGTGGGGTGCAGCAAGTGTGGTGTATGTGTTAGTGTATGCAGTGGGTGTGCATGTGTTTGTACGCATGACTGTGTGTGTGTTTGTGTGTGTGTGTGTGTGTGTGTGTGTGTGTGTGTGTGTGTGCAGCAGAGGACTTCGAGCTCCCTCCTCTGTCATCCTCCACCTTATTCCCATGAGAGAGGCTCTCTCACTGAACCTGGAGCTGGGCTGGATGCTGTCAATCCCCTCTCCAGCACCTGTCTCTGCCCTCTCAGCTCTGAGTTACAGGTGTACAGAGCCAGGCAGCTTTTGACTGGGAATTCCAGCTCAGACCGTCATGGCTACAGCCTGCCCTTGTACCCACCGAGCATCACACCAGCCCACTTCCTCAACATTCTGAAGGCTGGTGCGCAAAACTGCAGTGTCTGCTGCTGTAACTGGGGCCAGGGCGGCGGTTTGAAACCATCCTTTCTCCTCCGTCACCCAGTCTGGCATCCTCTCAACATGGGTGGTCCAGATCTTATCCTAGGGTAAGAGCCTTTACTCTGGCCTTTGTCTAACTGTCATCCCTCAACCCAGGAGTGCTCTGCACTCTTTGTTCAGTGGCTTCCCGAGCTGCTTGCCCTACCGGGTGGCTTATCCTAGCTGGTGTGGCCCTTCCTTCCTTAGTCTGTGAATCCTGCAGCATGAAAGTCCTCATATGACCACGTGACTGATCCTACATGTGGTCCTTGTTCCTAAGATACCAGAGCACAGGCTCTGCCCCATGCTGGAGGAGGATACATCCACTCTCAAAGATGCTGTCCCAGAGCCTCGACTAAACCCTATAGGGCCACTGCCATACTGCCAGGAGACTGCGTTTGGAGATGTATATACTCACTCCTCATGGATGCATATACATGCCTGTATATAGATGTATAGATGTGCATACATTTGTATACGTATGTACATTTGTCTGCATCTGTGTATATATGTGTGTGTTTGTCTGTGTGTATGCATAGGTGTGTACATCTCTCCATGTATATATGTATACACAGTTGTATATGTGTGTGTGTGTGTGTGTGTGGCAGACCAAGACAGAGCAGAGGTTCCTCCATCTTGTATTCTTGCTGAGGTCATTTTAAGATTAACTAGAATCTCATCTCCTTGATGGTGATTCCTGTGGAAAATTACCCAACTCCATCATAGGAACCTTAGGTCAAGATGCCGCTAGCTAACTTACCCAGGACTGAAGGTGTGCACCACCATGCCTGGCCAACCAAAGTTTCTCAAGCCTGTGACATTTCCTTTCTGATCAGGATGCGCTCTGTCTCCCGTGGGCATTTGTATGAGGATGGCTCCTTTGGTTGTTTCTGGGTAATTTTAAATTTAATTTTCATTTCCTTGGATGCAAGGGTGATCTAATAGTGTGTTTTTTACTCTCAATTTTCAACGAGTGAACATACTGTCAGTGGCATTTTGAATTCTTTCTTTTCATATTACATTGGGGTATATGGTTCATCAATGTAGTGGGTTTGGCCTAATGCCGCTTATACTCTAATGCTAATTTGGGGCCCCTAAGACTGGTTACCCCAAAGATGAGAGAGTTCGCACATAAAAGACACTGAGTGACCCTGCCCCCCACAGTTAATTGTGATTGGTAAATAAAGATGCAAACAACCAAGAGGTGGACAGAAGAGACATGAGTGGGGTTGAGGTTTTGGGGACTTCAGGAGAGAGGACCATGAGGAGGGAAGGAGGAGGAAGAAACCACAGTGGGGTAAAGGAAGAACGTACAGGAGGAGAAAAGAAGCAGCCATGTGTTAACAGAGAGGAGAATGTGGTCCCGAGGGCTGCCCAATTGGAGCTAGGAGCAGTCAAGATGGAACACAGTAAATAGTAAGTAATAACTCGGGGTTATCTATAAGAAAGTAGATTCTAACAGCATGGAGGGTAGGCGGCTGCCCAGCTATCGTGCTGCTTAAGGTATATTGAAAATATGAAGGCTGTGTGTGTCTTTCATCTGGGAACTTAATGACCAAGGTGGGGTAGAAGCCCCAGGCTGGGTTTTTAAATAATTTCTACTACACATCAAATATTCAGTTTATTGTCTTTTGTATGATTTTCCTCATGCCCCAGTAGATAATAAATTTTGATAAATATTTCATGCATGTTTGCATATTCTGTGTTTAAAGAAAAATTTAAACTGATTTGAATTTGTAGATTTTCTTTAAATTCTATGTACCTATCTTTCTCTCACAGGGACACTGATTTTTAAAGAAACTCCCTGAGGGCTGGAGAGATGGCTCAGTGGTTAAGAGCACTGACTGCTCTTCCAGAGGTCCTGAGTTCAATTCCCAGCAACCACATGGTGGCTCACAACCATCTGTAATGGGATCCCATGTTCTCTTCAGGTGTGTCTGAAGATAGTGACACTGTACTCACATATATAAAAATAAATAAATTTAAGCCAGGCAGTGGTGGCGCATGCCTTTAATCCTAGCACTTGGGAGGCAGAGGCAGGTGGATTTCTGAGTTCAAGGCCAGCCTGGTCTACAGAGTGAGTTCCAGGACAGCCAGGACTACACAGAGAAACCCTGTCTTGAAAAACAAAAAACAAACAAACAAACAAAAAAAAACCATTGGGAGCCCCAGCTGAGGGTGTATTGATATTCTCTCTCTCTCTCTCTCTCTCTCTCTCTCTCTCTCTCTCTCTCTCTCCTTCTTTCCTTTCTTTTTTTTTTAACTTTTATTTATTGTAGTACTGTGGTTACGCCATGGCCAGTTCCTGGTTGTCATGAAGATGTACCGCCTCATCTCCCTTTACTTCCACTCGAGACAATGTGGAAGCTGCGAACGGAGGCAGCTCTGCTTTCCTCTGTCATAGCCCACCTCTTCCTCCTCCCAATCCTCCCTTCCCATTTCACGGGTTCTGATCCCAAATCCTCCCTAATGAGTTTCCTGCAAGTTTATCTCTGGTTTCCAGGTCTCTCCTCTAGAGAAGCCAGTTATGATGAAAAGAAGTCCTTCGTCTTGGGGCATGCACGCTTGAGTAGGAAATGTCGTAACATGGGTAACTTATTTCCAAATAGCTCAGGAAACAATATGGATGCATGTGTGTGCAAGAAAACAGAATGTGTGTGTGTGTGTGTGTGTGTGTGTGTGTGTGTGTGTGTGTTATCAGGCGTTTACTGCGATGTCCTGCATTCTCTGGGGATTTGACATATTACAAAATTTGAAAGCTAAAGCTAAAGCTGTCTCTATTTTTAATAGCTGCCTTACCTGAGACCTCTTTGCTCGTTTTAATCATTTTTGTTTTCCTAATGCAGTTTTTAAATGTTAGAATTCAGAATTGAGGCTTGGTCACAGCTCACAAGATTTTATATATATATATATCTCCCTCGTTGTTATGTTGTTATTCACTAGAAATAATTTCTAATTTTGACTTTGATTTCCTTTAACTGCATGGATAATTACGCCTGTGAGCTCTGGATATTTGAGTCCACAGGGGCTTCACTAGCGATGAGTTTTTTGTTTGCTGTTTGATTCTTCTCTGCTTGGTCGGCTCTGGTCTTACTGCGCTGGGGTCTAGGGTACGGCCTGGAGGGTTCCCACCTTTTGGAAATATAGTGGAACCCTGTTTACAATCCTGGGGGATGGTTGCTTGAATAAATCCCTACCATGCTTGTCCTTTCACTCAAAACCAGCTACCAAGGACCGCAGTGATGGCTCGCCAGTTAAGAGTGCTGGCTCCAGAGAACTATGGATTCAGTCCCTAGCATCCACAAGGTGGTCTACCACTGTTCATAACTTTTGTTCCAGGGGATCCAGCATCCTCTTCTGGCCTCCTTGTGCACCGTATCCATAGGGCACATGTGTTCATGTAAGCATGCAGGCAGGCAGGCAGGCAAACACTCATGCACGGAAAATAAATAAACCCATTTCTATTCAATTGCTTTATTTTATGTGGATGGTGTTTTGCGTGTATGTATATCTGGGCACCACATGTCCGCCTGGTCCCCAAGGAGGCCAGAAGAGGACATCAGATCTCTTAAAACTGGATGGTTGTGAACTACCAAGTAGTTGCTGGAAACCAAATTCAGGTCCTCTGGAAGAGAGACCAGAGCTCCTAACCACTGAGTCATCTCTCAAGTCCCCCCAGCCCCCTTTGTAAATAAACTAAGGGAAAAAAAAACAGACGTTGAGCCTTCTGTGAGCTGAGCTGCTTTGGGAGTCAGAGTAGACATGAAACCCAGTCTATTCCTCGGGTACCCACCTTCTTCTCAGAGCCCCTGTGAGAGCTCACAGACCAGAGGTGTGGGGTACAGAGGTGGTAGTGAGAAGAAAAGCCATGAAATCTGGGAGCACTTGGCTTACAGAATTCAAAGCCTCCCCACCCCCGGAGATGCTGCATCTGCCCAGATGTGCTTGCTTTGTGCTCATTGCTATAGCCTTCAAGGAGTATGGGAAGTAAATCAGTGTGTGGGTCCTCAGTCCCTGGGAAAGAGCTGGCCTTTGCAGCATGGGGGATCAGGGAGGTGAAGCCAAGACAGCTGGACCATCTGTTACTCAAGATGCCCCCACTGTAGATCTCACAGCAGCTTTCTGTGGGCCCTGAAGAGCCAACAGGGATGATATAGGTACCTCTAGGCAGGCCTGTGGTAGAAAGAGAAAGAGCCAGGATATCACAGAGAACAGCTGCTATCCACCTATGGAGACAGAGAAAAAGAACCCGATTTGAAAACAATGGCATCACAGTTTGAAGGTTCTGTAGACTGTGCACGCACATGCTGGTACCTGGTGCTCACACATGCGTACACACAAGAAGTGTGTGTCTCGTTCTCATTTGCAGACTAAGAATTTCAAGTAATGAGTCAGAGGGAAAGGTGGTGGATGTTGAAACCTGACCTGTACCCAAATGTAGAAAATAACCAAACACAGACGAAAACGTCAAAGGGATGGAGACCATGAGGGGAGATGGGAGGGGCTTGAATGCGTGGTACAGGAAGAATCACAACAGTGACCATATTACTATTAATGAAGCAAAAAGAAGTTCTGCAATGATTAAAGGAGTTACTGGAAGACATTTCCCCCTAAATTCTTTTCAGTGAAGACTTGACCTGCAGACACGAGAAGCCGACTACATTCCAAACAGAGCTGAGAAAGAATAATGCCCACTTTTACACTTGTCCGTCCCAAATGACGAACATTACACATGTGTGGGAAAACCCTCCAGTGTCTAGGAAGGGAAGAGCAATGTGCAGACAGCGGTAGTGAGGCAGACACTGGGTTCTGGGCATCGTGGTGGAAGCACTTGGTGGTGTAGTAAGATTTGCAGACTTTGGGCCGTTGAGAAGGCTCAGCGGTTACCAGCGCTTGCCACCAAGCCTGATGACTGAGTTAAATAAATAAATGTATCAAGTTGTATAAGAAATACCTATCGTCTTCTGAGAGAGGACTGTGAGAGACACTTGGAGAAGTGGAGGCGCTGACAGATGCTAATCCAGTATTGGGGGAAGGGGTGGGGAGAGATAGAAAATAACAGCTCTGACATCTCTTTGGGTTTGGGGAAGTGTGATGTAAATAAATTAAAAATGAGCCATCTTAAGGTGGAGAAAGAGACGAACTGATGGGTGCCTTCCCAGCAGGATGACTTACAGTAGACCATGATAATGGTCTGTGCATTTCAAAAAGGCAGAAGAGAGATGGGCTGGAGAAATGGCTCAGCGGTTAAGAGCATGACATCCTGAGTTCAAATCCCATCAGCTACATGGTGGCTCTCAACCATCTCTAATGGAATCCGATGCCTGGTGTGTCTGAAGACAGCTACAGTGTACTCATCATATATATATATATATATATATATATATATATATATATATATATATAATAAAATAAAATCTTAAAAAAGGAAAGAAAGAAAACAGAATAGAGAAAACATAGAACATAAGCATCTACAAGAAGATGTGGGCCAGACATGCTGGTACACACTTTTAGATCCAGAACTCTGGAGGCAGAGGCAGGCAGATCTCTGTGAGTTCAAGGCCAGCCTGGTCTACAGAGTGAGAGACCCTGTCACAGTAAAAATTTAAATGCACACACACACACACACACACACAAATGAAAAGATGCAAGAACAAAGTAAAACAATTATGAACCCACTTAGAACAGAAGCATAGCCGGGCGGTGGTGGCGCACGCCTTTAATCCCAGCACTTGGGAGGCAGAGGCAAGCAGATTTCTGAGTTTGAGGCCAGCCTGGTCTACAGAGTGAGTTCCAGGACAGCCAGGGCTACACAGAAAAACCCTGTCTCAAAAAAAAAAAAAAAACAAAAAAAAACAAAAAAAAAACAAAAAACAAAAAACCAGAAGCAGAAAGCCGATAGAATACATTTTAGCACTCTCCTCAAACAGGGTGGGTCCCATTTAGCCCAAAGTCCACCGTATAGAGCTGGATACAAAGTCTGGTCATGCGCAGTGGCTAGGAATTTCCCATCATGCAGAATCCTGTGTGACAGACTCCCATTGGCAGAGGTTTCAACGTGTGAGAGATTCATTTTCCCATGTACAAGACTCTAGGAGAGACAGCGCAAAAGGGAGTGGGTGCCTAGGCAGTCTTAAGTCTTCCAGCTTTCTTCTTCCGTATTTGTCCTTGACTTGGTGGCCTGTCCGGTGGTGTGACCCACCTGCTCTGGCTACTGTGTCGGTCTCATGATGGCTGATTATGCCTTGAAAAAAATAGACAGAAGATTCAGCTCGGACTTATTCCTCCCTCCATCAGGGACCCATCAGGTCTTCTGGGTCACTGTGAGTGTGGGCTGGGGAAGAGGCCCTGGGTGGAGGGAGTGGTGATGGGAACTCACTTATCAAGCTCATTTGTGCCCACTGGCTCTGCCCCGCTTCACCCTAGATGTCCCACTTCTATCTCGGCTTTCTTCTTACCATATGACTTAGCTAATATGACAAAATCTGCCTTACCATGGAACAGTTCTTCCTGCCTGGCAGCTTCTAGTCCTGTAATCAGATGCTCCATCCCCACTAGGGCCCAGTGGCTCCCAGGAGCTATCTACTGAACAGTGTGAGCTTCTCCACTGTGGACAATGTGGCCTTTATCCAAGAACATCCCTGTGTGATGGTTAAGTTTCATTGTCAACCTGGCTCAATTTAAAGTCACTATGGAAACACACCTCCCACCGTGTCTATGAGGATGCTTCCAGAAAAATATGAGGAGTGAAGACTCGCCGTAACCCTGCCTTCACTATCACGATGGCCTACACCCTCAAATTATGAGCTCCATCCTAAGCCTGCCTTTGTTCCGTGGTGGACTGCAACCCATAATAAACCTTTCTTTCCTTTAAATTGCTTTTACCAGGTGTTTTGTAACAGCCATAAGAAAGGCAACAAATACACCCGGAATCCAAGTTATTTTTCCCAGAGACCTCCCATAAAGCATGCTCCCGACCACCCCAGGGCCCTGGCTTTGAGGTCCTCCTGTGGAGCCTGCGCCTGCTGCAGAGTTTTTTTCTTCTCTGCAGCCTTTTCTTTCCCCTGGTATTTGGGTCCAAAAGCACCCTGAGCTTTGGAATCTGCCGTCTCCGAATACAAAGGACTCTCCAGGAACAAGGTGGCAGGATGTGGAAGATGCAGTCAGCTAACCCGTTCCTTTGCAAAATATTCCAGATCCAAATTATGCCGATCCAGACCTTCCCCCACAGGCTCATTCTCAGCTCATAGTACAAAACCTACTCCGTCCTTATCTAAGGGTCCCGGCTGTCCACGCTACCTTTCTACTGCTGTGATCAAGATGGCTTACAAAAGAAAGCATTTATTTGGTCTTACACGCTTTATAGGGCTGGAATTCATGGTGGTGAGATAAAGGCATAGGGAGCTGAGAGCTCACATCTTGACCCACAAACAGGAAGCAGAGAGCACGACGGTACGGTCTCATGTGTGGAAGGGTCACATTCGTGGGATGCAGGCCTCCAAAGGGTTGGTCACATGTTGGCATGGAGACTTTTTTGAAAAGTCTGCCATACAACTTTCCAGCTGCATCATCCTGGGCTGACTCCGCTTGCCACCTGTAGCTTTCCTTGGCAGATGCTCACAACCCGGGCATCTCTAATTCCCTGGGATCTCCATGGCAGTTTGGCTCAGCCCCTTCCCCCATCTTGATACACTGCACCTTCAGGGTTGCCTGCGGGGATTCCAACCTGGCCACTCACAACCTGATTTGCCTTTGAAATTGGTGTGGAAGTCTCTGGGGCTCCACAGCTCATACACGCTACACGCCTGCCCAGCAAATATATGGTGAACAATGCCAAGGTTTGCTGCCAGCTCAGGCAGCAACTGTGTCCGCTTACACCGTTCCTGCAGATGCTGAATGAAGGAGGCCAGCGAGAAAGAGCAGGTGACAATGAGTTGCACACCTAGGTATTCAGTACAAAGTGAGACCTGATCTAATGCCTTGCCTTGCGGTTCCACAGCCGCCTGAGGATGGGGTAGGAAACAGGAGGGTGGGAATGCTGACGGAGCCAGAGGACACTTGGGGACAATCGAGTGGAAAGGTGAAGTTTCCATTTTGGGGTGTGGGTCCATACTGAGCAATGACTGGATCTCTAGTCAGGCATCGCTGAGGGCAGGCAGCAGCATGCTACACCCCAAATTCTAAAAGAATTGATTAAAATTCTCTAAGTTCCGGCACGCTGCAGTGACATTATCATTTCTTTTATTTTTAAAATTATTTATTTTATGTATATGAGTACACCGTAGCTGCCTTCAGACACACCAAAAGAGGTCAACACATCCCATTACAGATGCTTGTGAGCCACCATGTGGTTGCTGGGAATTGAACTTAGGACCTCTAGAAGAGCAGTCAGTGCACTTAACCACTGAGCCACCTCTCCAACCCCCACATTACCATTTCTTAATCTACTCTCCCTCTTTCAGTCAATGTTTCTAAACTTTTTTTTTTTTTTTTTTTTTTTTTTTAGTTTTTCGAGACAGGGTTTCTCTGTGTAGCCCTGGCTGTCCTGGAACTCACTCTGTAGACCAGGCTGGCCTCGAACTCAGAAATCTGCCTGCCTCTGCCTCCCAAGTGCTGGGATTACAGGCGTGTGCCACCACTGCCCGGCTGTTTCTAAACTTTTATTTTTAGAACTATAGCTCCTCAAGTGAGCCTTCTAAGGTATTTTTCTCTTAATTGGTCCCTTTTCTGTGGGATTATAGTACCTCAAATATGCTGTACATTTATTTGCTTGTGGTGTATAAGCATTCATTCAATCATTCATTCATTCATTCATCGTGGTCTTCTGGAAGTGTACCAACAGATATGATAGGTAAGACTTTGCAGGGGGTGGAATAGAAGTACCAGGTTTCACCCCATTGAGGGTGTCATTGACTCCTGGGGATACTTGTATTATTCCTGGGGGGGTGAAGGAAGCAGAAACAAAGCAGTATGTAATTAAAATGTAAATCTATACAATTTAATTACCCGTGTAGTGACACAAGTAAGTCTCTGGAATAGTCTCCTCAGCATTGCACGCTGTTGTATAATGGATTAATGAAGAGGGGGAGGGATGCTGAGCTGACAGGCACGGGCGGAGTGTTCAGTCCAGGGAATCAGTAGCCCTTACATTTGTGACCAGAGCCCTCTGCTGTGCGTTATGGGAAAATCCTCCAGGAAGTCAAGGTTAGCTCCTTCAATTTAGATCCTGCTTTCGCTTCACCAGCCATGAACTGGGAGTTAGGTTTGGGTCCCAGCTTCACTGAGGCCTTATAACATTCAGAACCATGTCAAGGTCGGTGGTGACCTTGGGATGTAGGATCAGTTTTCTCTCAGCCCCAGATCCGAGGACACTCCCCAGTCTGTTCTGATGGTCTTTAGAGGGAGCCACCTTCTTAACCTCTGAGGCAGAAAGGAAGACCAGAGGCAGGCCGGGGTGGCTTCATGGAAGAAGTTGGGGACATTTAGGACATTGCTACCATTCGTCGTCCCTAATCTAGAAGCTGGAGACAGGGGTGAGGATGGCTTGGGTCAAGCCCTGTCTGTGCTGGCTTGCTGCAGAGACTGTTCCCCAGAGATGGAGAAAAATTAAGGAGGATGGGGTAGCAGGACTCTCCAGGTAACCTCTCAGGAGGGTGAGACACCTGGAGAAGGTTAAGCTAGATGTGAGGACCCAGGAGGCCTCAGAGGCAGATCTCAGAAGGGTTGATTTTTCTGAAGGAGCCAACCTTCCTTTGTGGGACCAACAGCATGTCGGAAGCACGCAGTTTCAGAGGACGGCCAGTGGTGAGCCTGCAGTGACTCCATCCGTGCCTCAAGTGGACAACGGCTGAGAGAGGTGTTCCGTTATCCGCATCATCCTGAGCCTCGACGAACAGGATGTCCTTCCAGTCCCAGCCTTTGCGCTGCTGTGAAATGGAAGATCGCAAGGTGAAGAAGTCAAAGATATGGACCAAAGAGCGAAGAAGCCATCGCTCACTCCCGCAGCAGGACTCACCAACAAGTTAGCTGACACTTCCCCACCTCCGCAATCACCTGCCCAGCAAGCCATTTATTGCTGGTTATTTATTGCCTAAGCACCACTGCTCCTAAGGTTTCCTCCAGGGCCCAGGAGTGGGATGAGCACAGCAGTGTACATTTAAAGGGCGCAGGGAAAATAAAAAGGAAACGGGCTGATTTATGACACTTTGCGAGTTACACTGGTGGGGAGGTGACAGGTACCGTTAGCTGGTAGATATGGATGCTGCAGATAAACGTGTCCTTGGCCTACAGGGCTATGATTTGACTGTGCCCCACCCCCCAAACCCTTGTGTTGGAAAGTTAATCTGAACGCGACAGGAGTAGGTGTTCTGGGCCTAGGGTTTGATTAACCCCAGTGCCAAAGTCCTGGGTCTCGCTTCATCCTTTGGCTCCCTCCCTTCCACACCTCCTCCTACTGCCCACTGCTAGGAGATGAAACAGAAGATCCTCACCAGATTCTAGCCCCTTGGTCTCGGACTTAGCCTCCCAAATTGTGAGAAATAAATTTGTCTTCAATGTAAACTAATCAGCCCCAGGTATTCTGTTATAGTAGCACGATATGGCCTAAGATAAGTAAGGGCTGATTCCCAAGTGATTCAGGCTCACCACTGGCCGTCCTCTGGAGCTGCGTGCTTCCGACATACTGTTGGTCTCACAAAGGAAGGTGGGCTCCTTCAGAAGAATCAACCCTTCTGAGATCTGCCTGGGAGTCCTCCTGGGTTCTCACATCTAGCTTAACCTTCTCCAGGTGTCTCACCTTCCTGAGAGGTTACCTGGAGAGTCCTGCTACCAAACCCCTACCTACCCCACCCACAGGAAGCCCAGGTCATAAATAGGATATTTAAAAGTCTACTTTTTCCCTAGACAGCTCTATGGAAGTTGAATAATCACACAACTCACCATTACAAAGCCACACTTTATTGGACCAACTGAAAAAAATATATTTTTGCTATTTTCTAACTTTCAAATCCCCTTTTTTAACTGACTTTAAATTTCTTTCTTCTTCCTCCTCTTTCATTTCTTCTCATCACAAATGGCCTGGTGTTATGTCAGATTTAGGGGTTTTGTTTAAATTTTTAAATTTTACTTAATATTTGTGTGTGTGTGTGTGTGTGTGTGTGTGTGTGTGTGTATGCGCGCGCGCGCGGGCACATATATGCACACGCACGAGTTGCAGTGCATGTTTGGCTCAGAGGACAAATGTGTGGAGCGAGTGTCTTCATTTCACCATTACATAGGTTCCAGGAATCAAACTAAAACCATGAGGTTTCTGGAGCAAGATTTTTTACCACTGAGGCCTTGCTGGCCCCTGGACACAGTTTTCTTAACTCATCATGATAACATATGCGTGCACACGCGCACACACACACACACACACACACGTCTTTAATGTAGACTCTAGTCTGTGCTGTTTTCATTAGCTGTTCCTGGCATCTTTCACGTCCAGGGCTTGGGTTCCTGTACTTTGCTTTTGGTCTTTTCCACTTTTGTTCTTTTATCTCAGTCAATGCCCTTTTTATTACTGAGAAAAAATTAAATAAACTTCTAGGAAGGAAGTGGAGAGAAGATGGCGCAGGATCGGCAAAAGATGACTGTTTGTTGCAACTGAATCAGTAAACCCTCAGTTATCGCTGTGATGAAAGAGCTATGCTTCATTCTGCCTGAAGAACAGATGGCATTCTGTTATCTGTCCTGTAATGAGTTCTGCATCACATCTGAAATATAACTTTCAGTTAGACAATATTTCCACAAGGACATTTTTTCTTCGTATTCACTAAAACCATATCTTTCTCCTTCAACAACGTTGAATACCTGTTGAAAGTATTCACATGTTTGAAATATTTTTATGCTTTCAGTCCTACATTAATTTTCTAGTTTCTAACACTTATAATCTGTTGGTAGAGTCCTCGCTGACACGTGTTGCCATGGTAGCATCTTGCCCTTGCATTTTGTCACTGTTCAGTGAGCTTTGCTGGTTGTTTCAGATTTCTGCCCGTGAAGGCTACCAGTGGGTGTTTTCTTCTTGTGTGTTTTTCTTTGATGCTTGGTAAGGGCTGACCTCTGGCTGAAACTTTTTTTGCATTCTTCGCATTTGTAAGGTTTTTCCCCCGTGTGAATCCGCTGATGTTTTGTGAGGGCAGATTTCTCATAGAAGGTCTTCCCACACTCGAGGCATTTGTAGGGTTTCTCTCCTGTGTGAGTTCTCTGGTGCACGACGAGGTTGGACTTGACACAGAAAGACCTCCAGCAGTCGCTGCATTTGTACGGCTTCTCTCCCGTGTGAGTCCTTTGGTGTTGCGTAAGGTTGGATTTCACACAGAAGGTTTTCCCACATTCGTTGCATTTATACGGTTTCTCTCCCGTGTGAGTTCTCTGGTGTACCGTGAGGGCGTATTTTTGGCAAAATGACTTGCCACAGTCTTTACATTCATAGGGTTTCTCTCCCGTGTGAGTTCTCTGGTGTTCGGTGAGGTTTGACTTCACCAGGAAGGACTTGTCACATTCGTTGCAAGCGTAGGGTTTTTTCCCTGTGTTTGAGCTCTGGTGTTGAGGAAGGCCTGTGGTCTTTGGGCAGCCTTCCCCACACTTGTGGCACTCATGGGCTTTCTGTTCTTTGCAAATGCTCTGGTTTTCACTATGGTCCAACTCCTCATTTCCCTGAGACTCCGGTTTCTCCTCCAAGGGCAGTCTCCCATGTTGAGTGCATCTTGATTCCTTGAGGGAGGGGCGTGATGACTTCTCACACTCATCTCCTTTCGGGTTTTTCTCCCGTGTGCTGATTCTCTGTTGTATGGTCAGATGTGATGTCTTTAAGGTTGTTTGGCTGTCTGGACGCTTGGGTTTTTCTGCTGTGCACTTTCTCTGGTTCTGAGTAAGGCATGGCTTCCCACGAAGGTTTTCCCCACCGTTCCCACGGTCAAAGATCTTCTCTCCCACGTGAAGTTTCTCATTTTGGAGGTGGGGTGAGCTTCTTATGGTGTTCTCACTGACACCGCGTTCACCATGCTCTCCTCCTGGCTGCCTTCTTTGTTGTCTGCTAAGATCTGATTTCTCATTAAAAGGTTTCTCAAGCATATCACAGCCACAGAGATTCTCCCTTACATGAGTTCCTGGAGGTTCATGTTTTGACTTCACACATGATGGTTTTCTATGTTGGCTGGCCTCTTGTGCCTTCCTTTCCCTCAGGGTTCTTAGAAAAGCCTGGAACCTTATCTTGTGGGCCGTGGCTTGCATGTATTCACCATCCTGAGAGGGCTCCTGTCCTGTGAGAACTGTCCGGTGTGTGACAGAGGTTCCCTTTCTCTGTGAGGTCTTCCCACAATTTTTATATTTAAGAAGTCCTTCCAAACACAATGTCTTCGGCTGTTGAGCAGAGCCCACCATAGGGCTGTGGGATTTCTTCTTTGGATCATGTTCACAGTTTTCGCATCCTATATGAGGTCTTTCATGCTTAGAATCAAGGGACCTAGACCCACCTAAACTATCCAACTTTTTCATTGCGTAGCTTCTGTTAGTGCCGGTAACTACTCCTGTGATGATTTCCAAGCTGGCTTCCGTCGAGCGACACTTCTGACGTACAGTTCTTGAGGCCTCTGGGTTTGTGGCCAGATGAACTATTTCCTTTAGAGCCTTGCTTCTTCTTTTAGTCAATGTTTCATTGTTGACAAAGACTTGACTCAAATATCTGCCTCTGTTTTCTAAATTTGTTGTCGTGGTATCGGCCCTGTGGACTTCTAGAAACATGAGACATTAACTGTATATTACACATCTAAACAGCACTTTAAAGGAAAGGGACTATACACAACTGCCTTCTGCTGACTCGAACCCGGCATTCTGACACCCCTGGCGAGGTAGTCACCCTAGACAACGTTTTCTCTAGCCTTCCCACCGGACAACGTGAAGACGAAGATGCTCACTAGAGTAGAAAGAGGGAGAGAATGAGGAGAACATTGCCACGTGCTCTAGTTTCTAATAAACATGACCACCAAATGGGTAGGGGCCTTGAAATAAAACATAACTGGGAACAAGGAATGTCAGACAGAGGACTCATCCATGGATGGAGGGTATTTAGAAATGAGGCAAAGACAGGACCCACTAGCAGTGAGCACAGGAATGGAAGGTGCCCGAGGGACGTGCAGCAAAGGGAGGCGTCAGACCTGATCCTGTGTATGATCGCTAAGCCACTCCCCCAACCCCCGCGTCTAGTCTTCTCTGTCCCACTCAGCGTACTGACACCCATGAAAACGTACGAAGTCACCCATTCATCTACTGTCGACATCTTCCCTAAAGTGGGATCTATTTTTGCTGTCAAATTTACCCAAAGCAAGCCGGGCAGTGATGGTGCATGCCTTTAGTCCCAGCACTTGGGAGGCAGAAGCAGGTGGATCTCTGAGTTTGAGGCCAGCCTGGTCTACAGAGTGTGTTTTAGGGAAGCCAGGGCTACACAGAGAAACCATGTCTGGGAAAAAGAAATACAAAAACCAAAAATGAAAACATTTTACCAAAATTCCTTAGTTTACTTTGAGTGTGACACTCACTGTTGTATATTCTGTAGGAAGGGTCAGGTGCACGATAGCGTGTGTCCACCATTACAGTCAAGCACACCGAATAAGTCCAGTGCCTAAGGCCCTGTGTGCTCTGTCTATTCACACACCTGCCCCAGTCTCTGGAAACCACTGGCTTTCTTACTCACTTTAATTTTTTTTTTTTTTTAATTTTTTGAGACAGGGTCTTTCTATGTGGTCTTAGCTGCCTTGGCCTCAAACTCAGAGAGATCCTCCTGCTTCTGCCTCTAGGAATGCTGGGATCAAAAACTGCCTGCCACCACGCCTGGCCTCTTTTTGCTCTCTTACTGGCTTTGCTTCTCTTAGATGATCACATTTGGAATCTGGCACCACGCAGCCTTCTCAGGCCGGCATCTTTCCCTCAGTAATTAATGTGCATTTAAAGTCCTTACCTTTCTTCTGTGGCTTGGTAGGTTGTGTTTGGGAGCTGAGTGTCTCCGTGGGCTGTCTATACTGTATTCATCCGTACTGGCTGCTTTCCAATTTTGGTGATTATTAGTGAAGCTACTGTTATGTGCTTTTGCGTAGGGTTTTACGTAAACAGCGTTCAACTCTCAGATTTGTTTGTTTGCTTATGAGGCAGGGTCTCTAAGCCTCATTCTTCATTGCTTTTGAAAGTTTTTGCACTGTTTTATTATTATTATTATTTTATTTTTATTTTTATTATTATTATTATTTTATTTTTTATTTTTATTATTTTTTATTTTATTATTATTTTATTATTACTATTATTATTATTGCTGCTACTACTACTACTCCATTACTATTAATACCGTTACTATGGTTACCACCACGACTGTTACTGCTACCACTGTTACTAGTACTATTACTACTGATGCCATTACTACTACGACTCTGTGCTTTCTGCCACCTCCACCCTCCATTGCGAATGGAGCTGGTGTTTATTTGTTTTCATTTTCCCCATTGGCTTTTGGGTAATTTACATGAAGAGAGAAAGAGATGATCCTGGGCAAAGTTTACACTTGCATCTTCGTATTGGAATTCGCTCCTTCCATCCATCCCTGTCCTGTTGCTTCCGACCTGATACTCCAGTTCCCTGCCCCATCCTGGGTGGGTGGTCCTTTGCTGTCTCCCAACCTGGGTGGGTGGTCCTTTGCTGTCTCCTATCCTGGGTGGGTGGTCCTTTGCTGTCTCCTATCCTGGGTGGGTGGTCCTTTGCTGTCTCCCAACCTGGGTGGGCGGTCCTTTGCTGTGTCCCCCAGCAAGGGTAATATAGCCTGCATTTCTGATTTCCAAGCTCAGTGCACAAAAGCGGTATCCATAACAAGTTCTCTCATTTATTGCCCTTCAGTGCAGTGTGAACTCTTTAGGGACATGGCCACCTCAGCTAAGTCCTCAGCTAATTCTCTAAACTCACCTTTACCTGGACTCACCGTCCCTAAGTGTCACAAACTCCTCTGTTGCTGCTAATCATACCAAGCACCCCACCTGTCTCAGAGGCTCAGCCCCTGCTGTTCCCCTGGCTCAGGTGAAAGTCTCCAATAGCCTTGCTCCACCCTGTCACCCGCGCTCCACCAACTGCTCCTGTTTGATGCTCACTTCTTTCCGGAAGCAGTCTCCTTCCCTGTCACCTGCCTTGAATTCCAGCAGTGCTGACAGCTCCTGTGCAGATTTGCTACCTGAGTGGAATCATTGCATTTGTGTCCTCCACGCTAGAATGTGTCTAACCCTGGCAGGCACTTACCAGACACTTGTCAAACAGAGGACTACATGAACAAATGCACAATTCAAATCCAGAACATTCAGTACTGGAGGCAACACAGGTGATAGTTACAGACAGTCAAAAAGAAGCTAAGATTTTTTATTTTTATTTTTATTCTTCTGAGACAGGGTCTTACTCCATTGCTCTAGATTAGACGGCCTGGAACTCTGTGGAAGCCAGGCTGATCTACCTGCCTTTACTTCCCAAATATTGGTATCAAAGGCATGAGCCACTGCACATAGCCTACTCAAAACATCTGTACTTGGGGGATTGAGGAGGCTATGGGCATTTTTCTTCTGTCTTTGAAAATTCTAGAGCCTCTCAAAGATATTCTGTTTGTTTGTTTTTGAGAAGGGGCATCTTGTAGCCTAAACCGACCTTGAACATCTGAGCTTCCTGCTTTGGTACTGAGATTACATTCAGGCCTGTGCCATCTTGCCTCGTTGATGACACGCTAGAGATCAAAGCCAAGGCTCCGTGCCTATGAGGCAAGAGCTCTACCAACCAAGCCATAGATACATGCAAAGAAACCAAGCCTTGCTTTGGTCGCCCAGGACTTCGTGTCTGCCCTCCTCTTTCTGCTTGACCTCAACTCACCTGAGAGCCCGTGGCCTGGTGGTTCCCAAGGGCCTTCTCCTTGCTCCAACTTGCATATCAGCTCAGGTTTGGTTACGTTGTGCCCTGAGATGAGAAAATGACAAGGTTTGGCAAAACTGCTCAGGGCTGAGGGAGGAGAGCACAATGACGGGCTCTGGTGTGTTTCACCAAAGCCAGTGGCTAAGTCCTCAGGGGAAAGATGGGGGTCATAGGTGTTTGTCTTGTCACCAAGACCAGAGGCTAAGTCCTCAGCTAGAGGATCAGGCATCTGGTGAGTGACTGTGCACAGGAGCGTAGGTGTCCAGGGATGCCAGGAGTGGGCGTCAGACCCCCCTGGAGCTGGAACTTAAGGCAGTTATAAACTGCCTCATGTGGTACTGGGAACTGGACTCCAGCCCTCTGGGAGAGCAGCGAACGCTCTTCGCTGCTGCCATCTTCCAGCCCCAACCTTACATCTTTACTCCTGACACTGATTTGGCTCCTAAGGTAAGAAACTTGAGCTGATGGGAGCAGCGTGGGGGTGGGGCTTACCCACTGCTTGTAGGTGCCTGTAGGTCTCTAGCATCACCTCCCTGTACAGGTGCCTCTGGGCAGCATCCAGTAACTGCCACTCCTTCTGAGTGAAGGCCACAGACACATCTTCGAACAACACTGGTCCCTGCAACAAACCAGCGGGGCTCTGTTGGAAGCGCTCAAAACAAAGCAACAGGGGACACAGTTGGGGAATGAGTTACGGAGGCACCCCAGAAAATAGCGTAAGGTTACAGTTTGCTATGCTATACTCTGGAGGAGTAACAGAATCACTGCAGAGACACTAGGCGAACTGCAATTCACAGATACTTCTGCGTCGATACAACCTCATAGATACAACCCCCGTCTGTGTCGATCTGATCTGGCTGTGGGGGGCACTTAAGAAAATAAGACTGGAGTTTGTTTTAAAGGATCTTACAGACTTGAGATTTCCTACACAGACAAACATTGGCAGCAGTGAACTGTGGGAGATGGACTTCTTTCTTTAGGTCACATGCCACCAAGTTTGTATGTGCACATGTGTGTACTCATGTGGATATCGGAGGCCAGTGTTGAGTATCTTCCTCACTATCTCTTCATCTTATCTTTTTAAAATCAATTTTGTTAAGATAGGGTGGGAATGTATATGTGTATATGTATGTGTGTATATGTGTGTATATGTATGTGTGTATATATGCATATTGTGTGTATATGTGTATTGTGTATGTGTATATTTATATATGTGAATCTATGTGTATGTATGCTCATCCCTGTGTGAAGGTGTGTATGTATGTATGTTGTGTGTATATATACATGTACTATAAGTATATATACATGTGTGTGTTGTGTGTATATGTGTGTATGTGTCTGCTTATGTATGTGAGTCTGTGTGCATGTATGTTCATTCCTGTGTGAAGGTGTGTATGTATGTATGTGTGCATATGCATGTATTGTATGCATATGTGTGTGTGTGTGTGTGGTGTGTATATTTATGTGTGTGAGTCTATGCATGTGTACTCATTCCAGTGTGAAGGTGCAGACCACACATGCCGAGATGTGTATGTAGTGATCACAGAACACCTATGAGGACGGAGGATGTCTGTCCTCACCTCTCCACCTTATCTCTTCAGCCCGTGCAGCATGGCTAGCTGGCTATGAGTTTCTGAAGAGTCTCTTAGCTCTGCCTCCTGGTAGGGCAACTGGAGTTGCTGAGGCTTGTGCCTCTCACCTGGTGGTTACTTGGGGCTTCAGGATTCAAACTTGAGCCATCAGGTTTGTGGGACAAGCACTTTTACCCACTGAGCCATCTCCCCAGTGCTGACCAGTGGACACCCTCCACCCAAACGCATCGTTCAGTCTCTGCCTCCCGGGGCTGGCGTTACAGGTGCATGTCACCATACCTGACTTTTTAACATGGGTGCTGGAGATCTGAACTCAGGTCCTCATGCACAGCAGGCACTTCACCGTCTGAGCCATCATTCCAGTCTTTGTGTCAGGGTTTGGTTGTCCGTGAGCAGCAATGGTGTTTGGGTAACGGCGGCTGTAGCATGAGCGAAGGCTTAGACAGTAGCTGAGAATAGAGCTGGTGTTAGAGGAGTCACAGAGAGAGAGAGGAGGAGGGAGGCCTGGCTGAGACAGGAATAGTTCAAGTGTGGAGGGGGGGCAAAGGGAGAAAGGGTAGGCCAGTGGCTTCCATCAGTAAATCCCTTGGCGAGCTTAAGTGTATGCACACAGCCCTCAAGTAACCCCCCAAAGTAAAGCTCAACAACTTTATTTTTAAAGAAACAAACAAACTCCCAATGGAAATTCCAGTGTTTTTCTGACACACCTCTGATTTAGCCTGTTCATGTCTCTCATGAAGCAGCTCCCTTCTTGGGATCATCTATGGGTTGCAGAGACACACAGTCAATTCAGCTAACACAACTAGATTTATATTTTGAGGGCAACACTCTAGGAGCATACTCTAGATTGACTTAAGGAGCCCATTCCTGGGCTGGAGAGATGGCTCACAGATAAAGGACACTGGCTGCTCTTCCAGAGGACCTGGGTTTGAGTCCAGCACCCACATGGAGGCCCACATACCTTTAATTTCTGTTCCACGAGGTCCAATGGTGTCTTCAGGCCTCCTTGGACACCAGGTATGCATGCAAACACCCATATACATTTAATTTAAAAGGAAATAAAGAAACTGGTTCTCAGCCACGGCAGTGGTTGCCTCCCTGGGAATACCTGGCAACATCTGTGGACTGTGCACTTGTTAAAGTGAGAGGGCGCTGGCGCCATCTAGTGGATGCATCCAGACACACAGCTATGCGCCCTACAACGAAGCACTGCCCCTCTCCCAAATGACCAGGTTAGGAAATGGTCCCAGTAAGAAGTTAGAGATTTCTCTAACAGTTGGGGTGAGGTCGCTGCGACAGGGTGTGCCTGGAGTTGAGCAGGAAGGAAGAGGAGGAGAGGAGATTTGAAGGTAGTGAGTGGCCATGCCACTTGGGGCCACATACCATCCTGAGACAGGACCACACAGCCCAAAAAATGCACTGGGGCGAGAGGGATGCGGAAGAGATAAAGAGGGAAGGGAGGGAGGGAGGGAAGAAAGGCAGGAGGGAATGGGGTAAGACAGAGAGAGGTGGGGAAGGGAAGATGAGGGAGGAGAGAGGGAGGGAGGGAGGGAAGAAAAGAGGGAGAGAGAGGACATAATATAAGCTTTGGACTCCAGAGAGATAGGGACAAACCCACTCTTTTAGAAATCAGACCTATCTCTGAAGTAGAAACTTCTAGTTCTTTGGAAAGTCAGTTATGTCGAATGATGCTTTGCTGGGACACACAGGTGAAAGGCTGTCTTGCTAAAGCAGACACGTGGAAGACGGTTTTCCTGAGGCAGGCACACGTGAGAGGATGTTTGACATAGCAAACACGTGAAAGGACACTTGATGAAGGAGTATAAATGTGACCCCACAGACAGTGGGAGACGAGCACTGCGCAGTGGTTTGGTTTGTTCTGCCTTGTTATTCTTCGCTAAAGACACGCATGAATTGGTGCGTGTCTTTACTGAAGACCTTACATAGTGCTGTTGAGCTCAACTTGTGATAACACCACCATTGAGAGAAACTTACCCAAGAACTGCTCATGAGGTTCCTGTGGCAGCTTGCTGCTTCTGCAGTCTTACCTTAGGCCAGTTGCAAGACTGGTAGTTTCTTCAGGATTGAACTACAGCTGCCGGTTGGTCCCTGATGTCTGCCTGCAGAAAGGACTGGACTGCAGCTGCTGGTTCATGCCTGGTATCTGCTGGTCTGCAGCGGCTGAGTCAGATTCGGTGTTTGTTCCGGGACTGAACTGCAGAGAAAGAAGATCAAGCTCGCCCCCCAAAGAACTATTGCTGATCAGGTCCACTTCCCCCATATCCTAATAACTTTTCCCTTCCACTCCCTCTGCTGGGTGGTGGGCTAGAGGAGAGACTGAACCCTTATTAAAAGTGGGTTGCAGAATAATTTATGCCTGCATATCTCAGCAGTTTCCAAAACTGCAAGGAGGGAAATTGTCCACAAAGAACAGGAAGGTTGGTGAAGCAGAGGCAGAAAACCAGTGGGGACAACTCGCAGGCCCTGAGGCTCAAGAACGGACCAGAAGCAGGGCTTTGGGTCTGCAGAAGTGCTCAGAAATGACAAGCTCAAGAGTGAGGGACTCTCCAGGGTTTGTGTCACATAACTCGCTCTTATGCTCTTGCATCTTGAGAGAGAAGCAAAGGAGCCTCAGGCTTATCCCCAGAGGAGCACAGGGTAGGGCTGTGGGTATGCCAGAAGTTTCTGGCAGACAGTGAGTGGGTGGCAGGTACCCCAGGCACCTGTTGCCACACCACAGATACAGACTGAGCAGCATCTCGGGTTTCCTTACAGAACTCAGCAAGGCCTTTCAGCTTAGAAAGTGGAGAGGCTAGGGGTTAACCAGAGCCGTGATCAGCACACTGCCAGACTTCTGGGTAGATTTTCATCCCTAAGGGTTAATATTCTGGATAGTTCCCTTGGAAGAGCAGGGAATTGTCCCCTGGAGTCTGAGAACTTCAGAGCCAGTCAGGAGCCAAGCACTGTACACATCACCCTGACGCAGAACAACTTTCTTCTGGGTGATTCTGGGGGTGGTGGGATAGACCATTAAGTAAATGCCACTCTCTGTCAGAGGAGGGGGTCCCCTCCAGCTTGCCCTGAAGGACAGCTGCTGCAGGGTGTGGCCATCTGGGGTGAGGTCATAAAACCAATGCAGACCCCTGCTCCTCAGGCGGTGCTGCAAACTCCCTTGCCACCTAAGAGGGGCATGGCTGCCAGCAGCATGCAAAGACTCAGATTTTAAAATCTTAGCGTGTGGGCAAGCTAGAACACAGAAAGGTGAAAATTGGCTCTTGGAACTTGTACTTGAGGTGGACCCCATATAACCAAACAGCTAAGGTGCAGCCTTGGAATTATTTCAGCTGAAAAGATGATCTAACTGTCTGAAGCTCTCAGCGAAAGGATGTAATAAATGTGTACTCAACAACGTCAGAATCATAGGAGGTAATGGGGAGAGATGTTAACGGCGACTGGAACAAGACACATAACCCTAAATTGCACATAGTATTGTAGATGGGGGTCAGTGAGCTGGCTCAGTGGATAAGGAAGCTTGCCACCAAGCCTGACCACCTGAATTTGATCCCCATGACCCACAGGGTGAAAGAGAACTAACTCCCACACATTTTCCTTCAACGTCTACAGGAACATTACGGGATGCACGCACTCCGCCCACCACACATGTAAATAAATAAATAAAGTTTAAAAATGATAATAATATCACAACTGATCGACTATTAGTATTTTGCCATTGTATGCCCTAAGTAGGAACGCAAGAATTACCAGAGAATGCATGTCAAATCAGATTATTACTGTTTGGGTAGCTAGACGGCGTGCTACAAAGGACTAGAATGTATGTTCTATAGGGGAAGACGTAGAGAGGAAAGGGAAGAGCGTGTAGGTGGTTTCCATAAAGCTGGTGCTCAAGAGAGCTCGTCCCATCCACGTGACGTCACTGCAAGAGAAACAGACGGTGAATCATAGTGCAAGGGAAGTGAGGACATGACCGAATGATTGACAGGGGACCATGGCTATGGATTGGCTGACAAGGGACCGTGGTTACCAAAAATGCAAAGAAACCAGCTTGTGATTCACCTGAGTTGTCCTCATGTCCCTCTGTTCTGGGAGAGCTGCAGAGGCTGCGGGAGAGGGAAGGGGGCAGAACCATCAATGTCCTCGGAGCCCTGCAAGAAATCCACTTGTACTGCTGACAGTGACCACGTGGGGGACGATGTCACGATGTCATGATGTCACCTCGACTCCTCAGAAGGGCAGGCAGATGAATGCTCAGGGTTTTTTTTTTTTTTTTTTTTTTTTTTTTTTTTTTTTTTATCAGTACGTGGAGCTCAGAGAAAGCAGCTTTCCATCAGGAGCCAGCACTGGCCTCTTGCTGGCCCTTCACAGTGACCAGGGCCTCCTTGCGTTTGACAGCAAACAAACATGCACAGCACAGAGTCGAGCTGAGAAAGAGCTGGCTAAGCAAATGGTTAGAGCAAAGGAGGAACTCAGGCTTTAGGTCCTTTTGCTTGTTTTGATGTCTGAGGTTTCCTCTTACGAACTGAGTGTAGCGGTGTACCCAGTTCCCAGTGCTCAGGAGACAGAGGCAGGAGGATGTAGCATTTGAGACCAGCCTGAGCTACACCGAAGACCTCTGCTTCAAGCAAACAAACACTACAATACATAAATAAATAAATATCTTATAAAGGAAGATGGAAAGGAGAAAGAGTATGGATATGTGCTTAAGTGCATATACATGTATGCATGTAACATGCATGTACATATGTATGACTACATGTGCTGGGGGTGGACAGACATAACTCCCTACCTTAAGTTGTGCCAAGCACTCAGGTGTTACTATGATATTTTCTACTTTTGTATGCTTTGAATATTTCTGTAACAAAAGGTGTAAATCAATTTATAGGTTTTGTTTTGCTTTAAGACAAGGTCTCACTGTGTCGCCCTGGCTGGTCTAGAACTCTCTACACAGACCAGGCTGGTTTCAAACTCAGAGATCTGTCTTCCTCTTCTTCCCACGTTGCTGAGATGAAAGACGTGTGTCCTTGAACCTAGTGTGTGTAAAACTTAACAATGAAGATGTTACAAATATCCATTCATTTACCTTTCTACATATACTTTCATTCCTTAAATCAAATTACTAATTTAAAAAAACCTATTTACTTTTGTGTGTGTGTGTGTGTATGTATATGTGTATGGGAACATGTGTGCCAGCGCTCTGTGAGCCCAGAAGGTATCCGATTCCCTGGAGCTAGAGTTCTGGGTTAACTGGGAGCCACTTGATGCTGGGTGCTGGCAACCAAGCTTAGTCTTCCTCAAGAGGAACACATTCTCTTGACTGCTGAGCCATCTCTCAAATCCCAACTCAAAGAATCTACGCTGTTGGCAACGGGGACAGCGCTTTAAGTCAGTTCTTTCATTTCAGTATCTCCAAAGGAGTTTTGTTTGATTTCAAGAGACTTAACTTAGCTGAGATATGTGGCCAGTGGTCTGGGAGCCAGCGGGCCTCACTGATTCTCATGATTTGGCCTCTAGCAAGTAACTTGCACGTAGTGACTCTGGAGACTGACTACACGTGTTCAGCGCTGGAGGCTGGCAGGCATGGCCTCACTCAGTGCTTGTAATCAAGGAGGTAGGCATCGCTGTTACGTCCTGAGGAAATGGAGGTGAGGGATAACAGAGCCATTCTTACAGAGGGATGAGTTTTGAAATGTGAGCCACGTAGTTAAGGGTTGCTGACTATAAAGCAGAGCAGCTTGCCCCCTGAAACGGGAGTGGGCAGGATGGCCCTGAGGTCCAGCTGTACTTGAGTGTGAGAAGAAGGTTGTGGGAGGAGCTTCCAGGGGGAGTGGCCACTGCATCTGCCTACACTTCCTCCTCACATCACTTCCTGGCCATCGTCCCAGGCACTGTCTATTCCCAAGCAGGTGCCTTTGCTCACCTCCCTTGGCTGGCCTAACTCCCTTCCTTTGGCTCATGCCACTGCTGAAGGACAGGTGTCTAGTGGGGTGATATTCCAGGAAAGAGGGCTCTGCAAGGGCTTCGTAAGCTGAAGTGTGGACTCTGCCTGTTTCTTGAGCCTCTGCCCTGCAGCTGTGGTACACTGCAAACAAGATAGGAGGAGAGGAGAGAGGGGAGGAGTGGGGGAAAGAGGGAGGGGAGGAGGGAGGAGAGGAGGGGTCTGGGGAGAGTCCTGCTTCTGGTGTGTCCTTTTATCCTCACAGGAGCTGTGATCCAAAGAACTGCAGTCTCTCTCTCTCTCTCTCTCTCTCTTTCTGTTCAGACCAATGGTGACACCACCCAGAATGAATTTGGAGGCCTCTTTCCACTCTTTGCAAACATCAGGAGCTCTCTGCCCAGCTGTCTGTTGGTCCTGGGGGCTTTGGTGATTCTGGTACAGACTCTGAAAACCTCTGGCAGCCTAATTTAGCAGTCTGTAAACTGCAGTGGGCACAGACAAGCGGCCCAGACAGAAGGGCTCAGAGGCTTTGACTGAGCCTTGACCCTCCAACCTCCAGGCAGGTCCTATGGCCCTTGGGGAGGAGCCATGTGGAGCATAACGCCTAACAGGGGGGGTGGGGGGTGGAGAGAAACTAGATTGAACCTATCTTCTGATTTGGAGTTTGCATCCCAACTCTCTTCTGCAGACCACGCCCTTCGCCCCGCCCCCTTAGTCTTTCTTCTCAGTAAGAACAGGGCTGTTAACAGAGGCTTTCAGAGGCAAATGGTGCACCGGGCTGAACCTACACGAAGGAAGACAGACCCCTTTCAGGTCCTGAGCAAATGCCACCATCCCAGCTAAAGCATGTCTCAGGCACTGCCCAGAACAGTGCAGAGGCAGGTTCAGGGAAGAACCCCCATCTGTGTACAGACAGTGAAACAGAGTCTTGAGGTCCTTTTCTTGCCCGCGAGGACTCAGTAGTAGTGCTCGAATTTCAACTAAGACTCTGAAAACAGCCTTTTCAGCTACAGGACCCTTGATGCTCTTGGCCTTCCTGCCCGGGACAGGTGTCATCGGACTTTATCCTCATGCTATGAAAGAGTGGAAGTCGCTCGCCCAGTTGCTGCAGGCCTCGAAGCCCTAGCAGGCAGCTCTGACATTTCAGAATGCCTTCCCTAGCTCACTTTGTCCCGACCACCAAGCCTTGACTCTTCTCCTTGGAGAAGCCCACCACCGCCAGCGCATTCAGGGTCAGTGTCAGGGTCCCCCAGAACCCACGCAAGTGTTGACACATAAGCCGCCCCGAGTCTGGCAATGCAACCCTCCAAATTGGCTCTCACCCGTGGGCGCGCCTGTCCTGGGGACCGAGTCTCTGAGCGGCGCGTAGACCCCGAGGATCTGAGGGTTTCCTCTGCGCTCAGCGGGACCCGGGAGCGAACAATGAAGAAGAAATGCACATGCGCAGAAGAGATGCTAGGGACCGGTTCCCGCGACCCTCCTGGCCTCCATCACATTCCAGACTCCGTTCCCACGGCGCCCGCGCCCCTCCCAGGGAGCGACAGAGCTCCTGCCTAGCTGGAGAGCTGCGCCGAGCCACCTGCAGCCGCTTCAGAGGCAAAGCCACTTGAAGAGTCGTGTCCACACCACGCGAGAACGAGGCAAGGAGGTGAAGCGTTTATAGAAAGTAAAGCCATGCGTGATTATCGACGATCAATACTACCCTCAAGTTTTCTCTCTCAAACGTACATGATACCTTCACACAAAACTGAGCACCGAAAATAATGCTTGAAACCACAGAGAAAATCAAATACACAAGTCAAGGGGGCATCTGAGCAAAGGAGCCCATGAATCACTTCCTTTCCCAGAGGTGACCATGGATAATATTGGGTGGTTCATTAAAATGTTTTTAAAGGTTTGTGCATATATGTGTGGTTATGTGCACGTGAGTCTAGATGCCCGTGGAGGCCAGAAGTTCCCAGAAGATCCCCTAGAATTGGAGTTACAAGCAGTTGTGAGCCACCGTAACAGGATACTGGAATAGAAGCCTGGATCTCCGCAAGCATAAAAAAAAAAATACTTATAACCACTGAGCCATCTTTCCAGATCCTAGGAAATACTGTTGGTGAAATAGGACCCTAGACAGGACGTGGTGGCCCACGCCTTTAATCCCAGCACTCGGAAGCAGAAGCAGACAGATCTCTGAGTTAGAGGCCAGTATGGTCTGCAAAGTGTGTTCCAGGATAGCCAGGGCTAAACAGAGAAACCCTGTCTCGAAAAACAACAATAAAGAAAGAAAAGGAGAGAGAGGGAGAGAGAGAGAGAGAGAGAGAGAGAGAGAGAGAGAGAGAGAGAGAGAGAGAGAGAGAGAGAGAGAGAGAGAGAGAGAGAGAGAGAGAGGACTACAAGTTTACTTTTGAATTTTTCATTAACCATATTAATCATTTTCTTACTGTGCAGTATCTTTTGAGTCCGGAAGAGGGCGTCAGATGCACTGAAGGTACAGGTGGTTGTGAGTTGCCAGACGTGGGTACTGGGAACTAAAAGGGTAAACTAACCGCGGGTTTTAACCTTGAGCCTCCCACTCCCCCGCCCCAGCCCCTGGAAATAACTAACCACGTGCAGGTTGGCATACGTTACGGTGATACACAAATTCATAAGCTTTTGCACCTTCTGTGAGTGACAATGGGCTACAAAAGGTTCTCCTCTCTGTGGCGTTCAGCATCTAGGACTAAGTTTACCAGTACTGAGTGCTGGGAAGAACTCATGGGAAAACTATCCTTGCACGCTGCCGGAGTCATTAGAACTAGGGACTAAGGCTGGGTGTGGTGGCGCACCTTTAATCCCAGTGCCTGGGAGGCAGGGGTAGATGATCTCTGTGAGTTTGAGACCAGCCTGGTCTACATAGTTCCAGGACAGCCAGGAGCGACTCTGTCTTCAACAAAAACAAAAACATCCAAGCCCCACCCCCCACCCCCCAGGCTGCCATGACAGGGGAAAGTGTATATTTTTCAACTGTAGCCCAGTGAGTGGAGTGATGCCATTCCTGTTGCACTCCACTGTATTATTGTTTGACTTGATACATCAAAATTTCACCTGAAGAACCAAAGTCCCTAAATAGCATTGGGCATTTTTAACTGATAATTTAGAGTATTTCCAGTTAGATATGAAAGTTGCCCCTGCTTCTGGCAAGGATGGGCTTAAACACAAATGTTCCTAAGAACACCTCGTAATATGGATAAAGGTGAGCATAGGCTAAGTGGTAGAAAAAAAGAAGAAGAAGTCGTTTAAAACATCCTCTTAGGAAACTAGGGGACTGGGGAGTCGGGGGGGGGGTGTGTGTGTGGAAGAGAAGCAGGATGCGTGCTGTTGTCTGTGCGTCACATGGCTGGGACCTGACATTCTAAATGTGTGTCACCAGGCACTATATAGGAAAAAGACATGACTCAAAGATTCAGTCTAAGAACAATGTCAAACCTTGTCTAAAAAAAAAAAAAAGAAAGAAAAAACCAATAAGATTGGAAAATAAATTTTGTAAGTATACGCATATGAAAGAAATGGTTTACTGGCTCCATTTAATTATCTCTTACACATTTGTAAGAAGATCACAGTCCCATAAAAATGATCTATGGATGCAAAGGACTAGCAATAAAAGAGAGATGCAAATGAGGAATAAATATGCAGGAGCTGGTCATAAACTTCAGATAAAAACTGCAAGTGTTTAAATACTTTTTTGCCTTCACAGTAGGCGAAGATTACAAAGAAATACGATATCCAGAGGGGCTGAAGTTTGGAGAAACGCTTATTCTCATGAATATCTTCTCGGGGTGTAATTTGTAGAACAATTGGAGGCCACTCTGTCTCGGGTTCTGAAGGAACACGTGCTTTGTTAACATGGTCTTTCTTTCTCCAAGGCTATGACAGAAGGGAGTAAAATCCAAAGATGGGTAGGCCTTCCTTGGTGTCTGCTGACAGTAATATGTGGTGTGTGTGTGTGGGGGGGGATTAAGCTACAAAAACTATGAAAATCCACAAAGTGGGATATAGGACAATCATTAAGCCCTACAATGTAGATTATAGCATGTTAATATATAATGCATGGAAGTAGGTAGAACTTACAATGTAGTTTTAAGATTTTTTTTATTATTTTTAATTGTGTGAGTATGTATTATTCAAGGTTCTCTAGAGGAACAGAACTGCTAGAATCACACACACACACACACTCACACAAACACACACACACTCACACAAACACAAACACACGCTTTATTACAATTGCTTACAGGGTGAGTTCAACAATGTCCAGCTAACCCAACAATGACTGTCTACCAATGGAAGGTCCAAGATCCCAGAAGTTGTTCAGTAGACTGAAAAAAGGCCTCAGTTGGTCTTCAGTACATTCTGGAATCCCAAAGAAGCAGGCTCTAACACCAGTGAAGGAATGGACTTGCCAACAAGAGCAAGCAGACCAAAACAGCAAACTTCCTTCTTCCACGTCCTTTATATTGGCTGCCAGCAGAAGGTGTGGCTCAGATTAAAGGTGGATCTTCCCACCTCAAAAGAACCAGATTAAAAGTATGTCTTCCCATTTCAAATGATTTAATTAAGAAAAAAAATCAATTCTTCACAAGTGTACCCAAACACAACTAGACACTCCAGATGTAGTCTAGCTGACAATCAAGAATAGTCATCACAGGGTGAGTGTGAGGGGTAGGAATGTACATCATTATAGTATTATTATTATTATTATTATTATTATTATTATTGTTATTGTTATTGTTATTATTATTATTATTAATTATTTTGAGATAGTGTCTTTTCAACTGAACCTGGAGCTCAATGATTGGCTAGACCAAATGGCCAGTGGGCTCCAGGAAATCCATTTGTCTCCATCACGTCTCCCACTCCCAGTGTTCTTGGTTTTTATGTGGCTGCTGGGGATTTTAACCCAGGTTTCCATGCTTGCTGGGCATAGGCATTTTCTCAGACCTCCAATAAAATACACACTATAAAAGAATATAATGCCAGGCTGAAGAAATGTCTTCGTGGTTAAGGGCTTTTTCTACTCTTGCAAAGAACTCGATTGACTCCCAGTACCCATGTCTGCCTCTAACTCTAGGTCCTGGGATTTGACCTCCTTAGAGGCCTGCACACATGGATGTATCTCCATGTAGGCACTCGGGCATACTCATGACTAAAAAATAAGAATTAAAACTGGGTGTTGTGGTGCACACTTTTAAACCCAGAATTTAGGAGGCAGAGGCAGATGACTCCTTTATGAGTTCAAGGCCAGCCAGGTCTACACAGTGAGTTCCAGGATAGTCAGGGCTACACAGTGAGATCCTATTTCAAGACACCACTCCCCTCCCCACAAAAAGTGTAAGAATAAAGGTCTGAAGAGGTGGCTCTTCCAGAAGACCCTGGTTCATATCCCAGCACCCACAAGGCAGCTCACAGCCATGTGTAAGTAACTCCAGCTCCAGGGGATCCAGTGCCCTCTTCTGACCTCTGTTGTCACCATGCACATACTTAGTGCACAGGCATACTTGTAGGCAAAACACCCACACCCACAAAATAAAATAAAATAAAATAAGTAGTCTTTAAAAATAAGAAGATAAGCCACAATTTTTTTTTATCATCTGCCCTTCCTAGGGTTTGAAAGTAAATGTTAAGTACCAAATATAGGTACAAAAATCAAACCAATTTTTTTTTTAATCTCATCCATAACAGTACAAAAATCTCTGAACAGGTTTTATTTATAAAAACTCCTGGCCTCCACTCCTTAGCACTAACCTGGAGGACCCGGGCTCGGTGGGCCACCCTTAGTAGCTGGAGTTGGTATTCTCTGTGGAGGGCGACACTCTAACGTGGCCTCTTTAATTTTCCCAGTGTTCGCATGATGCATTTAGTGTTCGCCACTAAATTAACTGCACAGTGCATTACAGTGCTTGTCGAAGTGTCTTTGTTGTGCATTATAGCATCTAATTTCCACTTCAAAGTAATTGGCCTCCGGAAGTCTTTTTCTTAGGCCCCCAGAAGCACTATCACTTAATGACTTTGGATGAAGCTGGTGTAGTAATTAAGTGATTTACAATTTTCGTAAAAGTGAACGTTAAAATGATTAAGCAAGTTACTAAATTACTCAAAATAGTCCAGAACCCTGTCGGCAGTGGATTCCTCGATTGGACAGTAGCACTCACGTTAAATGGATGCATTTTTGGCTCAGTCAAGCTCCACGACACACCTGTTGGGCCCTAGCTCGCAATTAGCACTCCTTGGCACTTTTATACTACGGTTCTGCGCACCTTCAAGGAGCTGAGAAGACTTGTACCGAGCTGGAATTCGTATCCCAGTAAAAGGCATGGCCATCGTGTCTTTGCTGTCATTTCCTGACAGGACACTGTATTCCTGGGCGCTGAGCGGCACCGCCCTCCCACTTTTCTGCCGTTCCATTTCAATGTTCGGATACAAACGCTTGGAAGTCAAGGAGGATGTGTGCAGACCTTCTGACGCGGTAGGGACTGTGACTGCCAACTCAAGTCCACCCAACCCAGAATCGCTGTGGTGATGGGCCTAGGAGGAGTTTCCTTAACTGGGTTTGCTGATGTGAGGCACTCACCCTGGACGTGGGTGGTACTGTTTCCGTGGATGGGCCCTAGACTGGACGTAAAGGAGAGAAGGTGCTGAGCGGTGAGCCTACATCCATCCGTTGCTTTCTGCATCCATACCATGCACGTAATGTGGCCTGAAGCTCCTGTGTCCTGACTCCATGGATGGACTGCACCTTGAACCATGAGCTGAAATCAGATCTTTTCCCTTTAAGCTATTTTTGTTCAATTATTTATTTATTTATTTATTTTAATCATAGAAACAAGAGAAGAAGCCAAGACACAGACTGATGGCCGATATTTTACTTTTTATTGACAGAAGTGAGTTTATTTGGTGTATACAGAGATGTGTCACATAATGATGCTTTGATTGACAGAGGGCCCATAAAATTATATGATGGAGCTGAAACTCCTATGCCCTCAGATTATGGCTTGTAAGTGAAACGTCCCCCATAGGCTAATGTGTCTGAACACTTGGTCCCCACCTGGTGGTGCTGTTTAGGCAGGTTATAGAACTCCCAGGAGGCGGAGACTTCCTGGAGGAAGTGGGTCACTGGGGGCGGGCCTTGCAGTTTAATAGTGCATCTCCTGACAACATGCCTTGGCTACCAGCTGCCACATCGTCCTTGCCACAGAGGACTATGTCCCTCTGGAACTGTAAGCCAAACCTTTTCTCCCTTAACTTGCTTTTAAAGGATACTCTTTAAAAAAAAAAAAAAGATTTATTTATTTATTTATTTAATGTATATGACAGTAACTGTCTTCAGACACACCAGAAGAGGGCACTGGATCCCATTACAGATGGTTGTGAGCCACCATGTGGTTGCTGGGAATTGAACTCAGGACCTTTGGAAGAGCAGTCAGTGCTCTTGACCACTGAGCCATCTCTCCAGCCCAAGGGATGCTCTTTTACAGCAAGAAGTAACTAAGTTGGGCAGCACTTCTATTGTGCCTTTTCTGTTGAGACACACACAATTGTTACAACTGCATACAGTACCCAGCATGGTGTCTCTCTCTGCCCTAGCATATTGTACTGGTTTGTAGCCTATAATGTATAGCTGAGGTGTGTAGCAAGTGCCACTCTCTGGGCTTCTGGAAGCATGTTCTCTGAAGACAAATGGCCTCAGGAAACCAGCAGTCCTCAGTCCTCTCTCTGGTACATTCTGGGATGAGAAAAGAGCTGCCGGAACAGCTTTGAGGGAACTTCGTGAGGGAACTCAGGGCAATGCTACCCCCCTGGCCTTCTCATCTGCACTCTAACTTGTGTCAAGTTGTTCAGTGCCTGAGCGTGTGATACCTCAGATTGTGTCACTTCTACGGAACACTCACATCATGTGTTGACTTTGTCATTTGATGCTCACATTCTCTTCCTGACTGCTCAGCTTGTAGATTTCATGCTGAGGCATGAGACATGGGCTTAATCATGTCATAGCTTCCCCACAATTGCCTACGGTCGCATCTCTGCGTATACATACACATACGCATACACATATCCACGGCAGACAGGCTGCAAGTCTCAGCAGCTGCTGGGAAGAGGGAGGAGAGGAAGAAAGGCAGCCATGCCTTTGGAGTTAGGGTCAGCAATGGACAGACGCCTGCAAGCTGTTGTAAAGCTCTGTTTTTGATTAAACCTAGAATGACACAGGATCTAGAGTGCTCAAACTCCAGCAAAGGGTCACTGACTGGGACATCCAAGCAGAAATCTGGTGGCCAGAGAGCCTTGTTGATAATAGTTCCTGTGTTGGGGGGCATTCTGGAGGCATGGGGGGTCATCAGATACAGCTTTGGGACACTTCACACTGGATGTGAAGATCTGTACAGGAGGAAGCCAAGGCTCTCCCACATAGCCCCACTGACTTCACACAGTCCACAGACATACACTGTGAGCAAACAGTTGGTTAGGGGGCGCTGTGCCTATTTTAGACTAGAGAATGTCTGCTAAGGTGGGGTCCTGGTGAACCAGGAAGATGAGATGGCCAAGTGACTTGGACATGGGCTGACTGTATGTAGTCAGTGGACAGGGTCCACGGACTCCTGCCAACAGGGCACTCTAAGGCATCACATGAAGACATTAGCTGAGAAAATAGACTTTCCTAAATATCAAGACTCCCCTCAGTGGGGTGCTGCAGAAGATGGATGGATTGAGACACACAAGGCAATAGGGCAGAACTGAAGGCTGTCAGCTCTGTCAGTAATGGACAATTTCTAAAAACTCGCCTCCTGCTCTAGGAGAACGATGCTGCTCTCCGCCTCACTGGTAGAATAGGAGCAATTACCAAGGCAGTCCACGAGCTGTCCCCCTGTGGCCCAATCAGCGGGGCAGCGCCACACCTATCACTGAAGTACACCAGGCTCCAGCTCAACTCACTGCTCAAGGATGCAACTTCCTTCCATCCTTGTTACCTGGGAGGAGGGAACTTTGATTGGGAGGGAGCCTCTATCAGATTGGCCTGTAAAGAATGTTCTCGATGATTGTGTGGAGGGGCCCAGTCCATTGGGAGTGCTGCCGCCCCTGGGCAGGTGGCCCTGGGTGCTATAAAATTGCAGGCTGACTGAGCCAGTAAGCAGTGCCTCCATTTCCAGCTCCTGCCTCCAGGTTCCCGCCCTGATTTACCACAGGTATAGAGAAGGCCTAAGATGAAATGAGACCTCTCCTCCCTGGGTTGCTTTTGGTCATAGTGTCTTTTATCACAGTGATAGAAAGCAAACTAAGACACACCCCCTTCCCCCTTCCTGAAGAGTTTCCAATTGGCAGGTAAACATGCAATCACCCCAAGCTTTACAAAGAAACCTTCATTTAGGGGGATGGAGAGGTGGCTTAGCACTGGCTGCTCTTCCAGAGGACCAAAGTTCAATTCCCAGCACCCACACAGCAGTTCCCAACTCTAATTCCAGTTCCAGAGAATATGGCACCTTCATACAGACATGCAGGCAGAACACCAATGCACATAAAAATCTTTAAAAAAGACACCCTTCATAAATTACACTTATGCTGGGTAGTGGTGGCAATACACACCTTTAATCCCAGCACTCGGGAGGCAGATCTCCTTTGAGTTTGAGGTCAGTCTGGTCTACAGAGTGAGTTTCAGGACAGCCAGGGCTATACAGAGAGCCATGTCTCAAAAACAAAACAAAAATGACATTTTCTCGTGTATTTGGGGAGGAGAGGTTGACCAGTAAGGATACATGTGCCAGAGTGCGTGGGGGGACAAGAGGGCCGCTTGCAGGAGCTGGTTCTCTTCTTGTACCATGTAGGTCCCAGGATCAAACACAGGTTGTCTGACTTGGTGGCAAGTGATGTTACCTTAAACCGTCTGGAAGCCTCTCAGATTCTTTACAGATGGAGTAATAATGGCTAGGGAAGGAGACTGCCCGGCCAGGCTGCAGACAGCAGAGCCGTCTGCAGGATATGCAGGGAGGTCCAGGGCTGCAGCTTCCCCACCCATGCTGGAGTGGAATTTTGATAATGTAGCTGCTTCTGAGCCATCCCTGTTCCTGTAAGCAAGCCCTCAGCCATACCCATTTGTAACCTCCCAAAACTCTCTGGTTTATTGAGCTGGACTTTATTAATTGGTCTGGCATGGGTTTTCTTCCTAGGGTGTGTTGCATCTCCCCAGTAAAAGTCTCACACAACAAATATCTACTGTTATTTTAATCTGGTAAACATAGGGTAAGTTTTAGGGTACCAATATTGTCCCCCCAGCCTCTAATACTTTCAATGTGACCTTACAGAATAAGGCTTTTACAGATGTCAGTCAACATGAGGTCATGCTTGAGTAAGGTGGGACCTTGGTCAGACCTGTCCTGATAAAATGGAATCGTAGACAGACATCTGCAGTAAGGACGGACACGCGCAGTGAGGACAGACATCTGCAGTGAGGACGGACATGCCCAGTGAGGACAGATGCAAAGCCTGAAGTCACGTTGTCACAAGCTGCAGGAAGGTCACACGGGAGAAGCAAGCTCAGCCAGCCTCCAGCAGTCAGAAGGGAGCAGGCTCGAAGCACTGGGCCTGACTGGCTGTCTTGGGTCCGGTGAGATGAGATCCACTCTTCTGATCAGTGTGACAGTTTCTTGCAACAGCTGTAGGAAGTTCGCAGACCCTACATGTTGCCGCTTCCTTCAGCTGCTTTTATGGATTTTCTTCCATTTAATTGCTTTAGTTTTTTTATGTGTCTTCAAGTTATTTTTTTTTAAGCAACTTTAAAAACTGCACTGTTATTGAATGTGTGCACAGGACAGCAGTCCATGTACGGTCAGAAGACAACCTGTGGAGCCGGATCTCTCTGTCCACATTTACAGGTGTCCCGGGTTGCTGGCTTGCATAACAAGTACCTTTACCAGCTGAGTCCTCACTGGACCTTCAAGTTTCACTTTGATGTGTCTTGTGACTTTCTGTGATTGGGGCTCACTGACCTTCCCTTTATGACTTACATTTTTCTTATCAGACTTTGAAAATAAAAAAGTTCCTTCCAGCGTACAGCACTCCCTTCTGTACACTAGGTCACAGCGATGAAGGCGAACAATTCGGTAATCACAAGATTGTGATCTGTTGCATAACCCAGGGGCAAGCAGAAGGCACAATAAGACAGCTAGGGTACAGATCTTCAAAGAGTGAAATTACCTCCCCGAGACAGCTCACCAACATGCTCTACAAGGAGCTGTGAGTGAGTTTCATAAGACCAAGCAAGGTAAGTATAAGGAATGCATTTTGATAAATGTGGTAAAAAAAAAAAAAAAAAAGATACTTGAGAACCCTATCAGTGAGTTTAAAAACACTTTAAATCTTATTTATTGATTGATTGATGTATATGTATATATGTATGTTTATACTTGGTGTGTGTGTGTGTGTGCATGCCATATCACACTTGTGGAAGTCAGGGTAACTTGTAAGAAAATCAGTTCTCTCATTATGTGGGGCCTAAGGGTCGAGCTCAGGTTGTCAGGCTCACCGGCAAGCACCTCTGCTTGCTAATCCTTGTCAGGCCTCTATCAGTAATTTTAAAACAACTGCATTTGCAACAGCAATCGAATCTTTTAAGTAATTATTAACATTTTCAGGAAAGGTTACTATTGATATATACATATATTCCTGTTTCAGTATATATTAGTATATATCGAATACATGTGCATTCACAAGTATGTATTTACCTTACTGAAGGATATAAAATACAAACTGAATAAACAGATCATCTTGTTCATACTGGGATTTCTGATGGGTCTCAAACAAGGGGCAGCTTTTCCCACCCAAGAACCCAACATCACAAGCGGAGGCAGCAGACAGGTCAGAGTGAGACTCGTTACCAAGACGCGGATGGACAATACCATTTACTATGGCCACGGCAAGGGCTGACTTGCCAGTTTAGCCACAGGCAAGGCCCATGTCAAGATACCCAGTGGCCCGTCTTTGTTTTGTCAATGAAATAAACTCACTTCATTGCCCTAGGAAAGCACAGCACATCGGAGAACAGGGCTGGGATAGTGGAAAATTCCACTGTGGCTGGCTGCCAGGACTTGACATTAACCCACCAAGAATGGCAGCCATTTTGGCTGATGCACACATCCACACTATGTGATTCTATTTGGCACCATGGAGACATTTTCTTAGAAGCCGACAGGAGAATTCTAAACCATACCCCTATGGACACGTTCATTTAAAAAAATCAAGGTACTTTTGAAAACACTGACATACTCAAACCACTAATAGAACAGAGGTATTTAAAACACAAACAACGCAGATGCTGTTTTGACTCAGACACTCCCTAAATCCTCCTCACTGTTCAAATCTGCTTAATTCATTTTTGGTTTTGCTATGGTAACTGCAGTCGCTGTTTTCTTGGCTTACCTGGAAGCTCAAGGAGGCACTTACAAGCTAGCTTGTGCCTCTCATTAGAAAACTCCAATGACTTGGCGTTAGCAAACACCTACTTGTGTGTGGGAGTCACTACAGGCAGGGAAGTGAAGGGCGGTTCATCTGACTCACCTTTGCAGATGAAGGGATTAGGGCCTGTCCCTAGACAGCAGGGACAGGGGACAAACAGGTTGTGTAGTCTGAGCTGTTAATACTGTAAACTCATAAACAGACACTACTCAGTTATCACAGGAACAACCGGTAATGACCTGGAATCGACACTGGCTCCTTATCCAGCAACATATGCTATGCACATTAACTGTGGAGGGTAATCAGGTGGGGATTAGTGTTTGTTCTGCGATTTGAAAGGGAGGCAGGCACACCTGGTGTAATATTTGAAATGCCGAATGTCTTCACAGTTAACACTGGAAGTCTGAACGTTAACTCTGTATGTCACCCGTGCGAGCTCTCTGGCGTTTGAGACAGGGCTGACTTCGGCAGAAAATCTTCCAATAGTCCCCGTGCTGACAAGGTCACACACCTTTATGTGTGATTCAGGATTCGAGCAGACGTGAATGGTCTGTTGCCCTGTGGGAATTTACTTCTTGTGAGTTTTCTGATGCAAAAGGAAGTTTGATTTGTGGCGAAATGATTTCTTACACATGTTACATTCATAGGGTTTCTCCCCTGTGTGTATTTTCTGATGTTCAGTCAGAGTCCAGAGCCGGCGGTAGCTTTTCCCACATTCGTTACAGGCGTACGGTTTCTCTCCTGTGTGGATTCTCTTATGCACTGTGAATGCTGACTTGTGGCGGAAATACTTCCCACATTCTTTGCATTTGTGTGGTTTCTCCCCAGTGTGAGTCCGCTGGTGCTCGGTGAAGGAGACCTTCTGGCAGAAGGTCTTCCCACACTCTTTACACTCGTAGGGCCTCTCTCCCGTGTGTGTCTTTTGGTGGTGCCTGAGAGCTGACTTCCGGCAGTAGGTCCGCCCACACTCCTCACACTCGTAAGGTCTCTCCCATATGGTTCTCTTGTGTGCAAAGCGGCGTGAGCTCTTGTGGGCGGTTCGCTTGTGGTCGTGACACTCGGGTGGATTCTCCTTCACGTCCGCTCTTTTCTGCTCGCCGCAGCTGGACTTCCCAGTGGACGGTCGGCTCCACTTACTAAGCACGCTGTGCTTCTCTCCTGTGTGAGTTCTCTGATGGATCGTGAGGGTCGACTTCAGGTAGAAAAGCTTCCCGCACTCGTTACATTCGAAGGACTTCTTTCCCCTGTGAATGACCTGATGCGCAACCAGGGCAGACTTGGTGCACAGATACTTCCCGCACTGGCGGCACTTGTAGGGCTTCTCGCCCGTGTGGCTCCTCAGGTGCACGTTGAGGGCCGACTGACAGAAGAAGGTCTTCTCACACTCCTTGCACTCATAGGGCTTTTCCCCTGTGTGGATCCTCTGATGTGCTGTCAGGGCGGACAGACAGAAGAAGGTCTTCCCGCACTCCTTACACTCATTGGGCTTCTCGCCCCGGTGAGTTCTTTGGTGCACGATGAGGTACGACTTTTTGCCAAAGGCATTCCCACACTCCTTGCATTTGTAAGGCTTCTCCCCGGTGTGGGATCTGAAGTGCTCAGCCAGGGCTGACTTCCGGAAGAAGGTCTTCCCACACTCGTTACACTCGTAGGACTTCTCCCCTCCGTGAATCTTCTGGTGCACGATGAGGGCAGACTTGTCAATGAAGGCTTTGCCGCACTCCTTGCATTTGTAAGGCCTCTCGCCGGTGTGGATCCGCTGGTGCCGAGTGAGGCTGGCCTTTATGCGGAACGTCTTCCTACAGTAATTACAGGCGTAGGGCCTCTCTCCCGTGTGGATCCTCAGATGCACAATCAGAGTAGACTTCTTAGAGAAGGTTTTCCTACACTCGGCACACTCATTTCGCTTCCGGTCAGGATGCCCCTCGGTCCCCGCGACGCTGGCTGACTCCTGTTCACCTTCATGAGGTTCAGAGGGCTGACTTACAGACTGCATATTCTGCTGCTGAGTGAGACCCTCACCCCGACTCTTAACATCCCTGACTTCATTACGCTTGCACCGTTTTGCCGCAGAATGACTTCTGTCAGCCTTCGTGTGGAGCGCGGGCTTCCCACTCCCATCCTGCTCAGCAGCCGCTTTCCCATTGGCTTTGCTTGGCTTTGCCACGGTTTCTCCTGAATTATGTTTTAAGCTGCTTCCACCTGGATCATATTTACGGAGCATTTTTCCTGAAGGAACACTATCTGTGTCGAGAGCAACCGTTTTCTCAAACAGATTGGCTTTTTCTGGCGTCGTTTTGTTATTGACGACTGAAAATTGCTTCAAACGTTTGTCTTGTGTTTTCCTGTCCTTCTCTAAGGGATCATCAACTTCTGGAAGGAACAGAAGTGACATTAATACGTGAGTTCTGAGAGCCCCTGATAATCTGTACAAAGGCCTTATGGGGGCCAGGGCTTCAGCGCTGGCTTCCCAGTGTTAAGGAGATTAAGTGTAAATGTCTTCTATTTTATGGAAACAAAACCACAAAGGACGAGAGAGAGGGGAAGGTCGGGACAAAAGCAAACTCCTCTCTGCCACCTCGCTAAACCAGGTCAGAGAAAGGAGAGACTGGCAAAGGACACTAGGGCCTTGGATGCTGACAGAAACACTGCAGCGGGGACAGCCCCCAACAGCTCTCCATGGCTGAAAGGGTGACAGGACAAGGACCTAGTGTGAACAAAGTGGAACCCAGCAAGGCAGTGAGAGCCTGAGGCAGGCTTCCGGAAGCCAGTGCTTTCAGAAGTGTTAGGAGGGAGAGGCCAACTGGACATCTTTTCAGTGCCAAGAACTCTGGCACTGAATGCAAATGCAGTGGAGTGGGAAGTGGGTGGCGAGGGGCATGGGCTGATGGCAAGGCACCTGGTGGGCAGGGACGTGGGGAGGGATGAAGGACTCAGTGGCGCTGGCCTTCTGTGGCTAGAGCACACACAGCCAAACGTTTTTATGTGCTCAGTTAAGGGAGCGGATTACTCGGGGAGAACGTTTTAGTATCTATGAGAGATCCTCATGCATGGATTGCTTCTAGAGCTCCAGGTCCTAGAAGATTCCAGAAGAAGATCACATAGGTGCCTGCTGTGGTCACAGACCAGCCTGGGACTCGAGTTCTTCGGCTTTACCCGCTCAGTCATCATACTTACTTGCATGGTTCTGTCGTGACGAGTCTTCCGCTACCCAGGGCTCTTCTCCATGCTCCAGTTTTAAGATCACTTCTGGTTTGCTAACATGAAACCCTGTTAATGAGAAACAGTATGGAACTTGAACCAAGCTCTGTGGACATCAAGGACTGAAGGACGGGTCACCTGAGCGATGGAGATGCCCTCGGCTAGCTCAATGAAGCCGGTACAAATTGGTGAAGAGCAGTGTACACATGCATGTGTGTGCAAACGGTCATCATCCTTCTCTCCCGTTACTCAAGGCGAGAGAATTCACTTCTACTATCCGCCATGTCCTCTTTCTGACACAGAAGAAAGGCTTCCTCTGGGTGCTGTGGGGGCTGCACTCACCCACCGCGATGAGGTTAATGTAGTTCTCCAGCATGACATCCCTGTAGAGGAGACGCTGTGCAGGGCCCAGACATTGCCATTCCTCACGGGTGAAGTCCACAGTCAAGTCCTTGAAGGAGATTGATCTCTGAAAAAGCAAGTTTCATCTGAGATTACAAGAGCTGCAACAGCAGATGAGCGGGAATAAGAAACATGAGGTGGGTCCCGCATGGCCAGTGTTCGGCTAGAGAGAGGCTTCAGGGTGAGGAAAGAATAAACTGCTCACGATGTGTGAACAAGTTCTTTAAATGTGCAGCCTTTATACAGTGTCCTGGGACTCCGGGATTACTGACTCATGTGCACTATGACTCTTCCTCTCAAAGAGCACCCAGTGTGACAGGTGACACATGCAGGACTGCACCTCAGCAGGAACATACATGGTAGACAAAGGGCCACCACAAATGGTCCTGTTCTGTGTCATGAGACTTTGTGGACTTTGTGAGGTCAAGATTTTAGTCCTCACTGGCCACAGCGTGTTCACTGAGAAATACACTTAGGCAGAGCACGTGCACACACACACACACACACACACACACACACACACAAAGACAGTAACAATTTGTTGTTTGCTCATGCTTTTGGCCAAGATATGAACATGACCATAACCCCAGGGACTGCCGGGGTGTTCCTCACTGTCCACTCTGGAGAACAGAAGTGTCTGTAACCCCTAGAGCAGCAGGGCAATGTGCATTCCGGAGGTGACACTGTTGTGTGTGGGTGGTGGCAAGCCACTGCCTCTGGGCCCAGTCTAGCCGCAGTGGCTCAATCTGGCCAGTGCCTGGTTCACACTTTGCCCATGACCTTTGCCATTCAACAGACTGCTGCATTTAGAGCTGATGGAGATTATGTGTTCAAGCAAAACTGAAAACAGTTCGCATATGGTCCCCAGAAAAAGCTCGCTGTCCCCTACTTGAAAACATGGGAAACAGCTAAAAGGTCCAAAGGGGAAGAACATCAGGATGCCCTTCTACAGGGAGCTTCAGTGAGAGACGAGAAGAATCAACACTCTGTGAGGACCAAGAGGGACTGGCCACCTGTGGGCTGAAGACATTAGGAACACTGTTCAGCAGGACCACAGTCGGAGTATGTCAACACTGTGTGCCAAGGTTAGGAGGACAGAAACAAACACCTCACCACTCACCGGCACAGGAAGCTAAGGCACCAACCTACAATGCTGTGCTCAGAGCATCTGTGCAGAAGATGGGAAAAGGCACCTACCACGGCAGGTGACATTTGGTTTGGAGCACAAGGAGAACAGCAATGGGAAACAGTATCTGAGGTAAAACTCGGAAGTCTCTAGGCTGACACGTACTGAGTTCTAGGCTGCAGCGTGAAGGGGATATCCACAGTGTACCGTTATGTAAGAAAGGAAATGAAAGAAAACACATAGGTAACAGTATCCATAAAACACACACAGAAAGGACCCACTAGGAATGAATGAACTTGTCACTTGGAAGCAGTTCACTGTCCACGCTAAATGCTCTCTATAAATCATTCCCCTCAAAATAAGCTTCCTGGTTATAAACAGTACTTCATAATTTGTAATTATAACCTAGGCAGGATGATGAGTATAGAAGCTCTGGACAACGAGAAAGAATGATGCAAAGAATGTTAGAGGGAAAAGGCCGGCGAGAGTCAGATGGGGAGCCCTGACTCGAGCCAGGACAGTGTCAGCTGCCCCAGAGCACACAGCCCACGGCAGAAGAGACAGCATAGTCCCTTTGGAAGACACTGAACGGTGCTCCTGACAAGTGGCAAAATAACATCACACTCTGGTGATTGAGTCAACTCTGTTAGCAACCCTATACAGTCTGGGAAGAAAACAAAGGAAAACCAAAGAAGAAGAAAATGGGGAGCCTCACTGCACAGGGTGGAGGAGTAGAGACGGCACGGAGAGGAGGGCTGACGGCCTCATGTGTAGGGAGCCCCACAGGTAAATGGACAGACCCTAAATAAGAGACAGCCGCACGGCTCCATAAGCACGCAGCCTGAAGGATTAACAGAAGGGACAGGAATGGGTTCTACAACAGAACAACTTCTGGCTGTGGTCTCACACAACATGAAGAATTAGACATTATTTCAACAACAGGGAACAGGTTCAAAGTACACAATCAGGAAACAGAAGCACATTACTATCCTTCTGCAGAGGCTAAACACAGTTGACGCCTGCTTCCTGGGGCACAGTGCATGGCGGGAACAAATGTCTGGCTGATGTAGCTTAGTGAGATGACTTATGGCAGAGAGACACAGATGGTAGGTGTCCTATAGGGAATGGGACAGCCTTACAGAAAAGATGTGGCCCCAATCTTGTGTAACTTTCTAATGTCCTGGTCACAAATCTGCTTGTGATGATCTGAGCCTTGCCTGGGTGTCAGCCACAGGAAGATCACTTCTCACCAGCTCCATGAGGGCAGAGGTGCTGGCTTCTGCCAAGCTACGGGTGCAGCATCTGGTGCAGTGTTGGGTACACAACACAGTGATCGACAGGTAGCTGTTAAATGAAAGGTCTGGAGCAGCAGGAACTAAAAAAGGCAGGAAAAGGCCAGGAAGTAACCAGCCTTGTTAAGTCAAACCAAGGATGCTGAACTTATTCCCTGTACTAGCGTGGACCTGCTTGGGCAGCGAGGCACCGAGACTGATGGGTAATGCTAGCAAGACAAGCAGGGAACGATGAACAGACAGAGGTGGGGATATTATTTCTGTTCTGCGCCGCAGGACTCCAAGTGCCTTTTGCAGACCCCTTGTAGAGTAGTACAGCAAGAACCACACCCTGAGAGTCTTACAGGCAGGAAGATTTCGGAGGTCAGAGGGTTCAAGTTAAAACTCTAAATGACACAGAAGAGAGCAGAGAGAAGAATGGAATAAACACACAATGTTGGTGGCAGAGGCGGGAGCAGTAGTGGGTCTAGAAGAAGAAATGATGGGTGAGTTAAAGATAGAGTGGTGTGAACGCTAGAAACGGTTAAAGGTATGGTTTAGGGAGAGACGGTCATGCTGTAAGGGAAACAAGGAGTCTGGTGAAGCATGGAGTGGAAATACTAAGTTTGAAAATAGGCGAATGATCACTGATTTTGCTCACAACATGGGTAGTGGACACGGAGCGAGTTGACATTAGAGAAGCAAATGAAATAGCTTTACCATAGGATCTAAAATCAAACTGTGCCCTGTGATGCCTGTTTTAAAAGAGGAGCTGAGGGACTGGAGAGAGGGCTCAGTGGTAAGAGCACTGGCTGCTCTTCCAGAGGTCCTGAGTTCAATTCCCAGCAACCACATGGTGGCTCACAACCATGTCATGAGATCTGATGCCCTCTTCTGGTGTGTCTGAGGACAGCGATAGTGTACTCATATGAAATAAATAAATAAGTAAATCTTTAAAAAAAAAAAAAAAAGTAAAGCTGAATCACTCAGGAGGCAGAAGGAGAACTATCAGTGCCTGTCTCCACTTTACAGCAAAACACACACACACAAACACACACATACACGCATGCACGCACTCACTTTCCAAAAAAGGCACTACAGACACAAATAGCAACAGGGACCATTTGAGGCATGTGCAACCCATTTATTGCACGTTTTATCATTACCCGGTGGCAAATGATCTGAGGGCTGCCTACACCTCTGAGAATAGATTAGACATCTGTAACTACGGGGCCTTGCCAAGTTGTAAGTTGCGGGGGATCCACAGCAGCTGCTGGCAAAGGTGATTTTGCATCATCTGCTCATAGACTGTCTAAGAACACGTTTATAAATAAATGATGAAAAAACCATGGTAACATCCCACTTCCTACTACTCGGGTCTCTGTCGTACTGAAAATGCCTACAGGGATGCATACTTTCTGTTTATTTATTTATTCATTTGTTTACTTTTTCAAGACAGGGTTTCTCTGTGTAGCCCTGGCTGTCCTGGAACTCTCTATGCAGACCAGGCTGGCCCCCAACTCAGAAATCCACCTGCCTCTGCCTCCCAAGCACTGGGATTAAAGTCGTGCGCCACCACATCTGGCAATACTCTGTGTTTATTGAGGTTCACTTTGCTGGTATTGATCTGCTTCCCTTATTTTCCCTGACGCTGACTTTTTATATATTTCTGCTATTTCATCCGGATGTATACACTGCAAATCTATGAACACCCACTGCCAAAGGTGGGAAGCGAATCCCTCAGTGACTTACCTGGCTACCGTCCATTTTCGGGCGTTCTCAAGAAGGGGTTCAGGAACCTCGGGTGATCGAAGGGCTGGGTGAGGAATTACAGGGAATGTGCGGACTGGCTAGCAGCTCTGACAGTGACGCACAGACATGCCCTGGAAGGAAAGGACTCTTCGACCTGTGTCATACACAAAACAAGTAACTGCTGAGGGGAGGCCCATGGGCGGTTCTGAATGAACCAATCAGGGCTTTTCTTACTGTGTGAATGGAAACAAAGATGTGAACTCAATTCCCGGCTTACTTATGCCTCCTTAAAAAACAAACACTTCGGAGTTCGTATTAGATCATATCAATAGGCTTTGGTATATATAAAGCCTGAGCCAGCAGGCCAGCAAGATATTCTATCATCTATTTTTGTGTGTGTCAATTACCTATTTTCCTTCTAATGCATTCAGCAGATGAAATCAGAAAACCAGACAGAAGGAGTGAGGGTTTTAAGACGCTTATCACTCTGCTCCCCTCCCCCAACCTTAACTGCAGTTTCATGAGAGGGAGGCCTCTGCTTCAATGTAGCAGAGGACAAAGCCCCGGCCTTCGAATCAGCACACCGGAATTCAATTATTGGTTCTATCACTAGCAAACTACCTAAATGCTTAAATTATCTGCCTTCCTCACTTGAGAGGTTCAAATATCTCAAAAAACAAAAAAAACAAAAACAAAACCCTTCTCTGTAGGTAAGCTTGAGTCATTCTTCTATATAAAGGAAACCAGTAAACCCCAGGATGGTGATGGACGTGGTTTGAGCAACTCTTGCGAAATAGAATGGAGACTCTAAGGAACGACATGCATTTATTCGAAGTGATGCAGAGACCGTTTCCTCAGCCATAGCTGGCATCTCTTCCCTCTCAAACGAAAGACCCGCCAATGAAACGCCATCCTCCCCAGTCTGGACATGCTCATTCCCTCAACTGCAGCTCAACCCTTAAGCAGCCCTGAAGCTTTACCCGGCCAAGGGCATCCGCAGGACTGCTGGGATCCGAGTTTTGCACGCACACACCTCTCTCCTTCCCAGGCTGCCCGTCCGGAGGCCTGCAGCCCCGGGACGCCCGGTAGCCTCGCCCGGCCCCTGGACACGCGCGAGCCACCGCGGGGCCCCAGGAAGGCGCTGTTTCCTCTGATCCTGCCCCGGAGTCGCCACCCGGTATTCCTTGGGCTCGGGGGAAAAAAACCCGCTTCTTTTGTAGCTCGCAGAAGGCCCCAGGCAACCGTGGCGCACAGAGGCCCCTCGAACCTCGCCTGGAAGAGCGCGGCGAAACGGAAACCTATCCATAAGAGGCTAGGAGACGGCACATGCGCAGAACCTAGGAGCGGCCCATTCCCACGGTTCTCCAAAGGGTGCTGTAGTCTTTTCAGGACTACATTTCCCACAAGGAGTTGCTGCCCCAGCCCGGCCGTTATCCTCTGAGGTGCAAGGGCTTTTATCACAGTAACCATGAGTAAAAACCATGAGTACAAAAAGGAGTGTGAGAAATAAAAATATTAGAGCTCTGGAAAGAAATTCCAACAGTGTATTAAGAAAAAAAAATAACAACCAAGCAGTTCTCTCAGAATAAAAAAAGTAATAGTAAACTTCCTAAAATTACAGAAGAAACCTCTAACAAAGACAAATCAGACCATCTCTGAATATATTAAAAGAAAATAATCGCCATCCTGTTTATTCCCGGCTGTCTGAGTTTACCGACAGGTGCACATTCTGCTAATTTTACAAAAGGAGAAATCACAATAAGTAATGGCAAAAATATTTTAACAGTATATAATTTTCAATTTTTATTTTATTTTATATGTATTGATGTATTACCTGCCTGCATGTATGTCTGTTTACCACCGTGATTGGTGCCTAGTGCCTGAGAAGGCTAGAAGGTGGTATGTAGGTGCTGGGAATTGCCCTCTGCTTCTCTGTACGTGCAGCCAGTGCTCTAAATCACTGATTCACCTCTCCAGTCCCTTAACAATATTTTTAACATGACCAATTATGTATAATGCAAGTTATATAGAAACTGGCTCTTCATCCATGAGGACAAATTGTATACATGTATATATTTTAAAAGAGGAAAGCTATGTGATATTTCACTCACTGGAAAGTCAGGTTTCTGACACAGTTATCTGTTATCTTTAAACACCAAAAGAAACACTGAGATGCAAAGGCTGAGAGATGGCTCTCGGAGAGCCAGACGTCCAGGAATCCACTGCTTGTATTTTGTCTCCCATATCAAATGTGGCCAGTCGTGCTGTCATTTTAAATAAAGGGGGCATCAGAAGGGACACTGCAGGTTTCAGAAAACAAACCTGATATCTTGGCAGTCAGGTTTGTTGGTGGCGCTCCTAGAACTTGTGTATGACTTTAGTTAACTAGTTACCAGAGATCAAATGGAAATCAAAAGAAGCAGAGAGGCAATGTGAAGAAAAAGCCAAATCTTTCCCAGAAACCCAGCTATGCCTCACTTTCCAGGGATCCTTGTTAAGACTTCAGACTCAAGGAGTGAGTCATCTGAACATTGTGTGTAGTTAAGTTCTTGGGTGGCCTCCGTTGCTTACAGATTCACGTGAAGCAGGGCCAGAAAGTCAATACCAGTAAACACACAGCAGAGCCACAAAGTCCATACTGGAATAACTTTGGGGAAAGTTGGATTTTAAAAGCAAATGTAGGAAGGGAATACAGTTGCCTTCTGTATATAATAAGTGTAAGAGTGGGCTCAATTATTAATAGTGCTTTTAGAAATAATTTAAATGTAGTATGTTATTTGTTTTTTTAAAGTCAAGTAAGGAACAAAAAAATTAATATGAAGATGTGGAAATAATATATGGGATTGTTTGAGTAGGTATGACCCCCATAGACTCATGTGTTTCAATGCTTGGCCCATAGGGAAAGACACTATTGGGAGGTGTGGCCTTGCTGGAGTAGGTGTGGCCTTGTTGGAGGAAGAATGTCACTGTGGAGGCGGGTTTTGAGGTCTCCTATGCTCAAGCTACATTCAGTGTACTACAGTCTCCTTCTGCTGTCTTCAGATGAAGGTGTAGAACTCCCAGCTCCTTCTCCAGCACCATGTCTGCCTGGATGCTGCCATGCTTCCTGCCATGATGATAATGGACTAAACCCCCGAAACTGTAAGCCAGCTTCAATTAAATGTTTTTCTTTATAAGAGTTGCCTTAGTCATGGTGTCTCTTACCAGCAATGAAACCCTAACTAAGACACCATATATATATTATAAAAATGTCCAATCACACTAAAGATCAAAGAAAAGAAGTAAACAATACTTTAAAATCACATACACTCTTGGCAGACAAGCTTTGTCATAGAATTGGAAAAACATTCCTCATCTGGCTGAGTTGGCTGTCACTCATGCCAAGTTTCTAGAACACATTCTGTGTGTGAATTGGAGTTCATACAGATTTTATTCTAACAGTTCAGAAGACTCTTAAAGAAACAAATGAACTTGTATGTAAAGATAAGTATCAGCAACATTCTCAAATGTTTTGTTTGGGGGCTGGAGAGGCGGCTCAATGGTTAAGAGCACTGACTATTCTTCCAGAGGTCCTGAGTTCAAGTCCCAGCAACCACATGGTGGCTCACAACCATGTGCAATGGGATCTGATGCCCTCTTCTGGTGTGTCTCAAGGCAGCTATAGTGTACTCACATATATTAAATAAATAAATAAAATGTTTTGTTTTGATTTGGAGGCAGGGTTTCTCTATTTAGCCCAGGCCCACCTTGAACTTAGGATTGCCGGGTCTCTGCCTCCCAAGTGCTGGGAACTGATCTCAGTGATGGGCAGGTGCCACAGCTCCACCTCCAGGCCCCCAGGGAGTGATTCTGGGACACACCTCGCACTTCGAAGACTTCCTGGCAGACTCAAATCCCCCTTGTCCATGAGCGTTTTTCATAACACACTCATACCCCCCTTCTCTCCCTCTCTTTACTTCCCTATTTCTTTATCCTGGAATTATCTTTCCAGCTCCCTGTTCATTTTATTTCTGACATGACAGAGCATCAAGGACAGCATTCTGTCCTGCCAAGTCAGGATTGCTTAGAGGATCACAGGCTTCATGATTCCTACATTCCTTCTCTCTGAATGAAGACTGTAGAGTTGATATCAAGGTCCTGTCACTGCATGTGTATGACCACAACTCAACTCATTACCACAAAGGAGGCAGACAAGTCATGGATCCTGGTGAGTTTTTAATCTAGTGGAGGGGGGTGGTTCTCAAAAAAAAGCTTAGACTTGGGCCAGCAAGATGACTTGGAAAGCAAAAGTGTTTGCAGCTCAAGCCTGAGGACCTGGGTTCTATTCTCGGGACTCACAATGGAAGAACAGAATTGCTTCCGCAAAGGCATCCTCTGACCAACGTCGTCGGCGCACTTCACCTACACGTGTACATTGTATACACTCACAATGGGAAGAATAACAAAGTTAAATGTTTACACTGGTGAAATAAAAGAGGAAAGAGAAGAAGAGAAGAGAGGAAAAGGAGAGGAGTAGAATGTTGGGACAGGAAGAGGAGAAAAGTCAGAAAGCGGACAGATGCTGGGAGCTGCAGTTTCCATAGTGACCACTAGATGGCAGAAGACTCCCAGCCAACTTCCCTTGGAGGCTCCCCATCAACTTCATTAGCTAGGTTTCACAGTCAAGGCCTGAAGACAGAAAAGCGCCAAAGAAGGCTCCAGCTCTCTCTGATACTTCCGATAATGTATCCAGATGCCGTTAATGTGGGTCAAGTAATTTGAAGGGACTCTTGTTTTTTCGTAGCCTCATGAGACCGGCTCCTTTTTCTGCTAACACTTTTCCGCTGGGGGACGACCCGTACCCATATAATCTCTCACAAGCTGTGCACTGCACAGCACAAGAGGACCAGCCAATTTCCATAAGTCTGTCAAGGCCATCCGCAGGATGACGGCCCATCGTTATCACTCTAGACAAGGTTCAGGCCATGGCCCAAACCAAGCATGCCATGATCCTGAACTTGAACCCCAAGTAGAATGGCGTGGGTGCTGCAAAGTCTGCCGGTGATCCCAGCTACAGGGGGCTCCAGGGCTGTGCTGGCTCTAGGTCGTCCTGACTCCTACAGCTTTCCCTTCGAGTGACTCAGAGGTACTTTCTGATGCTGGCAGACAAAGAGCCCTGTGAGTCAGTGTAGGCTTCAGACTTGCTAAGACGGGAGCTAGCTGTCTGACAGAGGCTTTGCACTAGGATGAAGGCAAGTCTTCACTCATTGCACACTCACTTATTCATCTGACGAAAACTCGGGAGACCTGCTCTGTTCCATTTATTTACTTGTGTATTATAATATTTTGATTTATTCTTTGGGGATTTCATGGATATATACGAAGTATGTTGGCGCTGCCGGTTAAGTGCATGGTGTGGGGCAAGCTCTACTCGAGGATGGGCGACCCACCAGGAGTCTCTCCCCTGAAGAAAACTTACTGCCCCCACCCCAGTAGCCATTAACTGCCAATAGCGCCTCAGCTAGGAGTGAGGTCTCATGTGCCCCTCCCCAATCCATGCCAGCATGCTGATGGTTTCTTTTGTGTAGACAACCACAGCTGTTTGGATCTAGGAGTGCAATGCATTTATTCTCTCTCTCTCTCTCTCTCTCTCTCTCTCTCTCTCTCTCTCTCTCTCTCTGTGTGTGTGTGTGTGTGTGTGTGCATGTAAACATGTAGAGGTCAGAGGACAGCATCAGGGGAGTTGGTTCACTTTTTCCACTGTGTGGGAGTTGGGACTAGAGCTCAGGTTGCCCCTGTTTCCCACAGAGCTGCCTAGATTCCAAGGTCCCTGAGGTGCCTGGTCTGTTTGCCCTAATTCAGATGCTGACATCCTCACTCCTCACATAATGGTGTCATGAGGTGGGTCTTCGAGGGTTCTTGTGGTTAGGCCAACACGGATGGGTTAGTGGCCAGGTAACAGATAGCCTCTACTGCCCTCTTTCCCAGCCCAGTTGCCCTGTGGCACTCATAGACTGGCAACCATAGTCTGTTTGTCTAGTTTGAACTTATTCTCCTTTTTGTTTTCAATACTACTGGATATATTTAATTCTAAGAAATTACATCAAATATAATAATCTGATTCTATATCTGGAAGGAGGATATAGAAACCCTCCCCTCTTTTCTTCTTTTTCTCCCCCTGTGTGTGCACAGTTTGTGTATGCAGCCATATGATCCTGTGTGTGTCTCTAGAAATGTGTGGGGAATGGCATACACGTGGAGATCAGAAGACAGCCTCTGGTACTGGTCTTCCCCTTGATTGAGGCTGGCTCTCTCTTTTGTTGCTGTGCATCCAGAGCTAGCTGTATGTTTCTCTCCCTTTGCTGCTGTGCGTTTGGGATAGCCGTGTGGTTCTTCTGCTTTTCTGCTGGGCGTTCTGAGCTAGCTGTAATTCTAGCATTTGAGTGGTAGAGTCAGGAGAATCAAGAAGTTCAAGGTTATCCTTGCCTGCATGGTGAGTTTGAGGGTAGCCTGGGCTACATGAGACCCTGCTCCAAAGCAAATACTACAGGATAAAACAAGCAAAGAGAAAAGAAAGAAAAGATATTATCCTAGTTACTTTTTATTGCTGTGACAAAATGCCACGGCCAAGGCAATTTATAGAAGAAAGTCCATCTGGAACGTAAAGTCCCAAAGGGTTAGGGTCTGTGACCATCACGAGGAAGAGCATGGCAGCGGGCAGGCAAGGTGCTGGGATAGTAGCTGAGAGCTCATATCTGAAGACACAACCATAAGGCAGAAAGCTAACTGGAAATGCTGAGAGGCTTTGATACGCAAAGGCCACTCCCAGCAACACAGCTCCTCCGATAAGGCCACGCCCTCTAATCCTTCCCAAACAGTTCCACCAAGCGGGGACCAAGTATTCAAATATATGGGTGTAAGGGGGAGGGGGAGCATTCTTTACCACAGATGCCAAAGAATCCGTTGGAGCCACAGTCATAGTGACGTGGTTCATCACCTGTGTGTTTGCGGTACTGATGTTCTGAAAATAAGTGTGAGCCTTGTGTTTCACAAGAGTTATACAGGCTTTGGGGCTAATGCTTCTTACGCTTCCTGCTCTGCTTTCCTCAGCCCTTCCCCTCCACAAAGCCAACTCCTTCCTTCAGTCTTTAGAACACTTGAGTCTCTTTACCTAATGCGGTGTTGCCTGATGTACCGATCCCAAAGGTCAATCAAGAATTTGAAGTTTGTTATTTTTATCATCATCATTATTATTGTTTTTTTTTTTATGTTGCAGGATATTTGATCACACCGTGAACCTGGAGACTGTGAACTGTAAAAATGTTTCTAATAGTGGCTCAGTCTTTGGTCCTAGAGTTTTCTGTTTTCTGTAAACAAACAGTTGTGGTGTGGCTCAGCCTTGGCATACACCTTTTAATGCAAGAGCTACATAAAGTCAACTCTAGGTGAAGAGGGAGGGCAAGCAACCAGCTGACAGGATGGGAGCCCAAGTCTAAACTGAAGGGCATTTAGGACAGCATGGAGACAGAGAAAGAGCTCTTTCCTTCTGGGATCTCATGGAGTAGGAAGGTCAGCTGGGTGCTTTCTCTGTCTCTGAGCTAGCAGGCTTTCACCACACAACTGGGTCCTGAGTCTTCATTTGGTAAAACTGAACGGCTGGGATTTGTGTTTTTATTTTTTTTAAGTCATTAGTTTATTTACAATTTGTTTCTAGTATAAGAGTTCAAGGGTTTAATCCAAGTTTCAGATCACATTTCTTAAACTTCCTTCATTCTGTTAAAGGGATGAATTAAATGTCCCTTTTTTTTTTTTTTTTTTTTTTAAGTAGCTAGTGCCTTACTATGAAGAAAGGAGCGGCAAAGTACACAGTCATCATAACCAGTAACTGCCATTTGTTTTCCACCGAAACTGGCAAATTCTTCCCCAGCCCCTCCTTATAGCGGCTGTGAGGGACCACGGAGGTGGTGAACCTCTGGATTCTCTGGCCCAACATGCAGCTGTTGGAAGTTCTGCGAGGAATGCAGAAACGGAAGGTGGAAGAAATGGCCGTACCACCTCACTCTCCTTTCTTCACGACCTTGCTCGGGATTTGTGTTTTTAAACCAATGGTTTTACTATGGGGAACTCAAGGTCGCACATGGCTAACCAAGTGATAGCCAAGGATCACTAAGCAAATATGTCCCTTCTCCGAAACTCAAAATTGGGTAGGGCATCTTGTATTTTTATTTACTAAATGTGAGAAGTCTCGATGGAAAGGTCCCCAAAGGAGCAGGAAAGAGCAAACCCGTTTACTCTTCTATTTAATATGCTCATTTATAAGACCAAACTTTCAGATTAACGTAAATTCTCAAACGCTTGTAAGGCTAAGTTGGAGGAGTGCTGAGGTGAATCCACTTGCAGAATCCCCACGAAGATGTTACCAGGGCTATCTCCATCTAACGGGAAGGAACTGGGCTGTCTGGTCTTCCCAAACTTCCAGTCCTCTTTACTGCACGCGCGCCTTCCCGACTCTTCCCGGCCTTCCACTCGGCACGATTTCACGCACATCCCACGTGAAAAGCAGATCATTGTCGCCATGTACGATCATTATGTAGATACAGAAACTGAAGCTCCCAGACATTCAATGACCTACTCAAGGTCATACGGAGGACGAAAGGGAGTCATGTGACTGAGGTCCATGTGACTCCAGAGCCCTTGTCCCCTGTCCAGGCTTTCTGGGTCCCCGGGTGCCCATAATGCCCGCGTGTCTGTCCAGGTGGTCACTCCGGTCGAGTCTCCTCTGGAGCCGAGCCTGCAAGTGGCTAAGTCTCCTGGCCTCCTGGGCCGGGAAGAAGGAGGCTGCGATGGCGTGCCGCAGGCGCCAGGCGTAGGCCTGCAGCACCAAGGTGGCGCCCGCTAGCAGCTGCAGGGCGCCCGCAACTAGCGCAGCAGTGACACGCGGAGGTTGAGCCTGCGGCAGATGGCAGTCTTGGGACGTGAAGCGCAGCTCCCACTGGAAGGAGCGCTGCACCGAGGCAAACACGCTCTCCACCGGAGGCTGGTTGAGGACGAAGAGGATGAAGTCCAGGACCTTATATGAGGCCTTCAAAACAGAGAAAAGAATTAGGTCAGAGGAGCTCTCAGGCCATTCCTTATCCCTGTCACCTACAGAATGGGTCGAAGGAGGGGCAACTGAGACTCAGTAGCCATTAAAGCGGCACCACACAAACCTTAACTCCGTTACTCTTACTACCACTGAGCAAAGTATTTTTAGAGAAAACTAATTAAACTGGAGATGTATCAATGGCCCAGAGGGCGGAGTGACTGCCTAGCACCGGGAAAGCTCTGGCTTCTACCCAATAACGCGCACCAGGAGTGGTGCTCCACGCCTCTCATCTCAGCCTTCAGGAGGCAGAGGCAGAGGCAGATGGATCTCTGTGGATTTGGAGGGCAGCCTGTTGGGCATTATCAAATCCCAGGTTACTCAGAACTACATCGTGAAACCCTGTCCAAAAGAAGAAAAAAGCTCCACCTATCAGTGCTTATGGTATTGGTGGTCTTGTTAACGGGATTGAGAAATACCCAAGATATTAGCAATGTCCACCTCTGGGTGGGTCTCTGAGGGTGTTTTCAGGGAGAATTAGGGCATGGGGGCTCTGTACTAATCCGGGATCTATTGATGGGTCTACAACACAAAGGCCTTGTTGGAAGGAGGTACAAAGTTAGGAGATGAGGCCCAGCTGGAGGAAGCAATCACTGGGGGTGGTGGGCTGTACGTAGCCCTGGCCCCTTCCTGTAGTCCACTTCTCTGCTTTCTTGTACCTCATGTCTCCACATCTGTCTGCCAGACTCCTAGGCATACCCAGGGATGATGACTCTGAATCAAGCAAATATAGACAGAAATCCCAGGACCGACAGACCCCTCCCACCTGACTATTCCAAGAATATTCCCCCCTCCCCCGGTGCACTTACATCATATTTGACTGTGAGTGTGATTGGGACAGTGGGTAACTTCTGAGCCCAGGCTACAGCTGCTTGTGCCAAGAGGAAGGCCCCATAGTCTGAGGCCACTGTCACAGCTGTGGCTACTAGGAGCAGTGCCAGGAGCCCCAGCCTTAGGAGACAACTCAGCAGCTCTTCCTGTGACAGCTTAGGCTGGGCTGTTTGGAGCAGCCACGGAGGCGGAGAGGTCAGCAGACGTGTGGCACCAGCCTGGGCCAGCTGCCGAACCAGCTGCCGAGTCGCATAGATATTGTCGAAGCGCAGGTCAGTGAGGTAGCGGTGAAGGTACCAGGCCGATTCGCCCAGGAGGCCCAGCAGGAACAACCCGGCGACCACCCGCTGCGTGCCCAGTGCTGCCTGAGCCAGGAACTCCAGGCCAGAGAAGTCTTCCAGGATCTGCTGAGCGACCGTGCGCATGTGAAGGCGAAAGGCTGAGCCATTGCCCTCGGCCTCAAATGTCAGGCTCCGGCTGACTGCTTGGCCGGCTGGGCCCAGTTCCTTGGCTGCCTGGTGCAACTGGTAAGTGGTATTAAGCAGACTCTCCAAAGAGCCCTCAGTAACACAGCTCAGCACTCGCCCAGCTGCACGTACATTAGCTAAGACGTTTGGCACCACAGCGACAGCCAGGTTGGCTGCACTGTAGGACAGGAGCAAGCGGCGACCCTGCTCGGAGCCCAGGGTAGGCACACTGAGTGCAAACAGGCAGCGGATGGGGGGCACCAGGCCCAGGCTCAGGAAGACGAAGAGACCACAGAGAGCGGTCACCAAGGCAGGGGGTCCCAGAGGATAAAGCTGCAAAGAGACCAGCCAGTGATGAAGCAGGCCGGCGGTAAGACTGGCCAAGGAAACACATAGGAGAAGCTGGGTCAGTAGTTCCTTCCAGCTGGCTGGGACAGGCTGGGAGAAGGCGTTCCAGGCAGCCTGCAGTGGAACAGCTGCCTTGCAGATCCCCAAGCGCCAGAACTTCCACCTGTATACAACGAAATACGGGAGCCATCTGTCAAGAAGGTGTGTTCATCCTCTATCCCACCAACCAGGCTGCTACTAGACTCCTCGCATAGCCGCTGGAACCCGCACACTTTCCAGATGGACCAATCAGAGGTACTTCATCTATGGGGGGGAGGGGGGGAGGGGAGGATAACGCGAACCGAACCAATCACAGCCTTCCCCAGGAAGTCTTTACAGGGTTGTCAGTCAACAGCCCAAAGTCTGTGGAATACTTGAGCATGTGGGGCTAAGTATCTGGACGGATGCCATGATTGCAGGTTGGGGAGCAGCAGGTAAACTGTGGAGAGAGAGTGAACCTGGATGAAATAAAGAATGTAGCAAGAGCCAGGCGGTGGTGGCGCACGCCTTTACTCTCAGCACTTGGGAGGCAGAGGCAGATGGATTTCTGAGTTCGAGGCCAGCCTGGTCTACAGAGTGAGTTCCAGGACAGCCAGGGCTACACAGAGAAACCCTGTCAAGAAAGAAAGAAAGAAAGAAAAAAAGAAAGAAAGAAAGAAAGAAAGAAAGAAAGAAAGAAGAAAAGAAAGAGTGTAGCAAGAGAGTGAGGAGGCATAATTTCACACACACTCACACCCATACGCACAGTCTGTGTACCTCACTGTTAGGCCTGTTCACGTTCTTCCTTAGAGCCCAGTGTCCCCGCCCATCATTTACAGACAAGGAGACTGCCCAGTTGGCCTCTTGGGACCTTTGCTTGTCAACCGGCCTCAAATTAGTCATCAAACTAACGTTTGCTTGTTGATTGATTGATTGATTGATTGATGATTGATTGATTGATTGATTGTGTCTTACACATTTATGCCTACATGCTAACATCTTTCATTCTCCACCTCAATTTTTCTATTACATTTTCATTTTGTGGGTTCATGCTTGCATGCCCCTCTGTATATGTGTGTGTGTGTGTGTGTGTGTGTGTGTATGTATGTGTGTGTGTATTTGTCTGTGTGTGTGTGTGTGTGTGTGTGTGTGTGTGTGTAGAAGTCAGAGGACAACTCGCAAGAGTCACCGGATGAGCTACCTCTAGGATCTGCTTCTCTCCTTTCATCACGTGGGCCCTAAGGATTGAACTCGGGTTGCTGCCCTTGCTATCGGGTACTCTTATACTGACTGAGATGTCTCACGGGCCTTGTGTTCACCAATTTGACTAGACTGGCTGGCCAGGAAGCCCCAGGGGGCTGTCTCCACTTCTCCAACGCTGGAAGAGCCAGCACATTCTCTCACACCTTGCTTTCTTCACGTGAGTTCTGGGATCCAATCAGGTTCTTGTACAGAGTTCAGGGATCCAATCAGGTTCTTGTACAGTAGGCATTTTACCCTCTCTAGCCCTCAACCAAAATTCAGCAACTGCTGTGAGCTCAGCATTGGAGACACAGCAGAAGGGGATAGACTCTGGCTTCCTAGGTGCTCACACTAGTTACCCCACTTACAGCAGAGGGGAGACTACAAAGTGGCTGGCTTCAGAGGTCAGATATGAAACAAGGACGTTTTATCACTGCTGACGGCTGGATGGAGCCAGACATCCATTGCCTGCGGGTCAGCAGGACGAGTGCGCCCCCTACTGGTGCTTGTCACTACTGCACACTCACAAGTCTTCAGCACCTGTACCCCTTCCTGCCACCCCCTCCCGACTCCCAGAACATTTAGGGGTGGGACTACACACCGCTCTAACACACAGTATGATTAGTTTCAGGACATGGAACTGCTAAAGCAATAGCAAGTAGCATAAATGCTTTTAAGAACTGTAAGCCATGTCAGGTACTCAGTGAGCCGAGGCAGGGGGTGCTCCCACTCTGAACGGCACCCTCTGCACACGCCCTCTCATTCAGTTCCCACACAGCCTGCTAGCCATTGCTGTTATTTCTACCCTGCGAGGTCCCAGAAAGGTGAGGATTCACTGATCTCGCACCCCCTGTCAGTGGGCTGCTGACTTTTGCTGTGTAGCCTTTGTGTCCCAATCCCCAGACGTACCCCAAGCCGATGAGGTGTTCCGTGGCTCCCCTGCTGTTCCTCATGGTCTCTGAGGTGTTCAGGCAGCTGCTGCGGCAGCCACAGCAGGTGAAGAGGAAGTGTAGGGATAGGGAGAGTCCTGTCCCCTTCTCCTTTCTTCCGGTCAATCAGATCCTCCTGGCTGCCTCATCCTTCCCTGCCCGGGCCCCACCTCCTGGGGGCTGGAGTAGCCAGGGTGGGAGGAGAGAAACACACTTTCAAAGCAGTGCCTGTGACTCTGAGGACAGGAAAGTAAAACTAGCCCATTTCACAGAGGAAGAAATTGAGGCTCAGAGAAACCATATGGCTCACCAACAGTAACACTAGACTAAGAACTCCACTTTGCTTCCTCTGTCCCCCTTCCTAATCCCTGATTCTGGGGATGAGAACTCACAGGGGAATACAGGGACCCACATGGACTGACCCCTACTAAGGCCACACTGTGTTGTTCTTAGCCATGGTGCACAGCCATGGAAAGGGGATAATAAATGCAGCCTGCATGGAAAACAGTAGGTGCTCAATAACTGCACATGTCCCTGTAGTGATTGCCCTGAAGGTGTAATTCCAGGCCATTCTTGAAGCCCATTCCCACCTGGCATGTAGAGACTTCTCCCCAGCACCAGTCCCCATGACTGTCTACCCTAGGACTCTGTCTCCAAGAGGCCTCTTTCACTGTGGGTTGGGCTCCCTGCTAAGTAAGAAACACAGTTGACAAGATTCAAATTGCCAGCCATTCTTCCTTATAAGGATATCATGCTGGGCCATGGGGAAGTGGCCTCACATAGTACATAATTAAATGAGACACCTGCGACCAGACCCACAGAGGACTATGGGCCAGGAGCCTTCACAGGTGACAGCTTCCCACCCCCCACCCCAAGCAAAATCTTGGCGCACAGTAGAGCCCAGAAGCAGTCAGCTCTCACGCCTTACCGGGCACCCTTGTGAAACAGCTGCTCTCCTAGAGTTGGCAGCACACTGCCCGGGTAGCCCAATGGGACACTCACACTGTGGTGGGAAAATGAACAAAGTTTTAAAGACAGGAAAGAAGGAAACAAAACAGAGAAGGCAGAAAGGGAAAAGGGAGGGAGGGAGGGAGGACTCTCTCTCTCTCTCTCTCTCCCTCCATCTCACACACACACACATACACACACACACACACACACACTCTTACTCTCTCACACACACTCACACACACTCTCTCACACACACTCATACACACTCTCTGTCACACATACATTCTCTCTCTCTCTCTCTCTCTCTCTCTCTCTCTCTCTCTCTCTCTCACACACACACACACACACACACACACACACACACACACACACACACAGAGGCTTGGGTTCTCTGCTGTCTAGTGGGCTGCTAGGCTATTTAGCAGGCTTCTGTAGCAGCCCTGGCCTAGAGGTCACAGATCTAAATGCAAATGAGAGTTTTCAGTCTACTTCGCTGTATGACTTTGGCCAAGACACTGTCCCTCTCCATCTGTGTGCTCTGCTTCACAGGTGACAGCACCTTCTCCATGGGTATTCAGCAGGTGGTACATAAATGTTCATGTCATAAGCCCTCCCATCTGAGTTATAGCCTTGCCTATGTGGGCTCCAGGATGCTCAGACCTGACTGCTCAGACCAGATATCCTCCATACCATTCCCTGTCCCCCTTTTCCCCTCCCCATTCCCTCTCCAGCTTGAGACTGCAACCCATAAACCCTGGCCAGCCTTTGCCCAGCTCTGTAGCTGGTTGGTTAGGAAACAGAGGCCATTCGGGGAAGCCTCGGGTGGCTGACAGAGAGCTGGAACTCAGGGCCTGGCGAGGGAAAGGGCAGGAGATATTTTGGGGTTCTCTTAGCACATGTGGGAAGCCACCTCTACTCAGGCCAGGCTGATCTGACCTCAAGGCCCACAGCATTTGGAAGGATTTCTGAGTCACCAGAAGTCAACGGAGCTGGGCTGGGGGTGGGAATTTAATCTTGAGGGAATCAGAACCACGAGACAAAGAGGAAGTAGGGAGTCGTTAGCTGTTCCCAGGGCCACTTGGCTCACAGTCCCACAGTGTGCTAGTGTCTCTCCCTGTGCTCTTTAGCAAGGATGAGATGAGAAGGTGGCCGCAGTTCTCCTGGCTGACAATGCTGAGGTGGCTGAAACCTTACAGGCAGGCTGTGGAGATGCCTCATACTGTGAGGCATGAGCCCCTAAATCCACAGGGGAAAACTAACTGTGATGGCGGGCACTCACGGTCCCAGCCCTGGGGAGGTGGAAACAGGGCATGGGGGTGGAGTTTCCGGAGCTTGCTGGCAGGCTAGCCTGGCTGAAGGGCACCTCAGGGTTCAGTGAGCCTCTGAAGGCACTCAGATTAGTGCAACCATAAACAAACAAATGTGGACACACAAACACACATACACATCTTACCCGAGAACCTAACAGAAACAGAGTGGGAGCTGTCGGCAGGAGCCATAGAAGTTTCTAGCAATGACATTAAAACTGAAAAACATGTTGTTAATGTTTATTTGTGTGTGTGTGAGTGCATGTGTGTGTATGTATGCGTGTGTGTGTGCATGTGTGTGTATGTATGTGTATGTGTGTGTGTGCACATGTGTGTGTATGTGTGTGCATGTATGTGTATGTGTGTGTATGTGTGTGTATGTGTATGCATGTATGTGTATGTATGTGTGTGTGCATGTATGTGTATGTATGTGTGTGTATGTGTGTGTGTGTGTGTGTGTGTGTGTGTGTGTGTGTGTGTAAGCCAGAGGTCAATCTTAAGAGTTAGTTCTTTCTTTCCACAGGGGGTCCTAGAGATTGAACTCAGGGTCAGCAAGCTTGGCAGCAAGGACCTTTACCCACTTGCAGGGTAGGCCATCTTGCCTGCCCTGAAATCTATTTTTAATAAAATATTTGTCCCATTGAATATATCCCAGATATGATCTGTTTAATATGTAAGAAATACACAAAAGCATAATGGGATAATTTACATTGATTTTTATGTCATGGCAAGTGTCTGCGGGGAGTCGCTCATGCCATGCATGGCCCAAACGTTAGGTGGGAAAAATGGCGATCGCCTCTGCCACTTGAGGACGTGCTGTGGGCAGTGTTGCTCAGGGCAGCTAGAGCCCTGTGACCACTAGAGCGGAGACAGACCTTCCAGCTCAGGCTGTGTGGGGTGGGGGTGGAGCTCGAGGTCATATTCCTCCACAGGTCAGGAAGATGGCTCAGTGGAAAGCAGAGTCAGCATAGGACAGCCAGGACAGGTGGGGTGTGGGGTGAGAGTGTAGGACAGCCAGGACAGGTGGGGCCTGGGGTGACAGTGTAGGACAGCCAGGACAGATGGGGTCTGGAGTGAGAGTGTAGACAGCCAGGACAGGTGGGGCCTGGGGTGACAGTATAGGACAGCCAGGACAGGTGGGATCTGTGGTGACAGTGTAGGACAGCCAGGACAGGTGGGGTGTGGGGTGAGAGTGTAGGACAGCCAGGACAGGTGGGGCCTGGGGTGACAGTGTAGGACAGCCAGGACAGGTGGGGTGTGTGGTGACAGTGTAGGACAGCCAGGACAGATGAGGCCTGGGGTGACAGTGTAGGACAGCCAGGACAGGTGGGATCTGGGGTGACAGTGTAGGACAGCCAGGACAGGTGGGGTGTGGGGTGAGAGTGTAGGACAGCCAGGACAGGTGAGGCCTGGGGTGACAGTGTAGGACAGCCAGGACAGGTGGGGTCTGGGGTGACAGTGTAGGACAGCCAGGACAGATGAGGCCTGGGGTGACAGTTTAGGACAGCCAGGACAGGTGGGGCCTGGGGTAACAGTGTAGGACAGGCAGGACAGGTGGGTCTGTGGTGAGAGTGTAGACAGCCAGGACAGGTGGGGTCTGGGGTGAGAGTGTAGACAGTCAGGACAGGTGGGGCCTGTGGTGACAGTGTAGGACAGTCAGGACAGGTGGGGCCTGTGGTGACAGTGTAGACAGCCAGGACAGGTGGGGTCTGGGGTGACAGTTTAGGACAGCCAGGACAGGTGGGGTGTGGGGTGAGAGTGTAGGACAGCCAGGACAGGTGGGGTCTGGGGTGAGAGTGTAGGACAGTCAGAACAGGTGGGGCCTGTGGTGACAGTGTAGGACAGCCAGGACAGGTGGGGCCTGGGGTGACAGTGTAGGACAGCCAGGACAGGTGGGATCTGTGGTGACAGTGTAGGACAGCCAGGACAGGTGGGTCTGTGGGGTGAGAGTGTAGGACAGCCAGGACAGGTGGGGTCTGGGGTGACAGTGTAGGACAGCCAGGACAGGTGGGGCCTGTGGTGACAGTGTAGGACAGCCAGGACAGGTGGGGTCTGGGGTGACAGTGTAGGACAGCCAGGACAGGTGGGGCCTGTGGTGACAGTGTAGGACAGCCAGGACAGGTGGAGTCTGGAGTGAGAGTGCTGTTTACACTTTGACTCCTACATGAGCTACTCAGCTGCTAATTGTTGGTGCTATTTCATTTGCTTCTATCTGTAGCCCAGGCTACCCTGTCATGGGTAACTCCGATTGTCCTGCTTCAGTGTACTAAGCCATAAGACGACCAGTGTGCATCACCACACGCAGCTTGGTTTTTTGTGTCTCAAGAGATATAGAACCCCAGATTCTTAGATGGCACTCCTGATATTGCAGTTTAGTGACAATTGCCGGACTGGCAGCTAAGAGAAGGAAAAGGAAGCCTTGGCTGTGGGGCCGTGGGCCGCTCTGACAGGGAGAGCCATGCGCCATGACTACGAGGTCCCGTTCCTTCCAGATGCCCCACCCCTTCCCTCCCATCCCCGGGGCTGACCTGAAAAGACCGCATGGAAGGCTCTGTGTTTCTGTTGGTGGGACATGTGTGTGTGCCAACTTGGCCAAGCCATGGTGCCAGTGATGGGTCAACATTATGGATGTTTCTGTGAGGTAGTTTTTTATTAGATTAGCATTTAGGCCAATGGGTTTGAAGTAAAGGTGATGAGCCTCAGACTATGGGGTGGGCCTAGTCTAATCAGAGAAAAAGAGGCCTGGATAGAAGGGGTGGGCCTAGTCTAATCAGAGAAAAAGAGGCCTGGATAGAAGGGGTGGGCCTGATCTAATCAGAGAAAAAGAGGCCTGGATAGAAGGGGTGGGCCTGGTCTACAGCAGGTGGCATCTTCTGATCCCGTCTGCCCTAAGTACTGCACCCCAGCTTGCCAGTCCCCCACTCCCCATCCCATCAGGTGTGGGACTCACCAAGTCTCCACAGCTGTGAGCCCAGCCCAGAAACACCATCTTCCTTCCATTTTCCCATCAGTGAGATGCAGTAGCCACACCATCTGAGATTTTACCATCCACTGTTTCGCCACAGGCCAAAACCATTAACTAAACCAGAATGGACCATCTCACACAAGACCCCAATGGCTTACCAAGGTCCAGGCTGGGACCCGGGAAGCCACCTGAAGACAGACCCCAGAGAGTCAGTGAACACTGAGAACATTCCAGCCCCAGCCAAGTTCTACAACCCTGCTATCATGTTTAGCGAGCCCCAAGCAACACCAAGGGACCTTTGCTTGTGTTCTTGGAGGTATTGGGTTATTGGGACGCTGGGGCCTCCACAGAGCTCTGCCCAGACACAGTGATGTGAGCCAACAAATCTGTCCCAAGGCTGCAGTTTCAGTTGGTTATTGGGCATCTTCAGATTTGACAAATAAGACTGGGATTGGCTTGTTTGTCCTTTCTGACCTTTGGCACTCTTGGCAGGCTCCAGGGGAGCCTTAGTGTGTTCCCTGTGACTCAGTCTCTCCAGTTCCCACGCCATCATGGTGAGTGCCTCTTCTTGCCTCAGGTTTCTTTTGCTGAGGATAGACAGGCAGTTAGTAAAAGGACCAGTGATGGTCCTGAGAAAGGTGAAGATAGCTGCCACCAGCTAGACGGGACAGAAGCTGGCCATTCAAAAACCCCATTGACAGCCCAGAACCACTGTTCCACACTGTCACTCCTCCTCTGGACTCCGCACCACCCCCATTATTCTCATTTCCACAGAACCATGAGTGCCCAGCCATTGTGTTCAACGTCAACCCAATGCCACTTCCTCAGAGAAGCCCACCCAAAGCCCACAGTCTGAGTCACCGTGTCATGTGGCCATTTAAATGGTGACTGTCGTATATACGTCCCACCGCCTGTTCCCTCTGCTACATTTGAAACAGCGCATCACAGGCTAAGTGCCTGCTGAATAGACCAAGGGGAGGCATAAAGAAAGAACGGAGGTCACGTTCACACCGGCCATCAGTTCATGGGTCAAGTATTCGCTGAGCACTGGCAGTGTGCCGGAACCTGGTCCAGACTTCTGAGTTACGTCAGGGAGTCAGAGAATGGCTTTTGTTGTTTCTACTGTATAGGCTGAGGAGGGGAATAGACACCACAGCATCCCAGAGCTCAGGAAGTGTGCAGAGGGGAGACGGTGCAGGAAGGGAAGTTGGAGGTCAGATTTGCAGAAGTCGTGACCATGAATCTGGGGTTTCATTCTGAAAGGCCAAGAGTCATCATATCCAGTATTGACCAACATTCTTTATTTGAGTGCATTTTTGATCAGCAGTATCAGAAATCATGAATCCTGTGGTCCCAAGGCCGTGGTCTTCTCTGTACATGCCCTTCCTTGTTCCCTGAGGGCTACCACCATCCAGCCCCAGAGGATACTGAAGCTGATTCAGTTTTACTTTGTCACCTCCAGCTCAGGGCCCCCTCCACCACTGCTCTGGGAAAACACTGTAACTCACTTGTGCTGTATCATAAAGTGTCCATCCCTGGGATGTCCACCCTCTGGAGGAAGTGATGGCTCCACCCCCAGGTGTCAGCAGAGTCCCGAGCCACCCACTGTCCCCACATTGTGCTGTTCACAGAATGCTAGAGGCTTTTACTGGTAATAAGGACAGCAATTGTCTGCTTCCCAGCTTCAGCCTCTGGGGCAAGGCTTTCCTGGGAGGGGTGTGGGTGTGTGGGGGGGTGGTGTCTCCATCTGCACAATGTTACAGTGTCACACTGTTACAATGTTACAGCATAGTTCTGGCCTAAGACACTTTGTCCTGGTTTTCTCCGAGGACTCGAGTCCACTGACCTTCAGTTTTTTTCTCTCACCCCTGAAGACCGCGGCCTCTGCAAATAAGACTTACTGATCACGTTGGGTGGGAGTAGGGAGGACAGACCCAGTTGTCGGGATAAAAACAGCTCTGCAGCCACAGAGCCTCTCCCAAGGGCCCAGCAGAGCTGACCCAGAGCTAGGGCCTAAGAGAATCAAATGAAAGAAAAAGAACTGCAAGCATCTTGGGTGGATGTGTAAGCTGGGGTTTCTCAAACCCCCGTGGTGTGCCGCTTGGGAGGCTGGGGAGACAGCAGAGAGACTCCAGGAAGACCCGCGTCCTCCCTCCGCCTCAGGCAATGGGAGTCAACCTCTAGCTGCCTGGATCATCCACAAGGAAGGTGGTTAAACAGAGAGGGCAGAATCCAGCCTGCTGTGAACAGCTGTGACACCTGGCCTGGAGCTTTGCAGTCACAAAGCCACTCCAGTCTCTGGAGTGGTGATGTCGCCAGAGACCTAAAGCCAATGGTGGCCATGAGCATCAATACCCCCGACCCCAGGTGTGCAAAACAAATGCCATTTCAGCTTTGTTCCTGATGACTGAAGTGGACTTTCCTGCACCCTGGCCACAGACCAGCTCGGGGAGAAAAGCCTTTTCCGACAGACAGCGGGGCGCAGGAGATGGCTGGCTTTGAAACACATGAGAAAGGAAGAGAAGGTGCCGCAGACAGTGAGCCCGTGGCCCCCGTGAACCACTGGAGGTCACCCTTGCTTGCTGCCTCCTATCAGATCACAGGAAAGAATGGCTTGATCAGCTTGTAGGATCCTAGCAGCAAGTGACAGCAACAGTCCTCTGGGGGAGGCCCAGCTGGAAAAAGAAGTCCCTAGCAGGGCTCAGAGGGTTTGAACTGTGTTGTTGGTCAAGGCGGGTGGCAGTGCGGTGACATTGGCAGCGTGGGTGTTGGCCCAGTCTGGGAAGGTGCCCAGCTGGAAGATGGTCTGTGCCCAGGTGTTCATAGCCAGGCTGAGCAGCAGGACGCCCATCAGGTTCATCAGGAGGCCGGTCCGCACCTGCAGTGGAGACCGAGCGAGCTGAGCAGATGGAAGATGCTGGCCCAGCCAACAGCTGGCAGTGCATAGCTGGCCATACTAGAGCCAGCCACAAGTATAGGCCACAGATGCTTCCCAGGACCTGGGCTGGCCCCCAGGGCAGGTGACACTCCCTCCATTAAGGGTCACTAGGTGTCAGGCATCTGGCTACACGATGGCCATGGGTTATGCCAATTAACCACAAGGCCACTTCAACAAAGTTATCAATTTCCCCTCAAGACACAGAAAGGCAAGCCTTGTCCAATAGTCTTAGTTGATCACTAGACCCCTCCCAACACTCAGCACACACATGTAGACACAGGTACACATGCATGTTCACATGCGTACATAGGCACAAGTGTGTACAAGTACACACACACTGGAGGTACAGTTAAGGGAAGTGTTTTCTTTTTGAAACAGGGACTCGTAGCCTAGGCTGGCCTCAAGTTCACCATGTAGCTGAGGTTGGCCTCGAATTCCTGATCTTCTTGCCTCCAACTTCCAAGAGCTGGGATGACAGCTAACCTGCCTATCTGATGTCTCTACCAACATATTTTAAAAGTGCCTGGATTTATGACTTTCTCTCTTCTGTCACTATGAAACTGAGAAGTTGTTAGCACACTAAAACATGGTGGCATTTGTAGTCCCTGGAATCTGTGTTTCTGGGTCACGTTCACTTATATTTGACTCCAGAATAAACCATCTCTGCCTCATTGAGGTGACAGCTGTTTTTGCTTTTGAAAGCTTGCAAGTTCAAGGCCATCCAGGGTCACAAAAATGAAATATCTCGATTGCTTTGCACCTGCTTTCTGAAAGCCCAGACCCAGCCCTGCGTCTAATAACCCCATTCCTGTCTGAACCCACCCAGTCTCAGCAGCCCCTGATCCTGTGCATCTGGTGATATGGAGTGAAGCCATTTCCCTACTTCAGACATTTTCACGTGCTGTGCTGTCTGCCTGGAGAGCCTCACTCCACCCCCAACCCCACAGGGCCATGGCTCTTTGCAAGGCTGGTGAGTCATTTTCACGGAGCACGGTCCGGGCCACGTCATTGTTCTATTTAAATCTCTGGCATCTTGTATCATTTTTTTTTCACTTAGAAATTCTGAAATTCACACTATTTTTAATACTCTTCCAGTTTGACTCCAGCCACAGAAAGTACCTACCCTCCCAGGAAGGAGACGGCTGCGTCTCCTGCAGTGCTGCCCTCCAGTGGCCGGATCACATATTACACTAGGCAAACCCGACTAAGGAAAGAGGCCAGGAGGGAATGCTTTCCTCAGCTTCTCCCTGACTCTCTCCCTCTGTTTCCCTTTATGACTTTCTCTCTTCTGTTACTATGAAACTGAGAAGTTGTTAGCACACTAAAACATGGTGGCATTTGTAGTCCCAGGAATCTGTGTTTCTGGGTCACGTTGGGGGTCTTATGTCTGCTTTGGTAGACTTTCCTCAGCTGTGTGAGCCGAGGATGCATGGGGTAATGGTGGTTTTGGACAGAGGAAGAGGAGGAGGAGAAAAAGAAGGAGACAGAGAAGGAAGAGGCAGAGGAGGAGGAGGAAGAGGAGAAAGGAAAAGAAGGAAGAAATGACAGAAGAAAAAAAAAAAACCCTGGAGCATAAAGCAGTGATTCTCAACCTGTGGGTTGCGACCCCTTGGGGGGTTGAATGACCCTTTCACAGGAGTTGCCTAAGACCACCAGGAAATACAGATGTTTTACGTTATAATTCTTAACAGCTAACAAAACTACAGTTATGAAGTAGCAGTGAGAATAAGCTTATAAGAGCAGGGGGTCACCACAGTATGAGGAACTGTATTAAAAGGTTGAAACATTAGGGAGGCTGAGAACCACTGGTATAGAGGAAGAGAAAAATAGAGGAAGAGGGGGAGGGAGGAAGGGGGAGGAGGAGAGAAAGGAGAGGAGGATGAGGGGACGAGGAGGAGGACAGCTCTCAGTGGGGAGATTCATATGGGGCACGGAACAGACTGGCAATACTGGCTGTATCTGGCCGTCACCCACCCCTCCTCTTGCCTCCTCTTCCCACTGCTGGGAAGGCCCATACTTACCATGTCTTTGACCAGCAAGTGTCCAGTGGAGAAGGCAATGGAGTTGGGGGGTGTTGAGACCGGCAGCATGAAGGCATAGGAGCAGCCGACCGTGCCTGGGATCATCAGGTACAAGGGGTGCACATGCAGTCGGATGGCCTGGGCGGAAGGAGTCCCAGTGAGAAATCGAGACCATTGGAAAGAGAGTGTCATAGTGACAGAACTGTAGAGCCATGTGAGAAGAAGGACAGAGACAGAAATGTAGACGGATGCACAACACATGTGACATGCAGTTTTAGGGAAATGGAAGAATTTAAGGTCAATGATGATAGACCCACAATGCCTTTGACCAGGGAACAGGCAAAGGAACTTATTTAGAACCCTCCTTCCCATATGCCTGAGCCTGTGGTCCCAGCTCCTCCAGAGTAACAGATCCAGGGGTCTCAGTGGGACCCAAGACACTGTATCTCTCTTATGTTCCCAGGAGCCCAGGCTGGAGCTGGTCCAGGGCCATAAGCTGAGAACAATAGTTTCACATAACCAGGCTTGGCCCTTCTGTAATCTATGGCATCTTAGAAGCTGCCACGTGGCACCTTTGGTCAAGGCCTGGCTGGAGCTGAGGGAGCAAGCACTGTCCTAAGGTGGAGAGTTCAGTGAGACTTGGTCTCAGATGCTACCTACCCTCCAGGCTGACTGCGTCTCTGAACATCCCTTAGAGGGAATTTCTGCAAACCGGAAATGTGGACATTTTCTCGCTAGGCTCTGTCATCATCCTCAGTCTGTAGATATTTTGATTTTGATGAGAAGCCACATTGCAATGGCCTTTACTGGTATCTTTTCTAGGAACTGCCAGTTACAGACTCACAGGCTTTGAGCTCCTTCCCCTCCCTCACACCATCTCAGAGAATTCCCATCTCCAACTGTTACCAGGTGCCCTAGACTTCAGAACAGGGTCTGATTAATCCAATCGCACTCAGCAAGGGCTTGAGGACTCCAGGATGCCCATACTGAAGGCAATTTGCTTGCATCCAGCACAGTTTCCAGTGTTCATGTTCTTCCACCTAGGAACTCCAGGCTGAAGCTTGTCTTGATGTTAGCAGCATGTGCACACAAGGTGAGAATCAGCTGCTGGTGACAGCTTTATAGAAATGTCTGCCTGTCCATTAGGACAGACCTTACACACTCTAACCATGTAGGGCTTTCTGGAAATGTCTGCGGGACCATTAGGACAGTGCTTAAACACTATCCATTTACAGCGGAATCTGTTTCAGGGGTTGGAAAAAAAAAAAAAGAACACAGTCTGTGGCTGATACAGTGTCACCTCAATTAAAAATAGAAACATAACAAAGAGATAAGGAGGTAAAGCCAAGCCCCCTCCAAAGGTAGCAACACTGTTTCATTTTATCAGTTTTGGGTTCTGTGAGGTCCTATGGCTTGCTTTTCTCCAATCTGTTTAACTATAAAACAGAAATCCCTAGTTTCCTAATACCTACCCACCCTCCCTCCTTTTTCCCTCCTTTGAGGTAGCATTTCTCTATGTAGCCCTAGCTATCCTATCTACGCTTACTATATAGACCAGGCTGGCCTTGAACTCACAGAGATCTGCCTGCTTCTGCCACTCGAGTGCTGGGATCAAAGTTATGCACGGGGAGATCAAGTTGACTTTTTAGCCCCAGAATGAAATCTATCTGCTGGCAGTGTGCGCCCTTAGCTAGTGCCCTTAGCTCGTCCTGGCTGGATCTCTGCCAAGCGTTGGTCTCCTTGCATGCTGGCTCACTTCCTCTTGCTCTTTCTTCCTGCCTAGCTTCCTCGGGATTTTTTTTTTTTTTCCTTTCTGAGTCCATCATAGATTGCAGGGCTGTCCTGCATCTTTCTGTGCCCCAGGAATGGCTGGGGTGAGTAGGGACTTGCAGGTAGAAGATTTACTGGATCTTGCTTGCCTAGCAAAAGAGGGTTCTGCATAAATCACCCTGAACCACGCCCCCCCCAACCCCAGTCCATCTGAGACTAGCTAGCGCCTTTTATAGCAGAGGGTCTCAACAGGCTGAGACTTGTCCTCCCAGGAGACTCTTTGCAATGTCTGGTGACATCTTGGATTGCCACTGTTACAAGGTGCTGCTGGCTTTTAGTGGGTGGAAGGTGGAGAATGCTCTGACATCCCACAATTTGCAGGGGAACCCTTTCTTGCAGAAAAATTTTAGACTAAAACAGAAGGCAACAGGACTGTGGCTGGACCTTCTCCTGTGCTGGTCTGGTGACTCGAGGATTTCCATGGAACCCAAATCCTTTCTCTTCCTGAGAAACACAGGATGTCCTCTTGAGTTAACTCTCCTACAATGGAACTACCCCACTTCTTAGGTATTCCTTTAAGAAAGAAGCCCCTGTCCTTTGTGAACTGGCTCTGTGGTTCAAGCTCTCTTGTGCATTCTGGAAGCAAGCAGGACAGCTGGAGCCTCAGGGAACCTCGGTAGCAGGGGACTCGGAGTTGGGCCACAGGGATCCTCACCAGCTCTGCCAGGACCGGCAGGAAGATGATGATGGTGGCCGTGTTGCTGGCAAACTCCGTGAAGAAGGCGATGACCACGGTGATGAGCAGCACAGCCAGCAGGGGGGGGACATGCTCCAGGGGGTGCAGCTGCCCGCCGATCCATGCTGACAGCCCCGACTCCTGTGAGCAGACAGACATACCTTCGATCTCAGTCCACCCAGCACTGCCCTTCACAGGCAGCTTCTAGTGCATGCTCTGTCACCACATGTTCTACAGGCCATGGCCCAGGGGACTCCATGATCTATTTGGTTAGAAAGCAGAGTCTCTGTTTCCATTTGGGTCTAGCACCCAAAGTTCCAGCTTGAGTGAGAGAGGGAACCAGATGGGCCCTTATGGCTAAGTCACCACTCATATCTTCCATAAAAGAATGAAGTATTGTTACTACACGATGACACATTACTATGTATAGAATATATTATATCCCATATAAGATTTGTAATATAAGACATACATAATAGTTTAAATTATCAACTTGACACATTTTAGAACCACCTGGGAAGAGAGGGATGGTCTAGATCAGACTGGCCTGTGGGCAAGTGTGTCAGGTATTGATTTAATTGTGCCAACTGATGTGGGAAGGCACAGCCCATTATGGGCGGAGCCATTCCTTAGGCTTGGGTCCTGGACTATATAAGAGTAGAGAACCCATGCTGTGCACAAGTATGCACTCACTCATTGTTTCTTTCTGATTATGGGCAGAATGTGACCCACCCCCTTAGGCTCCTGGACTTTAACTTTTGTGAATAGAAGTAAATTCATTATCACTTAAGTTGCTTTTGGTTTTTTTTTTTTTTAAATCACATCAACAGAAAAGAAAACAGAGACAGCATATGTCTGATATAGCAAATGTGACACAATGTTATTTATGATAGAGTATGAGTAGCCCTAAAGACGTTTTTTTTTTTTTTTTTCACAATGATGATTAACCAACATTGTAGCCACAAGAAGCCAATCTGAACATGGTCTCATTAGTCACCATCCTAAGAATCACCATTATCAAGGCTGGACACCTGCTGGCATCTGCTGACTCCTCCCTGCCATTCTGTCCCTGTTTTACTGACGAGGAAAAATTCTTGTGACTTTCCCAAGGTCCCATAGCAGTGACTGAGATACCCACCTGAATCCATATGAACTTCTAGAAACTCCCCTATGATCTCCACCTTCCTCCAGAGAAGCTGGTCTGTCACATGACCCTTTAATGACCCTTTCATGAGTAATGCCCACCCATGGGAGGTGGAAGCTGGAGGATCCCATCCCACTTTAGGGCTCTTCCTGAGAAAGGTAGCAGATCTGTAGGTTTAGGGGCTCAACCAAGGCAGAGTTGGATGAGCCCAAACGCTGAGAATCAAATCATCATGTATGAGAGGTGCTTGAGGCCTGCTCATTCACGGTGTGTGCAACAGTCACTGCTCATTCTGAAGTTATAGTTCTTATTAATGTATTTATTTACCTTTGCAAGGCTGGATACTAAACCCAGAGCTTTATACATGTAAGGCAAGTACTCTACAACTGAGCTCTACCTGCAGGCCACACTTTCTTTGCTACTTTGGTTCTAAGTTGCCCAGGCTAGCCCTGAACTCACTCTGTAGCCCAGGCTAGCCTTCAACTTTTGACATTCCTATCTCACTCTCTTGAGTAGCTGGGATTGCATGCCTGAGTCACCATATCTGTCTTTAGAAGGTTCCTTGATAGATTTGGGGCACAGAAGTTATTGTCCAGACAGAACAACACATTTGCTTCTCTGATTTACCTTAGCGATTACTTCCAGGGCCAGAGAAATAATAGCGTAAGAAGCTGGATGTGTTGGCTCACACCTTTATTCTGGCATTTGGAAAGTAGAAAACAGAATGTTCAAGAGTTCAAAGTCAGCCTTGGCTACATAGCAAGTTCCAAGCCAGTCAGGGATATAAGAGTCTCTATCTTAACAAGCCAAAACCAAAGAACCAAAAACAAGTGACAGTTTAGACATATGTCACCCTAGGAGAGTCCTTGTAGTGTTAAGGCATTTTCTGCCACCTGTAGAGTTCTGTGAGAGGCTGGAGCAGCCTTCCTTGCTACAGGGAGCATAGGGTATCTGGTGCTCCCTCAAGCCATGGTCTGGCACATTGTGCACTGCTTAGAGAGCCTGTTAATGACCAGGCAAGTGTCCAGTCAAGAGCTTCCTGTGGCCTGGCCTCCGAGTGAGAGGACCCTTGCCAACCACTGCCTTGACTTGGGCTTCCAAATGGAAGGCATCTTCTTCTTCTCAGCTCCCTACGGTTCTGCTGGGGACACTAAAGAGATTTTTTTTCAGCCCTTTTCAATTCCCCCAGGAACCGTGGGCTTGGTTTCCTTAGAAACACAGCCCCCCAAATTCCTCGGGAGGCCAGAGACCAACAGCAGCCAGAACTAAGGGACTGTGCTTAGCTGGGTTAAGTGTGCTTCCCAGGTAACCCTTCACCATCCCTGTGACTCAGTTTCCTTAGCTTTAGACCAGAGTTTATAAGGGAGAAAAGCAGCTGATCTAAAAGACTTAGCACAGTGTCTGGGCATCATGAGTAATACATGGCCAGAGGTCACTCAAGGTCACCCGATGTCTGTGGGAAGAACTCAGAGCTGATTGACCCAGTGGCTGTCAGACTGTGTTCCCTAGAGACTCTAGAGGTGACCAGCAGACCCAATGGGGTCACTTTGCAGAAGGTGATGGAGGGACATTGAGATACCAGGGTGGTGTTTTTCTTCCCTCTCTTTTCTTCAGCCAGACCCTTATTATTATGCTCTCATCTCTGCATAGTGTGGTTCTCATAGTGAGCATAGTGTGGCCATATTTCTTAAGGATGGTTCAAATCCAGTGCTCAAAATCCCAAGTCTCTGAGGGATTAGGAGATGGGCAGGCAGACAGACAGGAAGAAGGGCTACAAGTGGATACCAAGGGTGACAAGCCTCCCATTTCTTCCTCACCCTCCTGACCTGAGACAAAAGCCCCACAGGTTAAAACAAAGCTCTGGTGGCTTTTCCTCTTGACAGTAGTCTCCCACCCCAACTCCCATGGCTGATGGACCAGGCCAACAAGTACCAGGCTAGACCAGGATGTACTTACCCCAAAGTGGTGCCAGTTAGCCTCTCTGTTTTTGTCCAAACTGACCAACCTTGAGTTGGGGGGAGGGGTGTGCCTTAAAGCCCCTTAAAACCCTAACCCTCATGGAGAGACTGCACTTTAGCTTCCCAAGTCCCTACTATGCTCTTGTTCTGTGAAGTCTCTCTCTCTCTCTCTCTCTCTCTCTCTCTCTCTCTCTCTCTCTCTCTCTCTCAGTCTCCCTCTGTCTTCGTCTCCTTCTCTGTCTCTGTTTCTCCTTCAGTCTCCTTCTGTCTCTCTCTCTGTCTCTCTCTCTTGGTGTTTGTGTGTGTGTATGTGTGTGTGTGTGTGTGTGTGTGTGTGTGTGTGTGTGTGTGTATACATGAGTGTTCCTCACCCCTAAAGAAAAAAAAAAAAACTTTTTTTCCCAGAAAACTCTGCTACCATCAGCTGTGTTTGAGATTTTCCCTGCTGCTACTTGTCCGGCTCAATTTCCCCCCTGCCTTTTAATTCTTTGAGTGGCAGAGAAAACGAACCTAATCAAGGCCACAAGAATGTAACACTGGGGGCCTGGGAAATCTCTCTAAAACACAGCAGACTCAGCTCAGCAAACTAATTCTTAGAAGAAACAAAGCAAGCTTGAGTAAAGAGAAGGCTGCTCTGTGTGTGTGTTGGGGGGGGGGGGGGAGGCGGAACATTTAACCATTGTAGCACATAAGAGCTCTGTGGCCTTAGATAAGTGACCTAACATCTCTGTTCCCCCACTTCTTTAAGGACTCTGAGCATTAATGGGTGTCTGTAAACATGGCTCAGGAAAGAATTTGTTTTTTTTTTAAGTAATCTGATAAGCAATAGAGTGTTTTCCTCCAAGCTGGGCGTTTCCCCAAGTACTTTGCTAATATTAATTTAATTTCTATGACCATACATGAAGTAGGTGGTGCGATCGTTCCCATAGTATGGTTGAAGAAACCGAGGCACAGGGAACTTGTGCTGGCTAGTTTTATGTCAACTTGACACAAGCTAGAATTATCTGAAAGGAGGGGACCTCAATTGAGAAAATGCTTCCAAGCTGTAAGGCTTTCTCTGTGTAGCCCTGGCTGTCCTGGAACTCACTCTGTAGACCAGGCTGGCCTCGAACTCAGAAATCCGCCTGCCTCTGCCTCCCAAGTGCTGGGATTAAAGGCATGCGCCACCACCGCCCGGCTGTAAGGCATTTGAGATGGCTGGGGGAGGACTTAGCCCATTGTGAGTGGGGCCACCCCTGGGCTGGTGATCCTGAATTCCTAAGAAAGCAGGCTGAGTAAGCCATGCGGAGCAAGCCAGTAAGCAGCATCCCTCCATGGCCTTTGGACCAGCTCCTGTCTCCCATCACCCTGTTTGAGTGATGAGCTATTTCCTGGAAGTATAAATTGAAATTGTCCCATTCCTCCCCACTTGCTTTGGTCATGGTATCTCATCATGGCAATAGTAACCCTGACTAGACTAGAGTCAACAGATACGCTCTGAGCTTGGGCTCTATCTTATCGTTCTGGGAGTCACACACCACCATTAACAGGTCACACAGAAAAGCCGATTGTGATTTCCAGCAGAAGTTAGAAAATACCTCTCTGTCTGCCTCCAGGACTCACTGCCTCTGACTTAACCTCCTGGAGCCTGGTGGATTTGTTCGTAAGATGTGATTTACACGCGTGAGGTACCAGTACAAGAGCAGACACTAGACAGTCACCTGCCAGCAGCTATGGCAGCTTCGAGGTTCTATGTGCTCATGGCAATAGCAGGGATCCACTCTCTTCCAGAAACTTCTCTGGGGGCATTAGCTTGTCACACTAGTCGCCCTGGCTCAACCCAGATCTTCTGAGCACTGGGGTGGCTAATCTTCATAGTCAACTCGATTGAACTTGAAATCGCCATGGAAACACACCTCCAGGTGTGTACATGAGGATGTTTCCAGAAAGATTTCACTGAGAAGACCTGCCCCATAGGCTGCGGTCCTGACTGCATAGGAGAGCAACCGAATACCTTCAGCCCTCTGCTTCCTGACTGTGGATACAATGTAACCAGCTGCCACATGCTCCTGCCCTCCTGCCTCCCTTGCTACCATGAACTGTGTCCTCAAACCACAAGGCAGAACAGAATAAATTCTTCCTTCCCTCCTTTCTTTCTTCCTTTCGGTTTCCTACATCAGGGAGTTTGTCCCAGTAAATATGACAATGGCTAAAGCAAGGGTCACTAAGTATCAGCTACTCCTGGGTGCCTGGAACAGTGGTGGAAAGGAGGGGTGGCTTCATACTTTCCTGATGGAGAGGGCCCCAAGCAGCAAGCAGAGTAATTTGGGAGTCACTGGGTACCAAGAGGGGGAGGGGCAGGGAGTTGGGCTTTAAGGGACATGGCTTCAATCTCTAAGGAATCAAGACCTGAAGATCAAGGACTCAGATCACAGTGAAAGGTCATTGAAGAAAGGTCATTTCTGGAGTGGAAATGAGGCTGCCTGGCTGATGAAGAGCAAGGGGCCATTGAGCTGCAGGGGGAAGGAAAGAGGAGCTGTGTACACTGGCAGGGAGGGAGGCAGGGGCCGGATGTGTCTGGCTCCCTGTAGAGGTTCAGGGAAACCTTCAGCCCAGCGCTGGAGTAGAGGGGTGTTTAGTGTGCTTTGCAGCAGGTGGCCTGAGGAAGCCACAGGTCCGGGCCCACCAGTCCTCCAGCTAGGAATCCACAAGCCTTGGGCAGCCTGATGCAGCCTGGTGAAGGCCCTGGACAGGGCCCAGAAGCCAGGAGGTGTCACAAGCTTCCTGGTGGCTCCTGGGCCAGATTATGCCGCCGAGGGAGGGATGGAGCTGGGGTGAGGGGCAGCTGGTGGACAAAGGTTTCTCTGAGTGCAAACCCTGGCTGGCTGCCCAGCACTGGCCTCCCAGCATGCACTATGGCCCTGCATCTCAGCCCCAGAGGCAGTGCCTCTCCACCAATCCCCCCGGAGGTACAGGGTCTCCAGCAGCTCCTGCTACAGGCCCAGGCTGTGCCAGTCACTAGCCACTGAATTGTGTAGGCCTGAGCTTCCCCACTCCCCTTCACTGGCCCTTTCTCTAATGTCTAATCCAAATAGCAAACCACATTAGGCTGTGTCCTAAGTACTCTCTCACTTTATAACATTATTGTGATGCATGCAGGAGGCTGCCTCATCATTCCCATTTTACGGATGGGGAAATTGAGACCCAGAAGATTTAATAACTTGACCAAGGTCACACATAAGAAAAATCTGTGATTCTAATGAAGACAGTCTGGTCCTACTGCATGGCCTGACCCTCCAAACCTGGACAACATACTACTTCCTCTAGTAAGCCTTCCCAGGTACACCATGTGAGAAGGTTCAGCCTTCCCTATTTCAGAGACCTCCTTAGCCGGAGGTGGAGCTGATTCTCAAGTGCTAGGCCTGGAGTCTCTTGGTGCTGCCCTTCCCTGGCTAAGCAAACAGTGTTAGCAATTGGTTCCTCTATCTTTAAAATAGGGATAGCCACTGAGGACATACCTCAGATGCATGATGTCCTGGGTTTGCTCCCTAGTACTGCATAAAACAGCCATGGTGACAGATGCCTGTAATCCCAGAATTCAGGAGGTGGGGGCTGGAGGATCAGGAGTTCAAGGTCATCCTTGGCTGTGTAGCAAGTTTGATGCCAGACTTGGCTACATGAGACTCTGTCTCAATGGACTGGAGTGGAATGGGATGGGAGGGCCTGGAGTAGACTGGGATAAAATGAGATGTGCTGGGCGGGGCTAGAACAGCAGCTGTGAGTCAGGGGTTTTCTGAAGACAATGAGTCACTGCTTGGAAAGCCCCTCAGCCTGGCATCTGAGCTCTGTAGAGCATGTGTGAGGCTTCTAGACCTCAGAACCAAGTCTAGCTTGGGTCACTGCTCCTATGCAGAGCTTCTGGAGACTTAATTTATCCACTGCCTCACTTTTCCTATCTGTAAAACGGGGATAGAAATATTCCTTCCATCCTAGGGCCAGGGGTCAGGATTAAATGAGATGGTCCCTCAGATGCATTGTTGGTATGGGGGGCTGACTGACCCTGACCTCACAGGTGAACAAGCTTGACATTGAAAGTAGGTAAGGCCGGGCAGTGGTGGCAGGCGCCTTTAATCCCAGCACTTGGAAGGCAGAGGCAGGCGGATTTCTGAGTTCGAGGCCAGCCTGGTCTACAGACTGAGTTCCAGGACAGCCAGGGCTACACAGAGAAACCCTGACTCAAAAAACCAAAAAAAGAAGAAGAAGAAGAAGAAGAAGAAGAAGAAGAAGAAGAAGAAGAAGAAGAAGAAGAAGAAGAAGAAGAAGAAGAAGAAGAAGAAGAAGAAAAGAAAGTAGGTAAGGTTGAAACTGCTCCTAGGAGCTTCACTGCCTGGGTGGTGCCTACCCTGGTCCCAGCCTGCCTCAGAGCTCAAGTCTCAGAAATTGCCAAACCAGAACCGAAGCCACATTGTTTTAAGGAGCCACGTTGTTATACATTGTTATACATTGTTATTAACTCTCCCTACCGTAGGAGAATGAGTTTCTATTTCCTAAACCTAATGTGTCCGGGAAAACATATTTTTAACCTGTTCTGATCCTGTGACCCCGTGATGTATGACCGCCCTTGGCCTTGCTGAAGTCATGAGCCCATGGTCATCCTTTGCCTTACAAAAGCCCCACATTTTCAAGGCATCTTGATCAATACCCACGACCACCTGCGTCACGATTTATGATCACCATTCCCCATAAAAGGGACCCCAAAAAAGCCAGTGAGGAGCTGCTCACTGAAATCTTGACCTGGGGTGAGACCACCAGCTGGCCAGGCCCAGGCTCAACTCTAAAAGAAAGCTAGATTCCATCAGACAGCTGTGGAATTGGTCTTTCTCCTCACAGATTTGGGTTCAGAAATCATTGAGAACCGCCCTCAATATCTAACCCTCGTGTCACTGGGGTCAAGGCCACAGACTTTGGGGTCAGCCTGCCTGGATTTGAATCCCACCTCCATAGCTGTGTGACCTTAGTCAACTCACTTTCCTTCTCTGTGTTCCAGCTTTCTTGCACTGAGTGGGGTAACAGCAGCATCTGCCTCAGAGGTTTGTGGGGAGGTCTCCCTAGGATCCTTCAGAAGTGGGGTGACTCATGTGCTCTGGATCACCCCAAGACTAGTGCTAGCCTTGATGGGTGTCTATAGTGTGACCCTAGGACCTCATCCCCCTTTCTACACCACCAGGCACTGAAGGTAGACCCACAGGCTAGAATTAAGGGTTGTCCTAACCTGGAGAGCAGGGCCTGGCTGTCTCCTAGCTTGCTCCCTGGAGCTGCAGTAGGAGGGTTGGCCATGACTTCCAGGCCCATAACTCCAGGCCTATTCAGCAGCAGGCCCCAAACACCACTTCTCCTGGGTCCACAATCTCCATAGATCCTGGGGCCTGCAACACTCAGGCCTCCTGGGCTGTAGGACTCCCCTACCTTTCCACAGCCCCAGTTCCTCCTAAGCCCACAGCCTCCATCCTTTCCATCCCTTGTCACAGGGGCCCCTCCTCCCTGGCAAAGCGATTCCTCCAGTGCCCACAGCACCTGCCCTTTCACCTTACCAGAGCCTCCACTCTCTCCATGCCCAGCAGCCCTCTCCTTCCTCCCTGCACATCCCCCTACTCCTCCCGTGCCATAGTCCTCCCTCCGCTGGCCCACTGCCCCCAAGTCACCCCAGTTCTCACCTCACAGCCTTTGGCCATGGCAAAGCCACCTCCCAGGAGGAGGATGATATTCCAGGGCACTGTCTCCTGGGCCTTTTTCCAGCTCAGCAGGGGCTCCGTCTCCGAGTTGGGAGCTAGGTAGAGGAAAGGACCCAGTTGGCTTCGACTTTGGAGCTGCTCGGCTGGGGGATGCCAGCCCCGGAACCTCATCTCTGTGGGGACTTTTGGGGACCCCAGGAAGCTATATCTACTTCTAACATCTGCTTTGGGGATTTAGGGAGAACCCCAGCCTCATTCTAATCAGAATGGAAATAATTTTCAAGGCTCCTGTAGTTAAGAATATTCTGGACCCCAGGCTCTCCATATGCCCTGTTTAAATGTCTCACCAGCCTTCCTGGCTAAGGGCTATTTCTTCTCATTTACAAGATAAAAGGCTTTTCTCTGTGTCTGAATGTGGGGACTGTGGACCCGGGACAAGTGGTTTTGAATACCCATTCTCCACGGAGAGAGTGGGTCTCTGTACAGCTTTCTGTGTCCCAGACTGCAGCCCAGGAAGCCCGGGTGCTGTAGGCCCAGGGCCTGTGGGGACCTCGGACCCAGGACAAGTGGTGGACTTGGCCTTTTGGGTTTGTATGCCCATACCCCAAAAACAAAGGGCAAAAAGAGGGAGGAAACAGAAAAATAGACACCGGGCTTCTTGAACCCAGTGCATTGTGGGGTGGCTGCTATTTCCTGGAAAGTAGCGCTGGACAGCAGTACAGCAGTGGGGTAGATGAGCAGCAAGCAGCTGGCCCTGGAGTTGGAGGGAGACTGGAGAGGCTCTGCAGGCCAGACCTGTGGTTGAGAGTAAACTGTAGTCTGTCAACAAAGGCAGGGGACAGCCAGACTTGAGGCACCAAGTTAGCACCCCCCATAGGTGGGTGCCTTGGTCTCTGTGAGAAGGACTCAGGAGCGTGAGGGGATCACACCAGGCCTGGGCTCTTTGTCTGACAATTACACCCCACATGTCCACCATGTGCTCAGCGCTCTTCTTGACGTCATGAACACAGACGTGTAGGGAGACCAACTCTCCCCGGAGAACAGACATTCCCCAGGCAAGACACGTAATAGATAAAGACATCTCAGTGTTGGGAAATATCATGTGCTGTAAGGAACAACCAAATAAGTAATAGAACAGGGAGAGACAGTGTATTCAGGGAGGGCTTCTCCAGGGAGGTGGCATTTGGAAAGAGCTCTGAATGATGCAGCTAGTAAGCCAGGCAGACATCTGGAGGAAGAGCTGGTTGGGCAGGGAAGAAATTAGAGTTATCTTTGCCATCATCCTCACCACCACCATCCTCACCACCACCACTACCACCATCATCACCCTCACCATCACCAGCAGCAGCATCACCATCATCTTAAGTATCATCATCATCATCATCATCCACTCAACCACAGCACAGTGCCCAGCCACTAAGGCCTTAGTCTAACACTGAAGATTAAAGAGAGATACATCAGTGTCACTCAGACCCATGAAGAGAAGGCAGCCCGTATGATCAGGATGCCCACGTGGCCTGGTTTCTATAGCTTACCTCTTTTTAACCAGGTCTTCGATCTTTATCAGGTGAACTCTTCCCATGGAAACCCAGTGGCCCTTTGCCAAGGCCCCATGCTTCCTACTTCATGGAAAAACACTACAAAATGTTGCCTCAGCCACTTCTGTGCAAGCCACCTGACAGTCCAAAGATGGCCAAGCATGGAGTCCCTGTCCCTGCCCACGCTCTCATGCCAGAGACTCCACCTGACCCTGCTCTGCAGAGGGGACATGGTGACTCCTTGGACCTGACTGGTCACACTAAATGATTCCATGCTACTGTTAGGGCCCCCTGTGTTGGCTTTGCAATTTGAATTATTGGGCGATATCTAAAAACTAGGGAAGATTTCATGTAGAAATTGAGATTCTTTGCTTCTCTTGAAAAAAATTTGAAAATTATAACAAAAACTAGTTCTGGTTTTCTGCAATGGAAAAGAATGACATCTTCGAAATTTCCAGGTGCAAGTGTGAACAGACTCAACATGCCCAGGGATGGAGGCCTTACCTCCATCCTTACCTTATGGTTATTCTGGGAGGATTAATCTTATTGCCAGCTTGACTGGTATCACCATGGCAACACACCTTTGGGCATGTCTATGAGGGTGTTTCCAGAGAAGTTTAACTGAAGAGGGAAGACCCACCTTGAATGTGGGCAGGGCAGCAGCAGCCCATGGGGCGGGGTTTGAGATTAAATATAAAAAAGAAGGGGCGTTGGGCTCTGTCTTCATCTCTCTCAGCTTCCTGACTGCTGATGGGATGTTGCCTCCAGATCCTGCTGCCATGCCTTCCCCACCATGATGGACTGTTTCCCCTCTAAGTGGGACAGAGCAATCTACTTCCGTTCATTCTGCAGCTGTGATAAAGCATCCTGACAGAAAGTGTCCGAGGGGGGTTTGCTCAGCTCATGATTCCAGGTCACAGTCTGCCGTTGTGGGGGGATGGCGACAGCAGGAACTCAAGTAGTCAGGCACCCAGAGACAAGAGCCAAGAGAGGATGGGCACACACATGCTCACTGCATAGCTCCATTTCTCTGTTCTTTAACACGCCACAACCAGAACCCAGCAACGGTTCTGTCCAAAACCGATGAACATGATTAAGTCAGTCCAATTCCCCACAGACAAGCCCACAACCACCCACATCCAGACAGTTCTTCGTGGGAACTATCTTGCCCCTTGATTGCACATGGTTAAAGCAGCAGATCTTTTCCAGTGTGTTTCTGGCCAGGTATTTAATCACAGTTCCGAGATACGTAACGAATGTATCCTCTGCCGCTGAGTTCTTATGGGATGGAAACTGTCCTTTGTTTCGAACATGTGACAGGGCAATGGACTAGGAAGCCATGTGTCCTGTGAGCTACACTTTCCTGCTACCACTCAGTTGAACCCAAATGCCCTCTCTAGAGGCAGTAGAATTTGCAAGCCTTATCTATCAAATTATGAGCTCCAGAGGCAGGGCATCCACAGGACCCCTGGCCGTGTAAGTGAGGAGCCAGGCCCAGGGAATCTGGGTGCCTTAGTGGAGGCCCAGAGGGAAGGGAGACCCCGAGGGGAGGGAGACACTAATGGAACACATCATGGCTTTTAGAAAACCCCATGGGATGTCTTTAGGTGGCTTGCCTCCCCTGTGTCTATTTAATTTAAGCTCAAGTTTGTCTATGTGGGTCTTCAGGCCTCTGAGGTATAACTCCTACCTTGAGCAGGAATTTTCTATAAAATATCCAAGAGTAAATAAATAATTTGGGTTTGTGGGCCAAGAGATCAAATTGAGGCAATTGTCTTTACACTCACATAACTAAAACCACACAGCTTTCAGTATCCACTGAGGAACGGCAAAGCTTTTTTTTTTTTTTTTTTTTTTTTTTGCTTTGTTTTGTTTTTGTTTTTAGACAGGGTTTCTCAGTGTAGCCCTGGCTTTCCTGGAACTCACTCTGTAGACCAGGCTGGCCTTGAACTCACAGAGATCTGCCTGCCTCTGCCCACCAAGTGCTGGGATTAAAGCATGTGCCTCTCCACTGAATGCTAAGCCTTTTTAAAGAATCTTGGAAACTGAAGTTCACACACCGGTCGTATATCAGGAAATGTTTTCCTTTTCGCATTTCCCCAATCATTTGAAAGCATCCTTAACTCATGAGTTTTGTGTTTGTGTGTGTGTGTGTGTGTGTGTGTGTTGGAGGTGGGGGCACACAGCTAAATGTTGCCCAGGGACTATAACTGTTAATACCTGTTCTAGCTGGTCACCTGGGGGAGTCCCCAGTCCTCAAACAGAGCAGCACACTGACCTTGTGGTTAGCAGCACTGAGACCTGGTTCCCAGGTCCCCTGTCCAGTCCTTATCAAGCCCCAGACTCCAGCTGTGAGCATCTTACCTTTGAAGTCAAACCACCACTTGAGTGAGGGCTTCCGGGAAGGGAAGAAGAACAGGATGGTGACAATGGCCACACCGGTGACAGCATCTGAAACAAACCTGCAGGGAGTGGGCCACAACATGTGACTCTGACTCTGGACAGGCCATGGATTGACAGACTCGTAAAAGCAGATCTGCAGACTGGGAGAAGTCTGCTGGAAGGGACATGGAGGGCTGTGGGACCACCATCCTGCTTTGTGTCCAAGTCAGATGTGGCTACCAAGGGAGGCCCAAGCCGTTACCCAGGATGCCCTAGGGAATTTTACTGCTGCCAAATAAAGGCTTATTCTCCTGATTCTGACCTAGAATGGGGACTCTCCAAAGAGGGGAAGTTGAAAGGCAAAGGGTATCAGGAACCACCTGTAAGAGCCCTGTATGTGAGTGGAGCCTCTGCTTGGGTTCTTCCTGGCACAGGTAGCTCACCACCAGAGAGGCAGCCACCCACACCTGCCAAGCCCAGGTCCGCCAGCCTCACAGCTCCTCCACACCCAGCTTCCACATTTTGAGAACTCACACCATGTCTCTGTGGGAACTTGGTAGACATGAGGCCTTCAGGGTAGGCTTTAGGGGCACTCAGAAAGCAGAAATGACTTGCTTAAGACCAGACCATGGTCTGTGGAGGGGGTGGGCTCGAACCCTGATTTTTCCAGCTCTGAGCTCAGGGAAGCCCAGAGACTATTGCCAACTCTTATAGCTCACACTGAACGAATGCTTGAAATTGCCAAGAAGATGGAGTGGGGCTGGGCCGATCCCACACTATACGTGGGGCCACTTTTCTGTCACTTTCACGGGGGACAAACCTGGTGAGGGCATTGGGAACATGTGACTACTGAGATAATCCAGGGTTAACCTCTTTGGAAGGTAGTTAGTGGTGTGTTTTACACCCTTACACGTGACCCCTCCCCTACCCACATTCCTGGCCTTGAGTTCTTTCCAGAACTATTCAGTCAGTGTCCCAGCCCATTGTTTTATAGTACAGTCCATTCACTTCTTCAATGCACCCAGTCCAAGCTGCAGTCACTTGATTGTCTAGTACCTGCTCTTGTCTGTGTCCATGGCAACTGTCTCACGTCTAGCACATGACACATTCTCCATCAGTGAGTGACTGAAGCAACATAGGTACACTGAGTCACATAGCTCATAAAGGCTGAACTAGGATTCTAACCCAGTTTCGTCTGAGTGCTTGCTACCTGAGAAATCAAAGGTTAGCATCCTCCTAAGCTCTTCTGGGACGGACTTCTGCCCATCCAGCTCCACACTGTCCACCCCAAGATCCTCCCACAGAGCCCTGCCCTGTGGGTCTGCAGAATCTCACCCAGGGGTGAAGAGGCTGGCCCAGCCAGGGATAAACTTCGGGTCCCGGGAGAAGAGGAGGATGGCAAACGTGCAGAACAAGGTGAAGACGGCCTGCTCAGCAAACCTGTGGTACAGAGGCACAGGCATCCTGGTGACTTTGGGCTCAGACAGGTGCCCACCTGAGGGGTAGCCCTGACCTGCTTCAGAGAAAGCTGAGGGGGCCCAATTACTCTCAGGGAAGCCTAGAGAGAGGGTGCCCCAGGGTGCAAGTGATTTACATCTGCCCAGAGTCCCCAGAGGGTTCTATCATTGTTAAGGGAATTGTTCAAGATCCAAAAAAAAAAAAAAAAACCCGGACAGACAGACAGACAGACAGATAAAGCAAAAGAAAGGCAGAAAAGTAAAGAGAAAGGGAAATAAAAATGGAGAGGGACAGGCCAGGTGTTGCTTGCACATCTTTAATTCCAGCATTCGGGAGCCAGAGGCAGGCAGATCTCTGTGAGTTCAAGTCCAGCCTGAATTACATGGTGAGTTGCAGGACAGACAGAGAGCTACATAATAGAAAGATCCTGTCAGAGAGAGAGAGAGAGAGAGAGAGAGAGAGAGAGAGAGAGAGAGAGAGAGAGAGAAACAATCATACAGACTGACAAACATACACAAAAAGTGACAGATACTCCAAGAGGGGCATACACAGGGAGAGACTTGGTCAGACACACAGAGGAGGCTACATAGAGATGGAAAGACAGACTCAAGTCTGGAGGAAGCAGCCGGCAGTGTATGGAGTCCACAGACTGGGGAATGGAGTCTTAAGGCACACAGGAAACAATGATCCAAACAATCCTTGAATTTGGGCTTGCTGGGGCCCGCCTTCTTCATCATGTAGGAAACGTGCATTAACCAGGCTCAGAGCTCTGGGAGGTCAGAGGAGAAGGTATCTGAGGTGGAACAGGAAGATGCCAACGCAGTCCACCCTGAGCCCAGCACCAGGACAAGGCAGGAGCCACCTTCTGCCTTCTGTCACTGCCACGCTCAGCCACTGGGCCTGAGGTGCCCTTGAGACTCAGCCATGCTCAAGGTCACTCCCCTGAAACCCAAGGGCCTGCTCACTCCCACCCAGCACCCCTCGTACTTGATGGGCCCCAGGTTCCGGAACTCCTCCTGGATTACAGCTTTAGCCTTGTCCTCTGCATCAGCTCGGATATTCCATTTCTTCTTCCTCCAGTCCCTGGGGTGGAAAGAGTGAGATTAGAAGTGGTAGCTGCGGGGGGAGGGGAGGAATTAAAATTCTTTTTTTTTTTTTTGGTTAATTTATTTATTTATATGCAGGAGCCTGAAAATGTCCTGGTATGTAGGTACGTGGAGGTCAGGGGACAAACGGTAGAAGGTAACTGTCTCTTTACCTGCTGAGCCATCCTGATGATCAAAGGTAATCAATCAGCTTCTTACCTATCTTCCCTGTCCCCTGCCCATCCCGGCCACAGCAGGCCCATCCTAAAGGTGCTGACTTCCTTAAACTTGGGTTCAGGGTGGCCTTTTCAAAGTGTGAAATGCCGTTGGCTATGTCCTCGGGCTTTAAATCCTTTCACAAGTCACACACACACACACACACACACACACACACACACACACACACACGGATAATCAAAAAGCCAGTGGAACAGAATAGAAACAGACTCCGTCACAAGTGAGAATTCAGTGTCTGGTGGGGGCAGCATCTCCGATCAACTAGCATAGACGAGAGGGCTGTTCAGTCACTGTGCTGGCTGTGTAGGTCAGTGGGGTCAGAGTGACAGCCCGGAGTTTGTTTTTAATTGTGGAATTAGGGGATACTTCATGCCGCAAAGCCTTTATTTGGCTTCTGTCTAAGTTCTTCCTACAGGATGGCTCCTGCTGTCAGCTTGAGAGGGTTTAGGATGGCCTCTGGCCATGCCTGTGAGAAACTGCCTTGACTGTGTTCACTGAGGTGGGGAGACCCATCTTAATGGTAGGCAGGACGGTTCCCTGGGGAGAGAATCCTGGACCATACTGACTGCATCAGATGTGACTTTAACTGTTCCCTGCCGTGACCTTCCTGCCGTGTGCCCTTGGATTGTGAGCTGAAATCAACTCTTTCTCCTGCTTGCACCAGGGCAGTCAGCTCTGAAAAGTGCGGCCTTAGCTGTGATAAACCCTACCACGTGGCACTTAGGCCTTTGGAATTGGCTTACGGGGAAAATGTGGAAGAGTTTTGGAGCTTCAGGCTAGAAAAGCCTTCAAATGCAAGAAGCCAAGTTTAACGGGCCCTTCAGGTGGGAGCCTGGAAGACAAGAATCCTAAGAGAAACATAGATGGGTTCAGGGGAAAAGGACTCACTCCCTCAGTGCCTGCTAGAAGGGCCGTTTGTAGGATAATTTAGCCAAGAATCTGGTTCCATCCTGCTCATATTCAGAGTGCCTAGGAGAAGCTGGACTGGGAGATGATGGGCTAATGTGTTCAGCAGAGGACATTTCGGGGCAGGAAAGTGTTCAGGTGAATTCTGAGAAAGCAACTCATGGAAGAGAAGTCTCCTGCCTACACTGGGCCACTGACAGAGGTGCCTGCCCACTGGAGGTTCCTGGATTCATTTAAAGCAAGAAAACTTAAGCTGGGGGTCTCCAATGGAGACAACTGTCTCCAAGGAATAAACACAGGAATTAGCACACTGTGGTCCAAGGGATCAGGCTACATCTCCAGCTGACAGCACAACTGGGCAGTAACGCCTGTCTGTATGGAGCTGAGGCCTAGTGACCTGTGGCAGGGTTGGAGTTCCTGCAAAGAGGCCATGAGAGGCCACAGCTTGAAGCTGTGGAGGTGTAGCCTAGGCTGTCTGGAGATTTAGGGATGCTGGAGATGATAAGAACACAGAACATCTGCCAGGGAGTGCGGCTGTCCTGAGAGAGGAACAGTGTGTGCTCCAGGGCTGAGGAGTCGGGCAGCCCAGCCACCTGGAGCCTAGATGACTGACTGCCACATGAGTCCCAGGTGGCAGGCACAGAGCTTCAGGGTTTGGTGTTTGGTTTGCCCTGCTGGATTTTAGTTTGGCTTTGGTTAGATTATTCTTTTCTTTGCCTCACTTCCACTTTCTTTGAATGAGGCAGTGTTCCATGTGGACACATATAAGCTCTCTCTTAGGACTGGTGACAATCTGGGGGACTTTAAAGTCGTCTGGATGCATTTGAAGCTATAATGTGGTCAGAAGCCCCTGGGAACAAACATAGAGAGTTATGGCTTAAAAGCGACATGTTTGGGTGTCAAGTTGACCAAAGGCAGAGCTGTGATTGTTGATGTTCATTGCTAATCTGTCAGAACCTAAAATCATCTGGGAACTGGACTGAAGAGATTCCACTGTACACAGCTTTGTGTTGTTTTGATTTTTGAGCCATGTGAATGTATTATCTTTTCAAATGGGGAAAAACATTAAAAAAAAAAAAAAAACCCAACCCATTCAGGGAGTGGTGATACATGGTTTTAGTTCTAGTACTCAGGAAGCTGAGGCGAGCAGATCTCTGAGTTCTGGGCTAGCCTGGTCCACATGCTGAGCTCCAGACTAGCTAGGGCTGAATAGCGAGTAACTGTCTCAAAAACAAAACAAGGGACCAAGAAATAAACAAACAAAAGCCACCCACACTGGCTACCTTGTGTGAGGACCAAATCCCCAGAAAGCCCTCAACAACCCAACTCAGGGCTCCTCAGCCTCAGGGCTCCTTAAAGTTGGATAGGGTTGGATAATTCTTTGTTCTGGTGATGTCTTGTACGCATCAGAATGTTAAGCAGTACCCCTGGGCTCCACCTAGGAGAGGCCAGTAGGGTTATACAACTGAGAACCAAAATGTTCCCCCAATGTCCTTTCTGTGGCCACCAGATCAAAATCATTCCTCGTTACAATTCCTCGTCTGTTTTTCTGGCATCGTCTCCCATACATCCCCCTCTCCTGTTTCCTGAGCCTGACTGCTTAGCCTTCTATCAGCCTGGGAATACCCCTTGCTACCCCTCCCCTGGGGCCTTTGCACTGCCTCTTCTGGCTCCCCGCAATGTCTTTCTTCATTCAATGTGCAGCTCCCTTTCTTCCTTCTCCGTTAACTCTGCTCATTATCCACACCCCAGTTCAACCATCACTTCCCTGGGATCGAGCTCCAGGCCCGAAGATTAGGCTGGAGGCTCTGGTGCTGACCCTCACTTCACCCTTGCTGGAAACTGCACTGTGCTCTGTTGCTGACTGAGTCCCCTTGACCCAGAGTGCAAACTCCCAACAGTCACAATCAGCTCTGCCTTGCCAAGGGTTCAGACCTTAGCAGCTATGGTTGTTGGGCACACAAGGCTCAGAGGCCATGTGCTAAGTAAATATGGAGTCAGAGGGATGAACAGAAATGTCCTCTTGCCCCTCAGAAATCTTTCTCCATGCTTCCCTCTACATGCGCTCCCCCCTTCCCCCCCCCCCCCCAGGACCTCAGGTTCCAGTCACACAACTGAGGAGGTGAAGGGATCCTGGCTCTGCCTCCTTCTCAGCATCTTTCCCATGTCTTTCACTGAGTGTCTCTCCCAGCTGCAGGTGATTTTATCTACAGGTCTACAATGGACGGAATTAAGAGCTGGAGGGACTGGGGAGGTGGCAGAGACCAGAATTGCAGAGAGAGACTGGGACCTAACCATGTGGCTAAGTCTGGCTGTGCTTTCCTGGCTGAGCTGGCTCTCAGCCTGGCTTCTGCCATCAGGATCTTGGAAGGTCCTTGAAGACCAGGAGCATCCTGTGGACACCTCTCTCTGTTCGATGTGTTCACACCCCAGCTCCAAAGTGGATCCCATTACGCTGAGGATCCAGTAAAGGCCCAGGGATGAGGGGAAGCCATTGGGTCAGACAATAACTGAGCCATGCCCACCACCCCCAGCTCAGCTCCTGCTTTAATTACCCCTTAACTCTATTTCTGCACAGTACCTGGTTCACAGTTCATAGTGTTTTCCTGTAAATAACTAACCACTTTCATGAAAGAAATAGATCTCCAGCCACTTGTGGCACCACACACCATAATCCACAAATGGGGAAAGAGGAAGGCTATCTAGTGAGACCATCTTAAAAAGACAGGGGAGGGGCTACAGCTCAAGGACAGAGTGCTTGCCTGGCTTGTACAAGGCCCTGGGCCTGATTTTAGGAACCATGAACAAAATAAACAGACAACAATGAATATAAACAGCAAACTTCTTCTCACACTTGTAAATGGAAGATAAGTCACTGTCATGAGGCTGGGAGATGGCTCAGTGGGAAAGTTCTTGCCTTGTCAGCACGAGGACCAGAGTTTGATCCCTAGGACCCATATATAACAAAGCTGGGCATAGTGCTGTGTGATTTTAATACCAATACTAAGGATGCAAAGACAAGCTAATCCCTGGGGTTCTCTGGCCAGTCAGTCTAGCCCATTTAATGAGTTCCGGGCCAGCAAGGGATCATTTATATATATAAACAAAAAATATTATATATAATATATTATATATAAACATATAATATTTATATGTTTATAATATTTGCATAAATATTATATATGTATATATATATATATATATATATATATATATATATATATATATATGAAAAAAAACAAAAAAGAAACCAGAAGGATCAACTGTGCCTGAAGAACGGCACCAGACGTCTTCCAATCTCAACATACATTTGTAAAAATGCATGTACCCCCAAACATAGGCAAGCATGCATGTGTGCACATGTGTGCTCATGCAAGTACATGTGAGCATGCACACACACACACACACACACACACACACACACACACACATCATTGTAAGCAGAAAGAAGCCATAAAAGTAAATAGGACATATGACTATGTCTTGGTTCAACACCATCAACTGGTCCAAGCTATCCTAAAAACCAGAGTCACTTTTTTTTTGTTCAAAGAGCAACAGGTGCGGCTTGGCACGGAAGCCTGGGCTTTCCCACCAGCCCTCTAGAAGGTTCTACATACCTCCAGCTCATTCCGCCATAGAGGAATGAGATCCAGAGCCAGCCCACCAGTAGGAACAGCAGCATGAGAGGGAAGGCGAAGATGAACCAGGAGCCAAAATTCACCACATCACACTGTGGAAAGAAACTGGGAACAAAGAAAAGGGAGGGCAGCCATCAGACAGGACCATCAGGGCCAAGGCAGGAGGCCTCCAGGGGGTCAGGGCAAAGAGAAACTCAAGGACCCTGGGAGCACAGGAAGGGAAGACTCCTCCTCCTTGAAGAAGGTACCTTTCCTTCTTGGGTGGAGGAGTAGATTCTGACTCAGTGGAACAGGTGCTCTGTACCCCCCCCCAGGGGCCAGACAGTGATGTGGGCAGGTTGACCTTGGCAAACTCAAGGTCCATTGGTCAGCATTCATAAGACAGTGTGCCCAGCCTAGCTATAAACTTCACTTGGAATTATGTGGGGTCACCACTCATGAGACCATGTCAGCCTAGCCCTGAGCCTCACTTGGAATTACACTGTGTTTAAGAGCTAGTAGCAGCATCTTCAAATGTTTCTTGTGAATCTTCCCACATCTTGGGTGGGGCCTGGAGGCAAACATTTTTAATCCTAACACGCAGGAGGCAGAGGCAGGTGAATATCTGTGAGTTCAAGGCCAAACTAGTCTATACAGTGAATTCCAGGCCAGCCAGAGCTATGTAGTGAGACACTGTCACAAACAGAAATGAAAAAGGAAGAAAGAAAGAAAGAAAGAAAGAAAGAAAGAAAGAAAGAAAGAAAGAAAGAAAGAAAGAAAGGACAACCACAACCAAAATAAAGCAAAACAAAAATACGCTATTAGATTGGAAAGAAAAAATGTTATAAAATGACACACATAAAAGAATATGGATACAGGACTACCAGTAGCCAGTTATAAATAAATAAACAAGGAAAAACAGGAATAGCCATTGTCTGGCAAACAAATAGAAATATCAATAGCCAGAGAGTGAGATCCTGAGAGGATTTCGTGTCTTTGGTATTCTTTATCTGATTTACTACAATAAAAAATGTATGTGTTGAATTCAGGCAAGAGAAGAAGCAAGATATAATTAATGAATTAACAATATATTAATGCATTAGCAGATATAAAGCAAGTTGCATAAACTCCTAATATCAAAATAATACTAAAAGGGAAGTAACCAAGATGCCACAATCAATTAAATATAATGCCCTAGTTAGGATCATTTTTAGCCATCAGAAATGTATGTTTTCTAAAAGCTATAAATGTGTGCAAACATTATTTTTATGATTCTATCTATAATGATAAAATCAGGCTATAAAAGTGTACAAACAGTATGGCAAAAATATTATTAAATAGAAACATATGTACACATACGTATACATAGAAAGGACTAGAAGGAAGCCTGCTGTCAGTGAGACTCAAAGTGTTTACATTTTTAATTTTTCTATATTTTCTAAGAGTTTGTAGTGTGCATGGTTCATTTTGTCACCAGCAATACCAGTAACAAGTGTTTATGAAAGAGCAGCTCACCGTAGCCATTCCAGTCTCCCAGGTCCCTGAACCCGAGAGACACTCCTGTCTCTGCCTCCCAGTGCTGGGATGACAGATGTACACCATCACATCTGGATTTTTACCTGGGAGCTGAGGATCTAACTCATGCTTGGGCAGACAGCGTTTTACTGTGCTGGTGACACCTAAGCACCCTTCAGTATCATGACTGCATGTGAGAGATGGCTGATGGCTCCCCAGCCACCACAGCCATCACCACCTCCCTCTCAGGTCTGGGCTGGTTGAGCACTGGGTGTAGCTGATGGGCAGCTTCAGCATCCATGCTGGGTTTCCAGATTCTTTTTAGTGCTGTTTGACAAATGTTTACATTTGCATTTGTGCAAATCATACAAATAGACAGTATGGGGCGGGGGCAACAGAGAAACTCGAGGGACCCAGCCTCTTGTGAAATCAGAGAATCCTTAAATAAGACTTACACACCAGAGCCTGGCCTATTGGAGGGAAGCAACTAATGTGTGGCCCTTCTCTCCTGTTCTCAGGCCAGCAGCCAGCAGTCAGTATCAGGGACCCTCCCTGCTGGCAGAAGAACTTCCTTGCAGGAGCCTGCTCAGAGCTGGAAGCCTCCTCTGGGCTCATTCTTGCCTTGGGCCAATTCCTGCAGCTAGGATCTGAGTTTTACATCCCGATGCCCTGGTCTCTCAGGGTCTCACTGTCATACTTGGGGTTCACATGCTCTGCTTGTAAACCACGTTTGCTTGTTTGTTTTTGAGATGATATCTTGCTAGTGTCTAACTTGTGAACTACCTGCCTCAGACTACAGGGGTATCCCCCACCTGCTCTCCCTGGTCTTGCTGTTCCCTGAGACATCCGAGGGCAATCAGACCTCAGGGCCTCTGCTCCTTCTGAAGTGCTCTGAGCTCACAGCCCCATTCTAGATCTCACACATCACCTCAGCAAACAGGCATCCCCGACTGACATATCCCCACAGGGCCCTGGTCTTGTCACCCCTGTACCCCGACCTGTTTTGTTTTCTTTCTGCCCCATTCATAGCATACAGCCATCTGCTTTTGTTTGTTTTGCATTTTGAGATAGGGCCTCAAGTAGCCCAGGCTGGCCTCAAACTCTCGGTGAGGATGACCTGGAACCTCCCATTGCCCCATCTCTAACTCCTGGTTAGGATGAAAAGCGCCATTCCACCCAGCCTTCATTTGCTCTTTGCTCATCGCCTGTCTTTTCCTCAGAACAGTGGTTCTTCAAAGATGGAGATTTGATGATTTGGTTTTGTGTCCTCAGAGCTAGGCCACGAGAGTTACTTTTTCACCATCCTTGGCTAGGAAATAAGTAAGGGGAGGAGGAGAAGGATGGACCTTTGGTCCACAGGGGACATTGTGTTTAACTTTGTGTCTGTGGGTATATGCATGCATGTATGAGTGTGTGTGTGTGTGTGTGTGTGTGTGTGTGTGTGTGTGTGTGCGTGTGCATGCACTGTGTGCTTCATGTGCAGGCCTGATGTCAATGCTGAGTGTCCTCCTCGGTCACTCTTCACCTTACTTTTGAGGCAGGATCTCTCCATGAACCTGGAGCTCACGGACTTAACTCTACTGGCCAGTGAGTCCCCAGGGTCCATCTGTCTCTGGATCCCCAGAGCTGAGGTCACAGACGGATGTCACCAGGCCTCACTTTTAGGTGGGTGTTGGGGATCCAAACTCAGGTCCTCATGTTTGCACAACAAGCCCGTTTTACCCACTGAGCCCTCTCCCCTGCCCCACACTTACCTCTTGAGCTGGCCGAGCAGGATGAGGTTTGGGGCTGTGCCCGTGAGTGTGGCAGTGCCCCCGATGCTGGCTGAGTAGGGAATGGAAATAAGGAAGCCCTTCCAGATGTTTCTGCGGTATTCCTCCTCCTTGGAGTCATCAGGCAGCTCCAGCTGGGCCTCTGCATCCTCAGGGTGGCCTCTGTGGGAAAGGACCCAGGGAGAGGCAATTCAGAGTGGTCAGAGCCTCTGGTCCCAGGAGGAGCCAGCCATCTGAAGCTCTGTGTGTGGCTTTGGGATTCTTTCTAGAGTCAAGCCTGGCATGGGCCCTGAAAACCTTCAGCTCAGATACTCTAAAAGAATTTACCTCAAGGAAACATTGAGATAAACAGCTCACTGGGTAGCAGGGTGAACCACAGCACTAAATATTAGTTCACTAAAAACCAACCCAATTGTCCATCCAAGGGAAATCCTAGTTCCTGTCTAGGGCTTCTATAAAGTGTTTATATGTGGCTGGAATTAGGAATTGCATGCCCAGGGTCTGAAGTGGGGGAGAGGGGTTTACGTTGGTGGCTGTGACTAAAGCAATCAGTTCACCACATACATATGTCTCAATTACATACACATGTCTCAACCACTTACAAGTATCTCAAAACACCTTGATGTTTGTCAATTATTTCTCAATAAGTCAGGAAAAGAAAAAAGAAATGAAGGTTAAAAATAATTGCACAGGGTGGTGGTGATGAGCACCTTTGATGTCAGCACTTGGGAGGCAGAGGTGGAAGGATCTCTTGAGTTTGAGGCCAGCCTGGTCTACAGAGTGAATTCCCGAAAAGTCAGGGCTACACAGAAAGATCTGTCTCAAACAAACAAACAAACAAACAAACGAAATTGCAAGCCGGGGGCACGTGATTCAGTGGGCTTGCCTAACACTCAGAAAGCCCTGGGTTGGTCTCTCACAAGAAAATGAAAGTGAAGTTACTGCCCCCGGGTAACCAGACACTTTCTAAAACATATGTGGAAACTCATTTTCAAAAAATAAAATTGGTTGATTGCTAGATGACCTGAGTTTGATCCATCTGACACACATGGTAGAAGAAGAGACCTCATTCCTGAAAGTTGTCCTCTGAGCTCCACACGTGTGCTGTGACTGTATACACACACACACACACACACACACAAATGAAATAGGGGGCAGCTATGGACTAGCAGGAGGCTAAGTGCCTGAGAGCCTTCCAAGGCTGAGGGTCTTGTTGCTTGCCTCTTGAAAGGAGGGACCCGGGAGAGCATCAATGTATATCCAGCTTGTATATCCATGGTTTTGCCCTGATACATGTTTGTCTGTATGTGCATGTGTGCCCGTGGGGACCAGAAGTCAACCTTGAGAAGCATCCTTAGGTGGTGTCCACAGTTTGTGAGTGGCAGCTCTCATTGGCCTGAACTCACCAAGAAGGTTAGTGGGCCAGTGAGTACCAGGGATCTCCCTGTGGCCATGCTGCTTGGCCTTCCTTCCTTCCTTCCTTCCTTCCTTCCTTCCTTCCTTCCTTCCTTCTTTCCTTCCTTCCTTCCTTCTTCCCTTCTTCCCTCCCTTCTTCCCTCTCTCCCTCCCCACCTCTGTATTCTGGGATCTCATCTTTGTGTTTATAAGCCAAGCACCTTTACTGACAGCTACCTCCCCAGCTCCATGGATGCCCTTTAGTTTTATAATAATTGAAAGTTTTGAGATAGCATCTTGTTATGTGTCCCAGGCTAACCCCCAACTCTTCATCCTTCCTTAGTCTCCAAATGCATGTGATCACAGGTATGTGTGTCTACACCTGGCTGCTGGCTGCTCTTTAAAAAGGCGGGGCCTCAGCTGAGCCACAGGGGTGAAGGGCAAACACCTGGACTCTGCATCATCTGGAGAGAACGTGGGGCTGGTGGGGCTGCTGCTGCACCCAGTCCTTGTCAGTCAGCCCCTTGAGTCAGGCTCGGGATTCCCCGGGAATGAGACCACTGCTTACCGTTGTTCTGAACCGGCGAGAAACTGCATCTCCGTGGGCACTGTTCGAAGTCCATTTTCCCGCACAGCAGCTGAGAGAAAAGAGCAGGCGCATTGGTGAATGCAGAGGGGACTAACGGGAAGTTTCCAATTCTTGTGCAGCCAGTCAGGACCAAGATTTCACTGCCAAGATGCTATTCACTGAAGAAAAAAAATGAGGCAGGTCAAGACACAGCAAAGGGACTGGGGAGGAAGGGAGGGGGGAAAAGAAGGAAAAAGTAATAGCAGGGCATGGGGGGGTAAAGGTCATAACTCTGAATTCCACACTTCACCCCCCCCTCGATGTTTGGGGATGGTGCCACTGCCAAGCTGACTAACAGAAACCAAGGCTGGCCTGAGGGACCATTGCTAAAGGCTACCTGGGAAACATGAGCCATGTGTGAGGGATGGTATTCATTCATTCATTCATTCATTCATTCATTCATTATCTGTTCAAACAAAACACAGTCATTGACCCTGTGCAGAACACAGAAGAAGACCCCTGCTCCAGTGGAGACTATTCTAGAATAGGAGACAGACAAGAATATAATAAGGACAATTCCAGGTGGGGATGAATGTTATAGAGGGAATACAACCAGGCAAGGAAAGAGAAAGTGACAGTCAAGTACAATTGATGTCATGCCACTAGAGATGATGACATTCCGTCAAGCCTGCAGCAGGGCAGTGGCCAGCCCTACAAAACTCTATAGGAAAAGGCCCCAGGAAATAGGGGCATCAAGTCAAAGACCCTATAGTAGGAGAAGCTGGCAGAGCGAGGAAGCCGGGCATGCTGGGACAGTGGTGAGTCAGGGAGGGTTAAAGGGTATGGAAAGCCGGAGCTGACAGAAATGCTCTGTGGAGTTACATTCTTCAGGTAAAGGCTTGGATGGGCTTCAGGGAGCTGACTGTCCATGTGAAATAAGGGGATGGTGGCTGGGCCACACGGGTGATCATAGAGACACTGAGGCTGGCCAAGCTGTGCTGAAATCAAGACCTCACTGCCACCGAGAACGGAAGACTGGAACTCAAGGACTCAAATTTTATGAAATGGGCCAAGCACAAAATCTCTTTGTGTCTCTTCTATACCCATCAGTCACTGAGGAGACAGGAGACCCATCTCAGGTCCTGCCATCCAGCACGACATAAACAAGCAAAGTATGTCACGTGGGTGGGCGTCACGAGGAGGAGACACCATCCTGAAGAGTCTGGCTGTCGGAGCCTGGATGGGAGGGAACATTGTCACGTCGGAGTGACAGTGTTGTGCTGGAAGCTGAGGACAGGGCAAGTGGTGACAACTGTAAGGAGGAGAGAGAGCGTGTCCCAGAGGCCCTGGGAAGTCAAGTCGATGCAGCAATGGAAGCCTGTGAGGCTGGAGGTGTTCTCCTCTCTCCCCTCCGCCTCCCCAGTTCCCCCTTCCCCAAGGATACAGACAAATCCTGAACACACACAACAGATCTCAATGGATTACAACGGATCACAACGGATCACCATTGGGTTTGTTTTTAAACATGGCTATCAGGTCACACAATCAGCCTGTGCACTGGGAAGAAGCGTCTGGACTCTTGTCTTGGCCTCTCTCAGTCTCTCCAACCCCCCAGCTTGGGGACACCCTTCCTTCCTCCAGGCTGCTGTTGTCTTGCTGGCATCAAGGGAGAACAAGACTCTATGGCGTCACTTCTGCTATGCCCTGGAGTGCCCCTTCCCTGTTGAGCACAGCAGGGGTCTCAGGTGAAAGGCCGGGTCCATTCCCCTCAGACTGCTGAACAGCTCGGACAATGGGACACATGTCCACAGGCAGTGCACGAGGCCAGGGCCCGGGGCACTGAGGCAGGAAGAAAAAGGCTGTTAATAACACACAGATGGGGGCGGGGTAAAGGGTGGAAGGAGTTACTCCCCAGAGGATGACCTCTGACCCAGTGACCCCTGGCCCTCACCATCTCAAGCTTGCTCTGTATCTTTCCCACTGGACCCCATGTATCTGGGGCAGCATCAGACACTGGCAAAGCTTGCCAGTACCTGGGGCAGAACTCCCCAGCCTCAGGGACTGACTGTCTTGGGTATTAGTCCTACCAGGATGATTTGTAGGGGCTCTGTAGTCGGCAGGGCCTCAAAAGTTTTGACAAGCCAGGCAGGAGATTCTTTTGTGTTGTCAGGGTTGAGAGCAACAGGTCTGAAGTCACAGAGGGGAAACTGAGGCTTGCAGTGTCTTTTCTGGCTCTGGTGGTGGGAATGTGTACCTCAGTGGGTCTCATGTGGAGCCAGGCTGCTCACTGCCTACACCAGAGTTGGGGAGCCCCATATGAGACTGTGTGTGGTTCTAGGAATAAGGGGCTCAGTGTGTGCACCTGTGGGTGAGGGTAGGGGTTCATATTGGTGTTAAAATGTTCTCTATTGGGCACTGGTGATGATGGTGATGATGATGATGATGATGGTGGTGGTGGTGATGAAGGTGAAGTTGGGAAACAGGAAAACCAAGGTGTTCCTTGCTCCCAATTAACTCATGGCTGTCCCACTGTGTCCCTGTGACCCAAGTGGCTTTAGAGGCAGAATGGAAACAGGTCTGTGGGGCAAAGTCTCTGGAGTGCCTTTGCTGGGCTCTGAAGCCACAGGTCAGCCCAGAGGGTGGTGCTTATGTAAGGGCAGCGCAGACAACAAGCCTTGGGTGTACACCGCATGGGAGGGGTTGGAATCTGCATGCAGGCCACCACACAGCCCCCAGAGGAGTCAGTCAGTCATCCTGTGCATTTGGAAAAATGAGGCCTGGACAGGCAGGTCAAGGCTGGAGACAAGGGGACCCAGTGGGTTAGTGGCTGAGCCAGGCCTATACGGTAACCAGGACTGACGATTTACACAGAACAGCCAACCCCCACCATAACTCTCACTATGTGTCCAGGGCATTCACCCAACACCTACTATGTCTGACGCAGAATTAATGAATATTTTAACTTCTCTGTCCAGCCTCTTGAATTTGCCTCAGGAGAGAGCTAGCCTGTTGAGTTGGGCAGAGAGCACCCCATGGAGGGCCAGACACCCCCACATTAGACAGTTTAGTGAACACACTTTATTCAACACATCCTGTAGCCTGGAAGTATTGCTCTCTCCATTGGGTGAAGAGGGAAACAGAGGGTCAACACCGATGCTAACTGGTCTGTTCATTTGCTTACTCAGTATCTATGTGCACTTATTGAGCACCTACTATGTACCAGTGCTATAAAACACAAGACTGCACCAGCAAATGTCATTGATGAATAAGAGTGACCCAGTCCTTCTTGAGCTTGGAGACACATGACAGTCAGCAGGCAGATGATCCCAGAACCCTCTCCCAGGATGGGAGGGGAACAGGAAGAAAGACAGAGAGGGCTTTGCTGTCTACCCTGCCAATGTATAGAATGTGCTTTAGTTGCTGATGTCTTTGAGTTCTCTGTGTGTGCATGTTCATATGTTCATATGTTCATATGTGTGCCCATGTTTAGAGTCTAGAAGTACCAACTTTGGGTGTCTATGTCAGGCTACACCTCAGGTTTTAGAGATAAAGTCTCTCCCTGAACTTGAAGCTTTAGCTGGCCTGTCCATGGAACTCAGGGGACCCTGCTGTCTCTACCTCCCCAGGAATGGAAGCATAGGTGTGTGCCACTCGCCTGACTTTTCACCAGGGCACTGTGGATCCAAACTGAACCATCTCCTCAGCCTGGTGGTGTTTTTGGTTTTGTTTTTGAGACAGGATCTGGCCATGTAACCCTGGCTGCCTTTGCACACGACATTTTCCTCTCTCGGCCTTTTAAACGTTGGGGTTACAGGCATGAGCCATCATAACTGCCGCATCAGACCCTCCCTCTGTCGCAGACTCCTGTTTCATGCATGCCACATCCTGATTTAGAGATTAGAGAATCTCAGGAGGCAACTGGCTAGCAAAGACTGAAGGAGAGAGCTGATTACCTCAACCTGAATGACCACTCTGACTACAACCATATGAGTGGCTTCTTCCCAGGCAGAGAAAAGACAGAAATGTTCAGGCTCAAAGCTAGGCAAACCCATTGCTGGTTAAGGGATTCTGGAAAGCATGACCTTGAGAGCATCTCCTTGGCTGAAGCCTGGGTTAGAACAGCGCTCCCTTGTTAGTAATGACAAAATGCCACAGAACCATCCAGCAGACAGTAACAAAATTGGAAGGAGAGGTGGCAGGGACTCCCTGCAAGGCGGAGGACCTCCTGGAGTCTTGTCCAGTGCTCCCATCTGTTCATGTGCTCAGAGCTCTGCCTCTTGCTTACCACACTCCTTTGGACAAAGCATTTTGCCTTTGTGAGTCTCCATCTTCCCATCTATGAAATGGGGACCATAGACATCAAACAGGCTAATGAGAAATTGGGCCAAGTTGACACTCAAGGTCTTTAGGAAAGGGAAGTTTTTGTTGGCCTGGCCATTGGTGGCCCTTCTGAACTTGGAGCCTGTGACAAACTCCTTGTTCTAATCGGAGGTCACCAGCACAACCCCACATGTCCTACCTCCTGTCTAATGCACAGTAACTGAGTGGAAAGGGCCCTCTCTTTGCCCTGAAGTTAACACTTTCTGAGCCTCTGAGGCTGATCATTAACCTTCTGGCTTCTGATCCTGCAGCCTGAAGGCAGATGTCTGGCCTGGGCTCCAGGGTCTCCACCTCCCCACAGCCTGCGGAATAGGAAGAATGGCTTTAGGTTTCCTTTCATAACCATCAGGCACGTGCCTTCTCCTTTAAAGGTCTTAGAGGCTTTGTTTTTGTTATCAGGGAGTGGACACTCCAACAGTCATGTGGCCACCTTGTGGGAGGCAGGAGAATGGGATGGAGGGAATACAGCCCCAGAGTCAGCCAGGCCAACTCAAACACTTAGTGACACAGGTCATGTTGCCATGGTAACCCCTGGGGACTTCTCCATCCTCTCCTTCTTTCTTCCTCAATTTCTATTTGTCCAAATGATGCCGAGGGGATCCCATCTCATTCAGACACAGACCCTCAGAAGGGTCCTTGGATACAGTAAGTACTCAGTGAGCTTGGTTCTTCTACAGACACATCAAGCAAAACAGAAGAGAACAGGTTCAGCTGAGGTTGAAAGGATGAAGGGGTAGTGTCAGCTGTCTGATGTCACCCCAGGGTGACCATGAGGCCATCCTCTCAGAACCCTACAACATGGGAGGGAACAGTTTGAAAGCCAGGAAGACAGAATGATAGGGTGAGTTCAGCAGCCCTTGTTTGTAACCTGAGTCTGGCCCACCTTGTCTGAGTTGACCTGCCAACTATAGAAGAGCTCTTACGATTTTTAAATAGTTCAAAACAGCCAGAGCTTGGGAGGCGGCTCGGTCAGCAAGACGCTTGTTGTACAAGCATGGGGAGTCTCAGTTTCATCCCAAGTACCCAATAAAAGCCAAGTGCAGGAGCTGGAGGGATGGCTCCGTGGTTAGAGCACTGGTTGCTCTCCTAGAGGACCTGGGTTCAGTTCTCAGAACCCACATGGCAGCTCACAACTGTCTGTAACTGCAGTTCCATGGGGTCTGACACACATGCAGCATGGCAAAACATCAAGGCACGTAAAATAAAAATAAATAAATCATTTTTAAAAAGCCAAGTGGAGTCTGTGTCTGTGATCCCAGAGCTGGGGAGGAGACAGCAGGATCCTGGCTGGGGCTGGCTGGCCGGCGGAGTCAGTGAGCTCCAGGTTCATTGAGAGACCCTGCTGCAAAAGATATGTTACATGTTCACCTTCCCAAACATATGCAAACACAGAAATGCACAGGATCCACAGAAGAACTTTTGGGGATGACACAGTTGTAGGAAACCTTACCTTTGGTTCCCATGCTCGATGTTTTCTTGGCATGTAGCCAGCCGTCGGCACCCTGCCGCCTTCTTCAAAGGCAGAGTTGGGAAGTTGCGACAGAGTGGCCCACAAAGTCTAAAATGTTTACTGTCTGGTTATTTACAGGGAACAACTGCCAACCCAATTACCTGGCACATGTCCTTGATTACCTGGAAGACTGTGTCCTGTGACAATACCTCTCTGCTGTTTCATCAATGGTAACACTTCTAGATGTTTCACTCCATCTTTCCAAACCCATCTGTGAAGTACTCCTGAACCACTTTGAATTTCAGTGACATGCATGATGAGTGTATACCCACACTTGCCAGACATGGACAGTCTGTAGATGGTATATGGATCAATGTGCAATTTGTGTATACATGTACATATGCAATGTACATGTGTGTGTGCAGTATACATGTGTGTGCATGTATGCTTGTATATACAGTGTATATGTGTGTGCATGTATGTGCATGTGTACATGTTTGTGCATGTCTGCACATATGTGATGTGTGCATGTGTATGCAGTATACATGCTGTGCATATGCACATGTATATGCAGGTGTGTAAGTATACATATATGCAAGTATATGCAGTGTACATGTGTATATGCAGGGATGTACATGTATACATGTGTGTGCATGCATATATGTGTGCAATCATGTCTGTGCACATGAAAGCCAGAAGTGAACCTCAGGTATTCTTCAGGAGTCATTCTTTTTTATTTTTTGGACGTACATAGTGACAACTGGCCTGGAATTCCTTATATACACTAGGTTGAATTTGAACTCACAGAGATGCACTTGCCTCTGCCATTTGAGTCTTGGGGTCAAAGGCATGCCTGGCATCATGGGTTGTTTTGGGGAGAGGACAAGAACACTGGCCTAGGACTCACCAATTTGGCTAGGTTGACTGGCCAGCAAGCTCCAAAGATCCACCTGTTCACATCCCCAGTGCTAGGATTATAAGCACCTGCCACTTCACCTAGCTTTTAAACATGGGCTCTGAGGATGAAACTCAGGTCTTTATACTTATAAGACAAGTCTGTTCTTGAATAATCGAGCTTATACACATTTTCAAAGAACACGGTTAGCATGGTTTCAAGGCTAATGCTGCATTTATTGGCCTGAATGACACCTCTGTGGGAGTGGTCAGCCATTTTTGTCAAAATGTGGCTTTTACCTCTCACCCCAGGTGGCGTCTCCCATTCTCACCACATGACTTGCCACGCCCACTCAACATGGGGTAGAGACAGGGAAGGTCGGAACCACAAGAGCCCCCATATTTTCACTAAATTCTCACGGACCAGACTTAGTCACCTGACCACTTAATATGCAAGGGACGGTGGGAAGCTCAGCGTCCTCAGCACAGGGTGTTGAGGCACACAGGCAGGGTCTGTGAGCAAGGCAGAAAGAATGCCAGAGGTCAGATGGCAATCCTGGCCCATGCGTGGATGGCGTTAGACCTCTTTTAAATGTATATGGATCTCAATAAAAAGTGGAACATTTTAAAGTAGAGGTGATGTCGCAGCCACTTTGTCACTATGGGGTGGGGGTGTGTGAATCACTGGGTTGCCAATGACAAGTCTCAAGATCCTTGTGCCTCCAAAGTGACCCCATGATGCCTTCCTCTGATTTCCTCATGTCTGAAGAAAATAACTTCCTACTTTTTAAGCCACTTGAAGGCAGACACACTCTCTATTGCTGCCGAGAGAATTCTCACTGATGTAGCCCATTTCTGGCCACACTGCCTGGCCAAAAAAATCAAAGTCAGGCCACCTTCTCTTGTGTGATCTAAGGCAGTGGCTTACATCTGAGCCCCACACAGTCATGTGAAAACATTTGCTAAGAGCCCAGTGTCAGAGGGTTGAGAGATCAGACCCCTCAGGTCAGCACAATCTGTGACAGAAGGTCTTCTTTCATTGATAGCACCCCTCATGCCAAGCCCTACTCAGAGACAGGATTTCTCTATGTAGCTCTGGATGACCTGGAACTCATTATGTAGACCAGGCTGGCCTGAAACTCACTGAGATCAGCCTGCCTCTGCTTCCTGAGTGCTGGGACCATAGACATGCACCACCCTACCTTCTGCATCCTTCCTCCCATCATGGAGAACACTGCAGTAACACCACAGACTCTCCTTACCAGTCTGCTGTGGAGTTCTTTGAGAATTTGCATCAGGGAAAGAAACTGCAAACACTCATGTAACTTGATTAAGTTCTTGCAAAATGCCCTTAAGAAGGACTAGCCTGGACTAAGATCTCTCCAGCAGTGCCTGAGAATTTGCCCAGCTCCTGGTTCTACCTGCACCGGGACTTGCCTGTCTGATGCTTGCAGACCTCACTGTTTTCTGGGGTGCTTCTCTGGAGCTCGGTTCAGATGCTTTCAAAGTTTTTAACCCATTGCTTAGCATACAATCAGTGTCAGGCTAAAATGTCCAGGGATCCATGGCTTGGTGTATCCAATTCTAATTAACTCTCATCATTAAAACATTCAGCCCACAGCTCGAGTCAAGCACACGTGTGTGCCCTTGGCCTCCCCCAGTGGCCTGTGGGCCTCTGATGCCCATCCCCCAGCAGCCGTGTGGGCCCTGGTGTCCATCAGACTCACCTGTGCTCTCATCGCCTTCCCGGGGAAGGTCCTTCTGAGCTTCACGCTGGCCAAAGAGGCTTTTGAGGATGGCACTGGCGATGGGCAGCATCATTGCGGTGGAGGCCGTGTTGCTCAGCCACATAGACAAGAATGATGTGGTCACCATCATCCCCAGGATGAGCCTGAGAGGCAGAAAGAGTTAGGGCTGGATCTAGAACTCAGGGTCCATGGCGGTCTATGGTCTAGTCCCTGGGGAGTCTAAGCGTTGGTTTTACAGGAGGGCAGTGGGGACCAGAGAAGAGCCCAGTGTCAGAGGGTAAAGAGATCAGACCCCTCGGGTAAGTGCAATCTGTGACAGGAATTCTTCTTACATTGATAGTGCCCCTCATACCAAGCCCTACTCTGAGACAGGATTTCTCTATGTGGCTCTGGATGACCTGGAACTCACTATGTAGCAAACATAGAAGCAACTGCCTAGACTTGTCTTGTTTGATTTGGTGTGTGTGTGCAACGGGGCTCCATAGGTTCTCTCCTTTCACCTCTGGGCGGAGTGCAGGGATCTAAGTCAGGTCACTGAGCTGGAGCAGCAAGTGCCTTTGCCCACTGAACCATCCTGGCTGCCCCCGGCTTGTTTTAGATCCAAGGACAACTTGGCATATGGTGCTTAAAGAACTCAACTGTTCAAGTCAGTCCAAGCCTAGCGCTTCCCTGCTTTGTCCCCAGATCCTCAATGGAATCCATTCCAGAATGAAGCGACCTGGCACTAGAATCTGCCACCTTGCCCCTCCGCCTTCTGCTCCCATGCCTGCCAGCTCCTACTGCTCACAAGCCTGGGCTTCTTGGCAGCACAAAGCCAACCTGGATGCTTCCATTCCAGTCTTTGTCCGGTCCACCCCCACCAGCACGGTCTACGTGTCATGGGGTTGCCATGTGGAGATCAGTTAACTGCACAGTGTTAGGTGGGAGGTAAATGGAGGTTTCACCATAGATTAAGCCAAGGACCCCAGCTCTTGCCAGGCTCCCTATGACTACAATGGCTTCTGGATTCCTCATCCATTTCTGTCTCCTCTGAAACCTGTCTCTTCCTCACTCCCTTGCTGCATCTTCCGGGGGCCTTTCTTGGCCTTTCTTTCCCTTCTGCTCAGCTAAGCCCAGAGGCTCCCTTCTCCAGGAAGTCCCCCTCCCTCTCCTCTGGGACTTTATACTCAGGGGTTCAAGTACACTTGGCATTAAACAAGCTTGTATCTGAGACTATCCTACAGGTCTTCTAATGGGGATGAATGGTTCAGTAGCATGAACAGTGTCACTGAAACACCTTGTCAGGAGCACTTTCCCATTATACTGTAAGACAGTGGTTCTCAACCCTCCTAAAGCTGTGACCCCTTAATACAGTTCCTCATGCTGTGGTGACCCCCAACCATAATAGTATTTCATGGCTACTCATAGCGGTAATTTTGCTGATGTTGGAAATCACAATGCAAACATCTGCATTTTCTGATGGTCTTGGGCGACCGTGAAAGGGTCATCCAACTCCCAAAGGGGTCAGGACCCACAGGTTGAGAACTACTACTGTAAAAGCTTTGGAACCTTGAGATGTCAGGGACAATTATACCTGACACTGAATGATAGTTGTTGTTAGGTCTGCCATGGTAGCACACCACGGTGATGTGTTTCCAGAAGTTAGTGTGCAATGCCCTGGCACACATGTGTGCTAAAGGGATTGTTTGGATAACTGCACTTTGCTGTTGCTGGTGTTATTTTTATTTCATCTATCTATCTATCTATCTCTCTATCTATCCATCTATCTATCTATATCTATCTAACTATCTATTCAGTGTGCAGTGTGTGCGTGTGTGTGTGTGTGTGTGTGTGTGTGTGTGTGTGTGTGTGTAAAATAACATGGCATATGTTGGTTGTCAGAGGAAGGACAACCTTTGGAGTTGGTTTTCTCCTACCACCATGTGTGTCTCAGAGATTAAGTTCCTGTCTCCCCCCCCCCCCAAGCCACTCCTGTTGAGGTTTGGTCTTTCACTATGTATTGCAATATTAATACTGACCCTAAGGTTGCCCCTAAGGAAGAAAGAATCTGCACATAGACCAAGTGATGCTATGTGACCTTGCCCCCCAAGCTATCCCGAATTGGTGAACAAAGTACCCCAGGCTTGGCATTGGAGGAGAACCATGAGGAGAGGGAGAAGGAAGACCCCATGGGTTAGGTGAGTCATGAAAATACGGCCATGAGGGCTGGCCAATTGGAGTTAGGAGTAGCTCAGATGGAATATGGCAAGTTATAATTCAGGGTTATTAATTGAGGAAATAGACTTTAATAGCTTAGAGGGTAGATATCTGGCCAGCTCTAGTGCCGATTAAGGCTTATTTTTAATAATAAAAGTTGTGTGTCTTTTATCCATGAACTGAATGATCAAAGGCTGGGTAGAAGTTCCTGGTTGAGATGAAATATTATGAGAACACACACTTATCCTTCACGCTGGCAGCTGTCAAGAATGGTAGCTAGCAGCCGGCTTTATCACTCGAGTCTGTGTGATCCTTTGAACTTGCCCAGTTAATCCACAAGGACTTCATGAGACCTGGCTACACGGCTGACAGAGGCAGGTGCTGCCATTTTCTGAAGCAGAGGATCTTGACCTCAGCCCAAGAAGCCTGGTGACACAAGGCTGAAGGGCCAGCCGCCCAACTCTGTCTCCAGTGACTCTTGCTTTATTGCTTTTTTTTGAGCCAGGGTCTCACTGTGTAGCTCTGGCTGTCCTGGAACTCACTATATAGACTAAGCTGGCCTCAAACTCATAGAGACCTGCCCTCTTCTACATCTTGAATTCTGGGATTGAAGGTGTGTACCCCCATGGCTGGCTTTGGAGGACTTTGAAGCATAGTGAAGACAACTGTCACCAAATCAGCTCTACACTGTATGTATGAGGAATGCATCAAGTTGTCAAGAAACTAGGAAGCCAAACATGTGGGAAATGACAGTTTCTTGGTTCAATGGCAGAAAAGGAAGAGCTTTGCCTTCCACCCACCCCAGGTTTCCCTGTGGCCTAGTCTTACCTTGCAGGCTGGACCCCAACCAGCATGAGGACCTTGAGGGCAATTCTCCGGTGCAAGTTCCATTCCTCTATGGCGCTGGCCATGATCAGGCCGCTGAGGAAGAGGAAGTTGGTGTCGAGGAAGTACTGGGGGCAGACCTTGCTGGAGGGCAGAATTCCCATGAAGGGGAAGAGGATGATGGGCAGTAGAGCCGTCACTGACAGGGGCAGGGCCTCCGTGCACCAGTACACCGCCATAAGCAGAATGACATATAGGCATCTGCCTTCCTGTGTGTGAAGCAGGGGATGAACACTCAGTCAGTGGCTTGTGCACCAGCAATGGGGGTGGGGTGGGGGGAACCAAGGCTCATGCTCAGGGAAGCAGTGAACAGCATCGTCTTGCTCAGCTATAAAATGAGGAAGCTCTCTGCGCTGCAGACACTGTTGGAGATATATCAAAACACTTCCCCCTCACACCGTCATCTCTGTGGGAAACCCTGGGGATGAGAATGTTAACAGTCGACTTCTAGAGAATTCTAAAAAGTTCTGGGAAGGCAGGGGGGAGTGAAACAAAAGAAAGCAATCAAGAGTACTTAGAAGGTTCCTCCATGGATATCCGAAGCATGATCCTGGTGGGAAACCTGGAGGTGGTGTTAAAGATGTGTCCAACCTTTTGACCTTAAGAAAGATGCCATCTACAGAGCTGGTCCTTGAAAGTTACATAGTCCAGTTACAAGAAAGAAAGAAAGAAAGAAAGAAAGAAAGAAAGAAAGAAAGAAAGAAAGAGGGAAGGAAGAAAGAGGAAAGGGAGGAAAGGAAGGAAGGAAGGAAGGAAGGAAGGAAGGAAGGAAGGAAGGAAGGAAGGAAAGCAGGCAGGCAGCCAGGCAAGCAAGCCAGCATCTTCTAATGGTTTTAGTAAGTTTAGAAAATCACATAGAGATGAGTTGATGGTGGTCTTCAACAGTTCTATGCTGAGGAACATGTCTTGAGGTGCTATCTGAAATGTAGGACATCCTGGATATTTCACATCTGACCCCTCATTATCCCTGGCTGAGGACTGTTCCTGAGAGCATCAGCTCCCAGCATTCCCAGGTTCCCCAGCGGCAGACTGAGCGTGCCCCTCCAGCCAGACAAGCTCACCATGGAGACAGGCAGATGTCATTGGTGTGAATGGAATTGGTCAGCACCGATGGCAACTGCCACTCCTACAGGACACTCTCGATAAGAAATGGAACAAGAGAGCCAACACTCACTGTTCCCTGCCGTTTGCCCCATTCTGTGCATCACCTGACAAGACTGTCGGTTTGGGAAAGGTGAGTCCAGAACTGTCTGAGTGTAACATCGGTGACTCTGGGATCCCCTTGGACCATCTTACATCTTTGCATTTGGAAAAAAAAAAAGCCATGTGTATAAAATCGTTCACTTTTATTTTGGGTCCAATGTAAGACATTCAGACTGCTAGACTGTACTGGTCCCTTCAACATGCTGTCTGTGTTGGTGCCTTGCTACCCCTGGATCCACAGCTTTCACTTCTCCAGGAGAGAACATCTAGCCTGGCTCATCCCCAGGGAAGTAAGGTTTAAAGCAGGATTGAATCTGATGAACTGTGGGGATGTGCGGGTGGGGACTGAGTGTGAAAAGGGCAGATGCTAGCATCTGTGTGTCACCCCCTGTCCCTTGTTGGTAAGCAGTCTCTATGGATGTGGTGGTAAGAGGTGGGCTCCTTAGAAATGGGACTCATACCCCTGTGAGAGGCCTCGGGGTCCTTCCGCTCTGTGGGGACTCTGAAGAGCATCTTTCTTAGGTTGAGTGCTGCCTTCACTGGGCTTCTAATGAGCCAACATCTCCATCTTAGACATTTGCTGGCCTCCTTACCAGAAGCATGGAGGTTCTCAGCCTTCAGGGCTGTGAGCACTAAACCTGTATTGTTTACAAACTACCCAGACTAAGGTATTTTGTTACAGATACTCCCCCTGTATCATCATCATTGGCATCATCGTTCTGGCTCAGACATGAACGCTCAGCTTCTGGCTCTAGATGTACAGTTGGCCAAGACTTCCAGGGAAACAGCATTCTGGAATCAGTTCCCACTAGGAAATTTGGTGGTCTTTCTAACAAGATGAAGGTGGCATGTTGAACGCCATCTCCCAAGCTTCCTAGTGAGATCCCATCATCCTTACCCTCACCTCTTCATCCTGGGTTACTGTCATGGCTTCATTTCAGATCCTGTCTCTGGGCCCTTTGAAGGATGACCTATTCAGAGGATGTCTCCTGCTTTCCAGGAGAGGGTGGCAGCTTTCTGAACTGAGGCTCAGAGGTCTATAGCAAAGGGAAGGAGAGTGGATACCTTCTGCCTGTGCTGGGAGCTTCTTTTGTGTGTGTGACTCAAAAAGAAGTTGTGCTCTCCAGCTGGACCCAGAGCCTGCCTAAGGCAGACCCAGCTAATGAGGGCTAGCATTGTCTACCCAGCATCCATCTGCTGCGTTCTGAGGCAGGCAGATGGGAACATGTGTTGTTCTGTTGTGGTCTGGTTTTTGGTTTTGTGAAGTACCAGGGATAGAACCTATAGCTTTGCACATGCTGGACCATCCTCGAACTCTGAGCTGTATCTCCAGCTATATTCTTGCTTCGTAGATTTTAAGCCAGAATTTCACTAGTTGCCTGTGTTGGCCTTGGACATATGTCATAGCCTAGACTGGCCTTGAACTTCTAATCCTTCTCTCTCAGCCTCCCAAGTATCTAGGGTTACAGGTATGAGTCACCATTTCTGGTAGGAAATATGTATTTCTTTTTAAAGTGTGTGTGTGTGTGTGTGTGTGTGTGTGTGTGTGTGTGTGTGTGTGTGTGTGTTGGTGTGTAGAGGCCAATGTCAAGAATTAGCCTTAGAAATGTGGTCTACCTCCTCTGAACCAGGGTTTCTCATGGGCTGGAGCTCATTGGTTAGGCTAAATTGGCTGGCTAGTGTACTCTGAGGCCTTCCTCTCTTTCCTCTTCAGTGCTTGGGTTATGAGCAGAAGCCTCCAGGCCAGCTTTTTGAGTGTATTCTGAAGATTGTACTCATGTATGCAGGGCAAGTAGTTCCCGAGCTGGGCTATCTGTATCCCCAGCCACAGTTCTTGAGTAGACATGTTAATGTGCTTCAGAATGAAAGGAGATGTCATACCACACTCAGAACATATGTGGTGTGTTCTGCATAGGCAGGACCACTGTGAAGGAAACTTGCCAGAGGCTGATCAGGTTTTTTGTAATCTCTCTCAGACGCCCAGGCACATCATCTAGGGTCATGTAAGATATTCCCAAGGAAGATCCCAAGGCCAGGGACATTTCAAACAACTGTTCTCTTTGGTATCCACTAAAGCTCCATGACAGATGCATTAGACAGGTTACAGAATCGTATCTGCATTTGATTAATGCAGGTTTTCAAGATGCAGTCATCCCCAGTACTCCCTAAATATGCTCAGCTGGTACTCCATGGAAATGACTAGAAAATCAGCCTGACTGCATGGAATCTGAGAAGATTCCAGCATTCAACGAGAGGGCCTTAAGCTGTCTCCCAAGGTAGGACCACAATTCCATGAGAAGAGGATCCCTGTCTGTTGTGTCTCATTCTCTTCTGTGTTCCAGAACTTAACATGGTCTTCAACATACTTAAGGCTTGTGTCTGCAGTGGAGAATGGGTAAATAAACACATGAAAGATAGGTTGACAGATGAATGGGTGGATAGATATATGCATATATGTATGTATGTATGTATGTATGTATGTGTGTATGTATGTGTGTATATGTATGTATGTATGTGTGTGTATGTATGTGTAGATGAATGGATGGATGGACAGATGGATGGTTGAGTGGGTGGATGAAAAGATAAATGGATGACTGGGTAAATGAATGGATGGATGAGTGGGTGGTGAATAGAATTGTTGATGGATGAGTAGACAGATGGAGGAATCAGTGGGTGAATAGGTGAGAGGATGGGTGTGTACGTAAGAGACAGATGGATGGTTGAATGGGGGTGGGTGGAAGATGAGTGTGGGTACCCTTGACTAGGCCCTAGGCTGGAGCTTCAGGATACAGAGGCAGGAAAGTAAATATTTTCCATAGCTGCAGTAGGGCAGGTGGCTGCAGTCATGGCTGTAGACTCCCAGCCACAGCACAAAACAGCGTACTCAGTGGTAGGTGTGGCCCTAGCTCCTGTTTCAGATTCCAGAGGAATAATTAGCTACAAGCCAAACAGGGAAAGCTGGACGACCTTTCAGGAGGAGCTCTCAGCTCCACTTCAGAAAACGCACACTTCCACGGAGTCCGAAGGTCAGGCCCTCTCCGCTGTCCTGCAGCCTTTGGGTATTTGTTTCTCATGGGACACTCAGATCCCAGAGGAGACTTGTGGGGCCATAGAGGAATCTTGCAAATCAGATCCTCTGACTAATCGGAAGTTAGTGTGTTTGGAGCGGTGCGTACATATCAAAACCCAGCCTAAAACTCAGGCAACAACGTGGTTTCCTGGCCAGTCTGAAACTCATCATACAAAAACCTAGAGGAGGCTTCACAGGGACTAGAGTGTCAAAGGGGTGACAAAGAAAAACTGAACCACTTTGTGCCAACAACTTAAGGGAAACAAATATCCTGAAAATGTAACTCACTCAGTCTAAGAATAGAGGTAGAAAAATGAAATATTCCAGTATCTCCTTAAGAAGTCGAGCCACTCATTAGGCCTCCTTCCCCTTTCCTCTTCCCCCTACCCTGCTGGTTTCAGCCTTTACTCTGCTGAACAGAAGTGGAGTTGGCAGGGTTTGTGCCTTGCACACCACTTTTTTGAGAATAGACAAGGAGAGCCACTTCCTGTTTCAGTCTATGGGATCAGTATAACCCAGGGCTGCCTTGACAAGGGCATTACAAGAAAAAAGTAGACTGGAATACTTGTGAGACAGGATGAGTGAAATTACCTGCAAACGTCCATCTGAGAGCCCCAGGTCCTGTCTCCTTCTGTATCTTGACTCATGTTCTGGGTAGATGTGTCATGGCAGTAACAATGACACCTAGAGACATTTCCAGAATATTCCCTAAGTCCCAGGCCTCTCACACACATGGCCTCAATTAATGTCCCCCAACAACTTCTATGGGGCCGCTATTCCCTCCCGACTCTCTTCAGAGGGGATTACAGAAAGCCATCAATTTCAGTCATGCCTAGCAAGCCAAGGCCTGCCACAGCTCCTGGGCTGCGGAGTCTGCTCAGGAGTCTTGATTTCTATATCCTCCCTACAGACTCCATCTGTACGGATCTCCTTCCTGGAGGCATTGACCCTGACAGGAAGCTGGGATGGCGGCAGGCCTTGGGTAGCACACAGGTCAGGAACATGTTTCATTATATTTCTGGTTAGCATCTGGAACGCTGCTGGTGACCCCAAATATCTTCCCTTCCCTAGATGAGTATCCTAGGTACCAACCGTGCCATATCTCCTCCCAAGCGAGCTGGGTCTCCGGGAGGGAAGTGATTCAGAGCCAAGCTCTTGAACACTTAATGACAGCAGGATTAGTCGGTAGGAGGCACATGGGTATGAGTTAACAAAATAAAGTCTTTTCTACTGTGGTCACCTCGCTGGAACAGTCAGAGATCAGCCACAGAAAGGGACGGAGTAGACAAGATGCCACCTTTGATGATGAAAGCCAAGAGCAAAGTTCACCCCCAGGTATGAAGACGAAGCCGCCACGGTGGGATTAGGACTTAGCACTGGGAGGACCCTTGTGTTGGTAGATGCATCCTCAGGGCAGCTCAGTACCTTGGTTTCTGGGAAGTGACACCATCTTTACTGTTCATGCAACCTAGGGGAGGGAGTGTCCTGAGCTACGTGACAGTACAGAGTCCAGGACCCTTGACAGGAAACAGGCTGTCTGTGGCAGGTGCAGGGCAATGATGTTCGTGATCAGCACTGAGACTGAAGGCTCAGTGTTCTGGTGGCCACTGACTTAAGCTGTTTTGAAGTTTGGGAATAAAATATAGGGTTTTAAATCACTATGTATCCTCTGACTCAGTATCTCAAGTCACCTCAGAATACTGGGATGACAGGACTATGCTACCACACCCAGACTGGAATGCACTCTGACTAAAAGAGACATAAAAGCACAAACCTAGCCCAAGCAGGTGACATTCTTCACACTGGAAGGGTACTGTCCCCACACTTTCCTCCAGGACTTGGTTCTAAAAGCATGGCCCGAAGGGTATGGTGAGCAGCCAGGCAGCACCTGCACAATGCTCCCAGGAGAAGTAAGAGAGAACGGAATGGACAAGAGAGTAATAAACCCAGGAAGAATCGTGCTACGGAGCAGGAGCCGTAGAGCAAATGCTTCTCTGTGAAAGGTTAGTGCAGAGGTGATGGCGTCTCTGAAATCATCTCCAAGTAAGAAACAGAAGCCCCAGACAAGGTGCCACATGCTCAGAATCCCAGTGCTGGGCAAGCTGAGGCAGGAGGCTTAGTATTAGGTCAGTCTGGACTATGCTGCAAGCTCCAGGCCAGCCTGGTGAGAACTCGTCTCAAAAATAAGTAAATAAAATGATAAAACATAAATGAACAAACGGGTCTAAAAGTTGACACGCAGTAGAGGGTGGTGGAATCTGGGGCTCAGGCAGCAGGTGGCCACATAAAGCCTTTTAGAGAGAGGGAGCGAGAGGAGTATTGAAAACAGACCAAAGGACTGTTCAACAAAAGGAGAATTGGACATGACGAATGGTACACACCTGTAATCCCAGCACCTGAGAGGCAGAGGCAGGAGGATCACTGTAAGTTCAAGTCCAGCCTGGACTACATAGATAAATTTGCATGTATACACCCCCCACTAGCAAGTACTTACGTCATGTATCTACATGTACACCCATATGTGGGCACACACACATGTACACATGTGCACATGGGCACACACACACGCCCATGCATGGGCACGAATGCTCATGTTAGCTGTGGAGATTTAGGGGAACAGGGAATGAATAAGGAAGGTTTTTCTGTGTGTTCATCCCTGCGATGGTTCTCCATGAATGACACATTTCCATGTGCATTCTCAGGCTTATATCCCCAAAGGCTCCTATGGAAGGCAGACTTCTAAGAATCATGATTCCCAGTTTTCAGAGAAACAAACTGAGGCTCAGGGTGTTCTGGGGAATTCCATCACACCCTGCCCCAGGCCTCCAGACCGTGGACAGCAATTCTACCCTCAGTAACTTTCCACAGCAATGGAATCCTTTAGTGCCTTCCTCTGGTGAGCAGCGAGCACTTGAAACGTGGCTAGAGCCACCGAGAAACTAGAATTCTAAATCTTCCTTCTTTAAGTAAGCTTGTGACATGAGGCTCTGGTATTTGGATGGCATGCAGTAGAGACTTCTTTTTTTCTTCCTATGCTAATGACCACTTCCCACCTCGACTACTTCCTGGGTCCCATCCGTATCAACTTCTTCCTGGCCCTGGTGGGGCACCTTTCTCACTGTGGCACCTGGCCTCTCAGACTGCCATCTTCTCCAGGCCTCGTTCTCAGGGTCCACCATCAGTGTTTTTTTTTTTTTTTTTCATTTTGTTTTGTTTTGTCTTGTCTTATCTTTTTTTCCTCCCCAAGTCATCTGGTCCTTCAGCAAACTCAGGAGGCAGAGCCTCTGGGCAGAACCAAAGCAGGAAGGCAAAGGAGTTACACAGAGTGACCCAGAAAGGAAGCTAGGGAGATCTGGTGCTTTCTCAAGGACCTCTGAGAAAATACAAAGGGACCATGAAGGAAGCCAGCACTTTCCAGATCTGGCTGACAGATGGTGGTGTGGCCATGTGGCTCACCTGAGCTCATGAATCAATGTGCCCAGGGGCAGAAGTGGAATAGATTTTCTGTGAGATTCAGTGGAGTTGTGGCCCTTGTGACTTCTGTTCCTTGGTCCCACTATTTCACGGGTGGACACAGGGACACAGAACCACAGAGCCCTTTGTGCTCTCCATGGTCCTGAAAGTTCCCCAGCCTCTCCAGGCCTCAGCTTTGACATCTGTAAGTTGGGGATTTTAGGACAACAGACCATTTTAGCACATGGTCCTGGAACCCTTTCAAACCCAACCATCTATTGACATTACCGTCAGAACTGGAAGTGTCAGCACTCTCTTAATGTGACTACTCATTACCAGAGGCATCTGTGACTTCACCATGCCTGTCACCCCAGTACTCAGGATGGCTGAAGCAAGAAGACAGAGGGCCAGCCTGAGCTAAAACAGTGAGACCTTGTCTCAAAAAGCAGACAAATTTTTAAAAAATCTCAGAGGCAGATTTTCTGGCCCACAATTTCCTTCTGATGAGCAAATCTTTTAATACTGTGAAATTCCACAGAAAAGCACTTTGAAGCGTCTCTTGGGAATTCAGGTGCACTTGGGCACAGAGGGGGGCTCACATCCTCACTGCACAGTAGAGTTGAGAGCAGTGCTTTCTGTTCCTAAGGGCCTGAGCCCCCTTTACTATCACCACCACCCCTTCCTGTGGCCCTTGAGACACTGGAGTCTTGGCTCTAAGCTACCCTCCAGTGGGGTATGCCCCTACAGAGAATGTTCTCTATTCTTCCACAACCACAATCAGAAAAGCAAGTCGGATCCTTGCAGGGACTGTGGCTCTTCCCACACTGACCCTGCCACTCACTGTGCTGTGCCATGCCTGTGAACCCGCAGGGCCTGGTTTAGAGCATCTCTTCATCCCTGTAGCTGGTATCTACTGACACCATACCTGATACCTGAGCACAGAGGCAGGCAAAGCTAGACCAAAGCCCTGCCTGCATGGACCCCGGGACTGGAGGGAGGACAGATTATGGACAGCAAACCACAATCAACTCCAGCTGGTGAGAAGATGCTTCGGCAGAAAGAACCCCAACAACAGCTTGCAATACATGTGTGAAGATAAACTCTCTAGAGAGGGGTCTTGATGTTGAGAGTGAGCAACAAGGAGCTGAGGTGAGACTCAGGCAGCAGGGAGCAGGCCTGTCAGAGCTGCCCTTCTCAGTCAGAGCCTCCACGTGAATCCTGCCCTAAACCAGAGAGAGACTTTGCTCTGGTTTTTACCTGGTAGATTGGTTGGCTTTTTGAGCCAAGAGTCTTGTGTAGCCCAGGATGGCCCCAAACTTACTATGTAGCCATTATTGGCCTTGGATTCCTAATCCCCCTGCCTCTGCTTCATCAGCTCTGGGGTTCCAGGCTGCACTACTGTGTGCTGGAGAACAGATTTTATACCTGCCCCTGCCTGGCAGCCCCTTCCTCAACCTGTCCTGCAGGGTATCCTGGGCTCACCCTTATCCTAGACTGATTAGGAACAAGGGCAGAACTGGCAATTGGTTAATTATCCTTGACTCAGCCAAAGTCATGCCAGGGCTAACCTGGCATACTTGATAGGACCCGGCCTTCTCACAGGAAGCATTGTAACCCCTTAACCAGAGAAAGCCTGGCTTCTGAGCTTAGGCCGAACCTCGCCACAGAGATTAAAGTCTTCAGACGAAGCATGCAGGGGGAGGGGGAGAAAATGCCGTGTCAGAGGGTTAATTTTTGAGCTGGGGAATGATTTCCAGGCAGCCCCAGGTGACTTTGCCACCTTGTTCCAGGCTGGCCCCTCTGCCCATGAAGGAAAGAGGAGGAAGTGGTCAAGGACAGGAGATCACAAGGACACTAAGCCTCACTAATTTCCCCACTCCCCTCACCAGCTTCCCCCAAGGCCAGAGCAGAGTTAGGGTGTGTGTGGGCAGTGACCAGGATGGTGGGCGAGAGCCAGGCAACCCTTGGGGACCAGCTGCCCACGGTGGTACCTGCCTCTGTGAGGCTCATGTAGGCTCTGGGAATGCAGAGCCACTGTGAGGCCCTGAACTTGGGGCTCCAGCAGGGAAGAAGCCAAGGTTTGAAGTGGCTTAGGTGCTCTGACTGTGCTGTGGAACCTTGACCAAAACACCTCCTTCTCTGAACCTGTCTGCAAATAGGTAGTGTAGGAGCAAGGGCACCCTACCACCACACAGAGAAGTCTGCCTGGAAGACAGGCAGCCCCCGCCCCCAAGCAAGTGTGGGGCCATGGAGACAGCAGTAGACCTAGAACTGAGACAGAGAGTCTCAGTTCTGAGACACAGGAACCTGTAGCATAAGCTATAAAGGGTGGTGTCCAATACCATGGGGCCTGGGTTCAAATCCCGCCTCTATTACTTAACTCTTCCCTAGAGAATTTCAACCTCCTAGCACCGCCGCTGTGGCTATACCTGGCAGCCGACATTTGCATGGCACAGAGTCAGCGACATTCGCACGTTATGGATGTGGCACCATTTCCTGTAGAATGGCCCTGGCACTTGGTTCACATTTCTTGCCTTTTACACTAGATTTTCCCCAACATGGTGGCCCACACCTACAGTTTTAAGACTCTGGGGTTGAAGCAGAGGATCCCAAGTTTGAGGCCAGCCTAGGCTACACGAGACTCCTGTCTGTAACAAAACCGAACAGAAGGCCTGGGGCTTTTCGTTTAGACATCTCCAAGGGATTTAAGGTCTTTTCTGAGGAGTGACATGATGGCTGTAGATGCCATTCAGACACAGGTACTGAAGGGAAGGGAGTTTGGAGCACAGATCACTGGGGGGGTAGGGGGGTCTGGGGGAGTCCTAGCCTAGGAACTCAAACAAAAATACAATAGAAACACAAAGCCAAGTCGGGCGGCGGTGGTGGTGGTGCGCGCCTTTAATCCCAGCACTTTGGAGGCAGAGTCAGGTGGATTTCTGAGTTCGAGGCCAGCCTGGTCTACAGAGTGAGTTCCAGGACAGCCAGGGCTACAGAGAAACCCTGTCTCAAAAAAACAAACAAACAAACAAACAAAAAACAAAAACAAAAAAAAAAGAAAGAAAGAAAGAAAGAAAGAAAGACAAAGCCAAGAGACATGTCAGACAGAGGCTTCCACTTGTAAATAAGACACTTGGGAAGGCCTCAGAAGCCCAGAGACAAGGCCTGCAGGCTTCACTCAGACCTAGGCACAGACTCCGTGGCCCCAGACTTCAAGAGCTTTGGGGCCTCCCGACATCTGTCTGTAAATGAGGGTCTGCAGGAGGAGGCTGCTGTCAGAGTACCAGCAATCTGTCAGTCTGACTCAGGTTCTCCCTCTCTGGCTTAGAGAACCCAAGAAAGCAGCTAGGCCTCGCTGGGATCTCAACAGGGGAGCTGGGGGGGGCGGGGTCTGCAGAGCTGGCTTAGGGAATGCTGCCCCTGCCCCCACCCAGCACAATGCTGACCCCTGGACTCATTAGCAGATGTCCTGACAAGTTCAAGCTCCTGGAGCCATTCATTAAAATGTACTCCCGGGATCCCTCACACTCTCTGGCTGCCTGGGCCTCACTAATCATTCACAAGTCGGCAGGCAGGCAGGCTCCACTCAGGAATGGCCCCAGATCAGGAGTCCCCAGCAGCCTGACCCAACCCTAGAGCAGACTGCTGTGTCCCTCTGGGAAAAGCAGCTGACTCACTATATGACCTTGGGCAGTTCCTCCACTCGTTGCACCTTTGTCTCCCCAACTGTCCCACAATTCCATCGACTAAACATGGTGGGACCAGGAGATGCACTCACATTTGACAGCCTGATCCCGTCAGGAGACCTTCGCTGGCCTGAGTGGAACCCTGCCTAAAGGTATTGGTCAGATGAGGTTCAAATCCCGTCTAGACTGGAATCCCAGGGTGTCGGAGGCAGAGAAGCTAAATGATCAAACTCATCCTCAGCTTCTTAGGGAGTTCGAGACTAGCCTCGGCTACATGGACCCTATCTCAAACAACCTCTATTATTTATAGCCTCTCCCCCTCTAGGGCTCTGGGCTTTGAGCCAAAGATAAGAAGGACGAGGGGGTAGCCACTGAGGTTTTCCTCGGCACAGGTACTTCTTTGACCTTCCAGACACCCCACTAGGGCGGATGAGCCTTACTCCAGCTTAGAGGAGAAGAAAGGGTGACTCCAAGAACCCCGGGCCTTAGTGAAAACGAAAGGCCAGAAGGGGCAGGGAGGATGAGTTCCAGGCTCCATTCAAACCCCTCCAGGCACAGGCTTAGTGGGACACAACTATCCAGACTAATCCTCAGTACTGCGGAGGCCCAAGCACCTCTAGTGGACCTGGCTCTCTCGCTTTCTTAGATACACAAACCAAGCTTCCCCTCATCCCTGCCAGCTCCTTCCCAGCAGTATTTTCATAGTCTGTAGACAGAAATGGCAGCATAGGGCAACTGAGGCACTTTCCCAAGTTCAAACAGCCAGGAAGTCAAAGAACAGGGCTGCCATGAACCACCCTGCCACCTGCTGCTGGAGTCCATATTGACTCCGGAAGTTATTCTACAGGACCGGAAGTGATTCTACAGGATGCACCAGCTCAGAGGAGGCAGGCCCCTGCTCAGTCCACAGCACAAAACCCGCAGCAAAAAAATGTTCTACCTGCCCTTCCACTTTCTCCCTGAGTGTCTCAGTTTGGAGGGTCAGCAGAGCTTCTCTACAGGTTTCCTCATGCTAATGGAGAGACTAAGGCAGGGAGGGCTAGACCAGAAGCACACTCAGGGTGATTGTCTCAGTCATGGCAGCTCAGTCATGGTAGCTGAGCTGGATTCAACCACAGCCAGGGTTCGAATCCTGGAAGGATGGGCACATCGTGTTGACCAACAGACTGAGACTCAGAGCAGTGTTGCTTCTCTATTACCTGGAGGTCCATTTTCAATCCAGCTCTAGATGGGTACTTCACTGCTTGACTGCACTGAGAGATGCCGTGAAAGGGGGAATTTGTGCTGGACAGGTCAGGGACATTGAAGAAGGCTGCCCAGAGGAATGACTAGCCAATTGCACTCCAAATTAGGACTCTGGAAGTCTCTGGGGTTCTCCAGAAGCAAGGTATTATGGAGACCAGAACTGACATAGGTAGTCAGCCAGAGGTGGGGAAGGAAGCTTAGGCTTGGGAGTTGGGCTTGAGTGCTGGGTTTTAAGCCAGCTGTATAATGAGGAATATATCTGTACCTCAGTTGATCATGTCATTTGACAAGTGCAGGGTGGCCCTAGTGCCTGCCCAGAGCCCTGAGGGAGCAGCCCTGCCTCACATGTTGGTTCTTTGGTCTCCCTAGAAGTCTGGCTTTGCCCTTAGCAAAGCTGAGCCGCAGTAGGAGCAGCAAGCCTTAGGTGCCACCTGGCCCCAGAGGGTCATGGGAAGGTAAGGGCTGGGAAGTGGGGCCATCTTGGCTCTCCTTGCCCTGGTCATCTCCAGGCTCAAGCCCTCTGCCTTCTGGGTTCCTGGGAGCTAGACGGTGCCTCCCTTAAAGTAGAGGAGACAACAAAGCAAAGACTGTTCCACCTTCTGCCTCCCAGCGGTGCCCTGCGTGTTCTCTCTCTCTCTCTCTCTCTCTCTCTCTCTCTCTCTCTCTCTCTCTCTCTCTCCTGAAAGCTGTTAGTTGTTGGTCCTGGGGATCTGGGGCTAGGGACCTAGGGACGGAAGCTTTCTCTGCCCCCTGCCCCCTTTGACTCCTTCTTCCCCTGTGCGGAACCAGAAGCAGCCAGGAAAACCTCTCATGCATTGAGCAGGGCACTCAAGAGAGACGATGTTGGTGACTTCTGGGCCTGAACCATGGAGGGGTAAGGTCTGGGGAGAATAGTAGAGACCCATCATGCGTTGTATAACAGGATGACCCAGGCATATTTCTCAACCGTGAACGTTGAGCGTACTTCTGACAGAGCCTTTCTTGCCTCAGTTTCTCCTTCCAGCAAGAGGGAACCTGCATTCGGCTCTGCTGACCCTCCAAGCTGAGCTGCCCAGGGAGGAAATGGAAGGATGGGTAAAACCCTTTCTGCTGAGGGCCATCATTTCCTCTACCAGAACCTCCCAGTGCGAGGAGTCAAAGACACCGACTGCAAAGGGATTTACCCAGCACTGCACATAGGGCACCCGGACCCACCTCAGAGGTCTGAAGCCCTTGGTTGCAGACCAAGGCTTTATCTTATGTTAACCATACTTGTGGACAGAGGAGGTGCAGGACTTGCCCCGTGCCTCAGTTCACCCATTTCTGAACAGAGTTGCTGTGATGAGTGAGGAAGCCAGTTCATGGCTAAACGATAGCTTGGGGATTGGTGTGTGATGTGTCCTCCAGTGATCTCACTCTCCCCACCCACATCTCTTCAGGGGGACAGTGACCCCAGCTCCTCATTCACACTGAGCCACTGTAAACCAAGGCTACGGTCGGGAGCTTTCATAGAGGACTCCATGGACTCATGGCTGCTACAGGTGTCCTTGGAGCAGTTGTGTGGCACTGAGGTGACAAGGGACAGCTGTTGGGTAAGCTGAGGAAGAAATGTTCCCTGTGTCATGTGTAGCCAAGGCAGGGCCACATTCCGGTGTCTCATTCTCTCCAGTACTCTACAGGGAAGAAACTAGAAAAGATATCCCATTCAAAGTAGAAAAATATCCTATTCAAAGTAGAAAAATATCCCATTCAAAATAGATCCCCCCATTTATGTTGGGGTTTGGTCTGTTGTTGTGGATTGTCAAGCTGAATTCTGTACCCAAAGGTCTAGGCCTATGAGTTAATTCTCATGTTTACCAGCCTTTGCTGTTCAAGCCTTGATCCTTAATTTAAAATATATTGTAATATTAAATACTGGCCCTGGTTGCCTTAGGGACAAGGAGAGCCTCAGGTACACCAGATGATGCCGTGTGTGTAACCTTGCTCTTCACGTTAGCCCTGATTGGTCAATAAAGATGCCTAAAGCCTGTATCTGGGCAGAATAGGGCTTCGAATCCAGAGCTTGGGGGCTGAGGCAGGAGAGCACAAGGGAGGAGAGAGAGAGTGGAGAGAGGCAAAGATGCCATGGGGGTAGATGAATCATGAAAACATGACCATGAGGGCTGGCTAATCAGAGCTACGAGAAGCCCAGATGGACCGGCAAGTCCTAACTTGGGGTTATGGATGGGGAAGGAGACCCTAATAGCTTAGAGGGCTGATAGCTGCCCAGCTCTGGTGCTTTTAAGGCTGACTAGAAATATAAAAGTTTTGTGTCTTTTATCTGGGAACTGAATGATTGAAGGTTGGGTAGAAACCCCCGACTGAGTTTAAATGTTTACTATAACATGGAGGAAAAACCTAGAAAAATATCCCATTCAAAATAGATCCCCCAAACTTAATCGCCCGTGAACACACTTAACCAAAGACAAGAAAGACCTCTACGATGAAAACGTCAAGTCACCAAGAAGGGAACCACAGAAGACGCTAGAGGATGGGAGAACCACCCAAGTGCCTGGACTGGCAGAATTTATATTGTAGACATGACTATATCACTAAAGCTTATCTGTAGATTGCTATACCTATCAAAATTCTGTCACCACACCTCGCCGATCTAGAAAAAAGCAACCCCCCAAAATTTCATATGGAACCACAAATAGCCAAAGCAGACCTAAGAAGCAGACACAGCCAGAAGGATCACCACACCTGGTCTCAGGCCGTACTACAGCGCTACGATGGTAAAGACAGCTTGGTGCTGCTCCAGAACAGGCAGGGAGACCCCAACAGAATTGGGAACCCGGAAATAAACCTACAGATACCTGGTTTTTGACAAAGGAGGCAAAACCATACATTGGAGAAAGGCTAGCCTGTTTAACCATGGGTGACAAAATTGGGTATGCACCTGAGGAAGACGGAAATTAGATTTATATCTTTCACCTTGCCGCAAAATCAATTTGAGATGGATTAAAGACCTTGATGTTAAGATCCGAATGCTGAAACTTCTAGACACTAGCCGAGGGACTACTCAAGGCAGCGGGGTCAGAAAGAACTTTATGACCAGAACACCTGCAGCCTGGGAGCCGGCCCCAAGTACCAACAGCTGGGACTCTGTGGAAATAAAAGTCAAGAGTTCAGAGAAGGAAACAACAGTCAGCACAGGGAGTTTCTCAGAATGGGCGGCAAGCTTTAATGGCTCTGCTTCAGACAGGCTAATATCAGAATTTACAAAGAATTGCAGAAATTAAATATTAAGGAAACAATTGCCAATCAGCAAATGGGCAAAGTAATTGAATAGACAGTTTTTTTTTTTTTTTTAAAGAAAGGGAAAGAAAAGAAGAAAGAAAGGAAAAGAAACAAAGAACCATGACTAGCCAATCCCTAATTTTAAAAGTGTTCCTTTTCTTTAGCTATCAGGCAGATGCAAATGGCAGGACCCAGGGTTTTCTGGGTGTATCCCAGGAGCAGAATAGCTGCCTCGTGTCAGTTCTATTTAAAATGGTTTTGACGAACCTCCAAACATGTTTCCATGATGGTCCTATGAGTTTGTACTCCCACCAACAGTAAATAAACATTCCTCTTTCTCCACATCCTCTCCAACACTTTTGTCAGGTTTCTTTAATATTTTTTATACTCATTTCTGCAATGGTAGTGATTGCTCTTAGTCACAGAGGCATCTCTCCAGCCCCCAGGTTGTCAGATCTCTTGATGATAGCCATTGTGAGTGGAGCGGGGGGGTGGGGGGGGTTGGGGGGGTTGGGGGGGGAACTACCTCAAAGCAGTTTTAATTTGCCACGAACCACCCAGGGAAGCTAAATGGAGTATCTGTTCCTTTCTATGCCTTGGTTGCTACACACACACACACACACACACACACACACACACACACACACGTACATGCACACAAGCACACACTGGAGCTGCCCTGAACATCCCTGAGCTGGCATGTGAATCTTGAACTGTGATTCTTTTTATTTGTTTTGGTTTGGTTTTGTTTTTCAAGACAGGGTTTCTGCCTTCCTGGAACTCACTCTGTAGACCAGGCTGGCTCCAAACTCACAGATCAGCTGCCCCTGCCTCTGCCTCAGCCCTGAGTGTTGGGATTAAAGGCATCTGCCAGCCCCCACCGCTCTGAGCTGTGGTTCCTAAAGGACTTCTGGGGAATGGGAAGAGGTTCGTCCCTGGAGCCTCCTGAGTGCTTGCATTTCCCTGCAGAGGAAGCCTGACACACTGAACACAGAGGCCCTTCTCAGCCCTGTGAGTTAAGGCCTCCTCAGTAAACTGTGGGTCTCCACCGGTCTGGGTGGCAAGGGCATGCTGGCCTGGAGGGTTCTTCTCCAGTGTCTTTATCTTTTGGGTTGCTGCCACACCTGATGTGGGTTTCCGAGACACAGACCACAGACAGACGCTGGACCCTCAGTGCAGGTGGCAGCAGCCAGCCTTCACCAGGTACCTGTGGAACACCAGGTCTTTTCATTTTCCTGGCAAGTGGGTTTAACTGAGCCACTCTGCTGGGGAGGAAGTTGAGGCAGGGGAGGAAGTTGAGGCTGGGGAGGAAAACAGCTTGCCAAGAGACTGAGTGGCCACATGTCTCCTCCCAAGACCCTGGTGCACCTGCGCAGGAGGCAGCAGCTTGGCACTGGTCTGCGGACTGTGTCTTCAGGGTCTGGGGGTATCAGAACCCTCAGCTCATCAGTGTAGAGGCCACCATCCTGTGGGGCTGGGTCAGGACACTCGATCTAGCTCCCTGCGGAGCTACCAGGAACTATGCAGTCCTGTTTACACACCTGGCAGAAGTGGAAAGCTGGCCAGGCCTCAGAGGACTACGGCTGAGGCCCAGAGCTAGGGGTGCCCATAAGGGATGGACAGCTGGCCACCTAGCCAGGAGGACTCTTAGGATGCTCTGGGGTTCCCTGTGGGGAGACCAGGATGGCTTCCCTCTGTCTTCGGGCCTCAGTCTCCCGGCTAAAGAAGCAGAAGCTGCTGTTCTCTGCTCGAATGTGCTACAGTCCAGATGTGGGCAGGGGTTTTAAGAGGCATACACACTCTGAAACCAGGACCTACGTTTACACCCAAGCCTGCCCACCAAGTGTTGCTGTTGCCAAGTGTCCTTCATGTGTCAGGCTAAGTTCTAGACCTTAGGGACACAGAGGGAACTGTAGCAAACGAAGCTTTGCCCTGACACTGCCCACAGCCCAGAGTGAGATGTGATTACAGAACAGGCCAACAGACTGTACCCGGTGCTGTGCAGACAGTGAAGCGGGGGCAGCTTTAGAGAAGTTCTATGGGGTGAGCTGGACAAGATTGTTTAAGTGCCTATCCAGGAGGGCTCCTCGGAGGCAGTGCCCTTGAGCCTAAGACTTCAACAACCAAAGCCCTCCAGCTGCAGCTGGTTAGGGTAAGAGAATTCCAGAGGCAGAGTGGGTGCCAAGGTCATGAGGCAGGCATGACAGAGTAGGAGGGAAGAAGTAGCAGGCTTACAAGTAGCAGGAGAGTAAGAAAAGAGGCGAGGGCAGGAGAGAGTTCTGATCACGATCACGTTTTTCTAGTCTCTGCCTCTGGAGGTCTGAGAGGGGCTGTACCACCCAAGGTGTGTCCGTCAGTTCCTAGAGATAAGAAGTCTGCATCTTTGCTCACCCAGAAACCACTGCAGAGCCCATTCCAGCCGTCTGCTCAGAGGGACTCAACTCCAGGCTGCTGCTCACCTCCCCAGATCACCCAGGGCCAGACACCATCTGGGGACAGCCCTGTGTCCCAGAGCTCACTGAGGTCCTGCCAGTGGTCAGCCTTGACCTGCAGCCCTGCCTCAGCTTCCATCCCTGTGAAGGGGCTCCAGCAGCCCTTCCTGCCTGCCTCTGCCTCCTGCAGGCCCCGGGCTGCCTGGGTACTCTAGGCGGCATGGTGGCCTGCTCCTGGTTCTAGGAACCTGTGAGTGTGAGGAGCTTATTCCTTCATGACAGTCACCCTGTGGCTAGGAGCTCATTGACTGATCCATGGCAGGTAGGTGACAGAACAAAGCAGAACCCGGAAGTGACTTGAGACATCTGCTAATGTCCAAGTTGCTCTACTGCCTTGGACCCTGGAGGCTGCCTTGCCTGATGTCATAGGACTTGTTCCATTGAATATAATGTGCCATACACATAGTAGGCTCTCAGCCAGACTCAGAATAGGTGTTCAACCAATGTGGCTTCTGCCTGTTCCTGACCTCTGGGGTCAGGGTTCCCTGAAGCTTGGTGTGAGGTAGAGGGAGGCACACTTTCCTGCCTCTCCCGGGACAGCCAGCAGTGTCCTGCCTTCCTCCCTGCCCTTACTCCATCCAGGCCAGGATCCACAGGGCAGATGCCTTCTGGCTTGCCAGCCTGACCCTAGGTAAAAGCTTGTCTGTCCCTGTCACCCAAACACCATGGTAAACAAGGCAAAAGGCCTGGGGACAAGCAAGACTTTGGCCTCTGTCCGGGAAGCATCCTCACGACACCCGTCAGCACTCATAGAGCCCCTCTAGTCTGAGCTGCTTGGGGGCGGGCAGAGAGGACCACGGGAGCTCCTCACCAGGGTCACGGGAGGATTTGTGAGAAGTGCATGGAGAGAGCTTGGCTGGTGACCAGCATTCCTTTGTTCTCTTATGCAACTTGGATTTGTTGAGTGTCTATTACACATCAGGCCCTATGCTGGCTGAAGACACCGAGGTAGGGACAGAGAACCCTGCCCTCCGGGAGCTAACCTCCCTCAGGGGAATGCAAATGACAGATACATCACTTAATATGTGACAGATTGCCGGCTGGTGATAAAGGTTGTCAGGGAAAGGGGCAGAGAAGACAGTAGGGTGTGGGGATCTTTCATTTCCCCTTTTAGGTAGGAACCTGAAGGTGGTGGCAGGGAAGGCCTTGAAGGAGGTGATGTCAACCACATAGGTAAACTGAGGGAGCCAGCCTTGCCGACTGCTCAGGGAACGGTGGTTCAGACAGAGGGAAACTCATGTACAAAGGCCCTGGGGTGAGTGCCAGTTCTGAGGCTCCAGCCTCCCCTTGGTCTATGCCAGCATGTGTGTGTGTGCTGCTCTCTGCCCATTCAGTCATTACAGTCCTGGATTTTCACACACGGACCCCACACAAAGGCTTCCCTATAAGACGGTGTATTTATGTTTTCTAGAAGGGAGTGGGGGGAGGGCAGGACAGGTCTGCGTTCTTTTACGAAGTAAACGAGAAGAAAGTGACCAAGTAGACAGCAGAACTGTGCAGATGACATTTACACCAGGAGATAGAGTCAGACCCTGTTCCTAACTTTCTAGGATTCAATGGGGTGTGTGTGTGTGTGTGTGTGTGTGTGTGTGTGTGTGTGTGTGTTCATGTATAATGTATCTGCTTACCTGGAGGCTAGAGAGCACACTCAGGAATGCCATTGGCTTCCTCGAGACAGAGTGTCTCAGTGGCCCGGAGCTCAGTAATTAGGCTGTCCTGGCTGTCCAATGAGTCCCAGGGATGCCCCTGGCTCTGCCTCTCACAGCGAGGGATCACAGGTGCACAAGACATTTTCTCATGTGCTCTGGGGATTGAACTCAGGTCTCTACACTTCCAAGGTGAGAGCTCTATGATCTGGGCTGTCGGCCTCTCCCACGTGCCCCCTTCCCCCTCCCCTCCCCATCCCCACCCCTCTCTGGGCTTCAGTGAGATGCTGTGAAGACCACTCTGCAAGGTCTGGAATCCAGGAATCTCCACCAGGGATTTGCACTACCGGGACACTTTGTCTTCCAATGTTCAGGGTCTAGAGAGCATGGACAGGTAACTGGGTTGGTGCTCAGGAACTGTGTGATATCAGGAACATGACTCAACCTCTCTGTCTCTATCTCCTCATCTGATGAGAGGATGACCACATACCTCCCTCTTAAGACCTCTGTGGGAGGGAAATGGGCTGAGGTGTGATAGCCAAGCTCTGGTGGGGAAGAGAAAGGCGCTGGCTGTTGTTATGGCAACAAATGCCCAGGCCTTGTATTGCCCTGAGCTTTGTCTGAATTCACAGCCCATTGAGATAGGGAGCCCTTGCCTACCAGGAAGGAAATCGAGGCTCAGAAACTCAGCCTTCAAGCCCAGAGCCATCCCCTCTAATCCTTCATCTTAGGACCCCCATTTATTCATCACTAATGCTCTCTGAGCCTCAGTTTCTCTTATCTGACAATGTGAGCGCTACCATTCTTGAAGACTGAGTTCAAAAGTCACAAAGCCCCGTGTGTCCATGATCATTGTGTCATGGGCCCCAAAGGATAACCAGGAAAGCAGACAGCATTTCGGCCATGTTGAAAGAGAGGCCAAGAGGAGCCAGTGACATGTCTGGATCACAGAGAAGGCCTGTGGGGTGAGAATCCAGTCCTGGTCTCAAATACCCACACACAGGGAAGGAAAAGCATTCTCTTAGCCACCCACTGGCATGAATCAACAAAAGAAAGGGAACCTCTGGACTTGCAGAGGAACCATCACCCCCTGAAAAGATCGCTGCCCCCCCAGGTCAAGCCTTTCCAGAGGACACCTAGGGGCAAATTCATAAGCAGGGGGCTGCCCTAGGGGCACCAGCTGTGCCCTATGACTCAATTTAGCCGCAATTGCAGCTTGCTCAGTGCACCACCTGTGCAACGAACGTTGTGTAGCTGTCCTGCCCGGAACTTCCCCAGCCGCCCTTCTTCAGAGCATCCCCAGAATCATCCAGTGGTGAAGAACTCACAGCGGCCAGGGGCCCAGAGCATCTATTTGTTCCTTGTGGAACCAGAGGGGCGGAAGCTACTCTGCCAGCAGACAGGCTGCTATTAACTCGAAAGCGTGTCACAGTGTCCCAGCCACACCCACTAGCTATCCAGGCCACTGATACACTTCCACCTCCAGAGATGGCCTTTGACATCTGTGCAGAGCCGCTGGCAACCCCTGGGGTCATGGAAAAAGTTCCCCGGGGGCTGGGAATTCTAGGCCTCCCCTTGGCTTGTACTTTTCCTCCCAGCTCATACCTTGAATCACAGCATATACTAGGAGTCTCTCTGTTCCCCGACCCCAGCTTTCTACAGTGGACCAGCTCCTTCTGGACCAGTGACTCCTGGACCACCAGAATGTGTGGCCCATCATAGAGATAAACAGCCGAGGCTGAGCTGGTACAGCCCCCATTACTCCATAACGTGCCAGGTGGCAGATGCCCTGGTCCTCTTCTCTTGTCTGGTACCTGTCACTCAAGGATTTCTAGGCCATGTGCCACCTGCTTGGTGGCCTCGGCATGCCTGGGGCTCAGAGACTTGAAGTCGGGCAGACACTACAGACACTCCAAGCTGCCATAAGCATTTTTAGTTTGGCCCTGCAGCCTTGGGGAGGCCATGTCTACACTGCATGGCAGCTATGAACCCAGAGTTGCCTTCCGTGGCATCACATTTCACAACAAAGAGGAGGACACACCAGCTCTTACCAGCCAGGAGCTTGAGGAAAACTATATAAACCACTCTGAATGCGGAGATGCCAAGCCTCCTCACCCCAGCTGATCCACCTGCCTCCCAAGGCCAGGCGCTGGCCCGTCAGTCACTTAGAGGCAGTGACATCTAGGGCCACATAAACAGTTCTCAACAGGGAGCCACAAACAGATGACTGGTCCTTTCCGGATAATGAGGGTGCCATCCCAATACACACAGCCCCATCCAACATGTGTGATCTTCTGACATTGCTGTTCCCTGTCATCTACACGTGACTGAGGACCTCACCACTGATTTACCCCCAAAATATAAAAATCTCACGACACCTTAAGTACATTTGAGATTTGTGTTGACCCACACGCACTGCTATCCCAAGTATGGCGACCCTGGGCTGCATTGGGCAGGTTACCCAGCCTCCTGAGCCTTCACTTCCTCACGTGTCAAGTAGGAAGGCAAACACAGGTACCTCCCTGGCTGAGTGGACAGCAGAAGATACTGCTGCAGAGCCTGGCTGGAGACCCTTCCTTATCAGGCTGGTCACAATCCCTGCCGTCCACTCAGCTAACACAAGTTAAGGTGGCCGTGGCTGCTCCATCCAGTTAGAGCCAAGGTGTCTCTTGATGGGACCTCATCTGAGACCCATGCTGGTGAATCAGCTCTTGCAGTTTTTGCCTCTGAGGCAGAGCACACAGCAGCCATGGTCCCTGCAGGCAGACGGTCCGTATGCATCCACTGTCTCTATCCAGACCTCTGCTGGCCACAAAACCAGTGCCTTGACTTGACCTTCCACCTTTTCCCGAGCCAATCACTCTAGCCTCGACCAACCTCAACACTGATTCCCCAAGGCAAGGAGACAGTCATCCCATGTTAAAGCCAAGGAAAGTGAGACCTGGAGAAGGAAGGGAGCTGGGGATCCCCCAGCCTAGTGATTCGCTCAGGGCCCCATCAGCTTTGGCAAGGGTGACCTATTCCTTCTGAGGTCATTTATTTGCTCTCTTCAATGTCAACAGAGTCTGATGAGCTAAGATAGCTGAGCACTAAAGGACTTGCTGTGCATGGCCAGCCTGGGGTCACCAGTCCTTGTCAGGCACACAGGAGGTCTTCTGCAGCAGACAGCTCCCTGGGGGCTCCGCTGCCTGCTCATGGGTGTCACATATTAAATGACACCATCACCTCTCCTTTATTTTGTGGACACCCGCTGGCTCCCTCAGTACTGTAGTGATGTGGCCAAGCACCTTCTGGAAGAAGCCACTTAGTGTGATGGGCCTCATGCCCTTCTGGGACTCCCTAGAAACTCACTCCAACCTTCTCTCTGAGGGTACTGGACTCTGGGAATAGCAAAGGGTCTCATTGGAAGTCACCCGTGAGAGTGTCCCCTGCTGTCTCCAAGCCTTGGTTGTCCCAGCTTGAGTGGGGAGGGGGGTGCTCTGAAGGGAATTTTTTTTTTCAGGGGTGACACAGGACAGGTGACACCTCCTCTAGGAAGCGCTCAGGAAAGTGTAGTTCTCCCATTATTGAGCAACTACTACAGAGTAAAAGCAGCTAGCACACATTAGGCGCTTACTACATACCAGGTTTAGTTCTAAGACTCGGACATAGAATAACTCCGTTATATTCGCAGTGAGCCTATGTTGCCTTATCGTCGTATTACCTCTTTCTAGGTAGGGGTATATAAACCAAAGTTCAGAGAGGTTAAGTGACTGGCGACAGGTTGTCCTTCGGAAAGACGGTGAAGGGCTATACCCCAATAGCACCAAGCAAGCAATCAGAGCTCAAACTTTAGAATTCCTTTAGAAGTGGGGAAGAGTCGGAGGACCGAGAGAGGAGGACCAGGGAGAGGCAAGGAAGGGAGAAGAGGAATTGGTGCTCCGAGGGGGAGGCAGGCTCAAGGCGGGAGGGTCACGACCCGGGGCCACCGTACCTTGGGCGGCAGGGCGAAGAGAATGGGCAGCAGAGCCAGCGGCGCCAGCAGCAGCACCAGCAGGCGCCGCGCGCTCCACACCTTCTTGGCCAGCGCCGCCAGCGCCGCCATCCCCGCGATCGCTGGAGACCGGGCGGCCCGACTGCCCCTCAGCGGCTGGCCGGCAGGGACCTAAAGCCCCGAGGGACGGGGAGGAGCCACGTGGAACCGCCCCGGCCGCGCCTCCTGGGCTGGGGAAAGTCGAGGACAAGGAGCAGGGAAGGGGCCCCCAGCATCCCCTCCCCCGCGCCCCACTCTGGACTCACGTGGGAAATGGGGCCAAGCCCAGGTGGGGCTAAAGGCCTCAGCACTGTCACACCAGTTCAGACCCTGTAGGGACAGACCACACTCCTGTGACCTCTAGTAACCATGGTTGCAGCCTCTTCCAGCCTTGCAGGTTGGTGGGGAGTTTAAGTGAGATGGTGCTTCGTGCAAAGGGCCCAGTCACCAGTGGGTAGGAGTTTTCCCTTCGCAGTGACAGATGCCACGACCTGTTTGATTGTGTGTGTGTTGGGACAGGCTCTCATTTAGCCCAGGCTGGCCTGAATCTCCCTATGCAGCTGAGGATGGCCTTTAACTCCCATCCTCCTGCCTCTACTTTCTGAGTGTTGGCATATGGAAGTGTGCCAAAGCCCCCGGTTTCATATGGGCAGCTGCTAAGTCAGCTTATGATCCAACCTCCACTATTTAAAGACAACAGGGACTCTTTGCTCTTACACTGCACTTTTTACATTCCCGACAGCAGCCCAGGGGGCCCAGCTTCTCCACACCCTCCGTGGACTGCTGAGCAGTGATGGATCAGCCGGACTCTTCTGTTTCCCAGAGACACTGGGAAGGACCCTAAGGCCTTGGCCATGCAAAGCAAGAGGCACGAGGCCTGACTCTGCATTCTGCCCTGAGTGGGTCCCCCACGCTCCTTGGGAGTGTGACATGTTTCTACAGTGGCCACTGTCAATGGAGACCTTGGCCTGGCTACTGGGTCCTGAGTGGTTTCTGTGGAGAAAGGGCCTTGTTGGGAAGTTTCTTGCTTTTTGTCATTTTTTTTTTTTTTTTTTTGTGGAAGATTTTGGTCCAGAACATTGCATATACACAGCTTGTAATCTATAGGCTCTGTTATCTTGCCAGTTCCTGTAAAATATGAAAACCTCATTGGTCCATGTGTCTCTTTTGCTTATCCATCCCTAACACTGCTGCTGTTCTGCAGACATTTGGAATCATGGCCATACTGTGGTCTTTGTCTCAACTTCAGACTTGGAAAACCCAAGCTCTTGTTAACATGGCTGACTTAGTACAGTCGCAGTGATTTAATACTCTCTCAAACAAGATGACATATGACGACCAGCATGGTCTTCCGACAACACGTGCCCACACTCTCACATGCCTATACACATACACACGTATGACATGCACATACACAGAGATCAAAAAGACATAAGAGGGGCCGGTGAAATGGCACCTCCAAGCCTGGCGATGTGAGTTTGGTCCCTGGGACCCACCGTAGAAGGACAAAGATTCTTACAAATTGTCCGCTGACCGTCACACACAAGTGTGTGTATGCTCTCGCTCTCTCATAACAAAATATAAAAAATACACAAGAAAGAGAGAGGAAAAGGGAGGGGGGAGCAGAGTGCAAGGGGGGAACCCATTGTGCTTACGTCTCCCACGGTCCCACTAACAAATTAGCCAGTTTTTAATCACAGTTCTTTGATGATGATGTCATCTTAACTCTGGCTGTTTGCGACGATCTCTCTGTGTCATGGCTTTGGTTTGGGTTTAGCTCAGGGTTTCTCTGCATCTGTGTCTTCTGCCAGCTGTGTCATGGAATCAACCACCCTCCCTTCACATGCTCCCGTCATCCCACACTTTCTCCTGTCGTTCCGACCACCAGCAACGCTTACGTTAGAGCACTCGGCATGAGCGTGCAAATCTCAGATTCTTCCACATTTTTCTGCCTTCTCCCTCTGTGTGTCCCAGTCTTATGCTCAGTTTCCTGCCTTCGGTTTTCCTAACTTGATCTTCACTAGATCTACTTGCTGCGGGGCTCGGTCCTTGTGTGAGAGGTCACACCTTTGACGCTAGCATCTTCTCCATTGGTTTGTCAGAGTTTCAAGTATCAGAGGAATGATTGCATTTATTTATGAATGCTGCTCTATTTTTTAAAAATTATTTTTGTTCATATTTTAAGTCCCAGATTTTAAGAACCTAAGCTACCCTATTGATTGATCTATTGATTTTGTTGATGGTCACATTTTTAAATAGCTATTTTTTATGATGTGTCTCTGTGAGTGTCTGCCACGAGAGTGTCCATAGAGCCCAGAAGAAGACATCAGATCCCCTGGGACTGGAGTCAGTTACAGGTGGTTTGGTCAAGAGTTGCCCAGCGTCGGCGCTGAGGACCGAACTCTGATCCTCTGCAGTATCGGTTACTAACAGAGCTAGCTCTCCAGCCCCACGGACAGTTTTGTTTGTTAATCTTTGAACATGGACATTCTGTGTGAAGGGTCAGCGGACAGTGGTGTTCATCCCATTTTCCCTCAAGAGGAGGCAGTCGGTCTTCCTGGGCCTCAGACTCTGTGTGGCCTCAGTTGCCTCTGGCTTCAAATGCTCTGAGGCAGGAACTAGATGCTTCCTGCAGCAGGATAGGACTGGAGCATGGGCAAGCTTTGGCTCCCGGTATCTGAATTGAAAGTGATGGCAGTCAGTGCCTCCCTTCTGTAAGGCTAAGTTGCCATACGCTTTATGGTTGTTTCTGGGGGGGCGGGGGGGGGGGTGTCTGTTCTCACCAAGGCCTTCCCATATCTTGGGGTTAGAAGAGTTTCCCAGATAGTACTGTAATCATTCCTGTGATGGTGGCAGGGCTGTGACCCTGCACATTTGTGAAGGCCTGAAACACCATGCATGGCTGACCCTTAGACACCCTACACCTCACTCAGCCTCTGGCAGCCGCAGTCTGGACTTCTTGGAAGCAAGGACGCCTCTTAGTTCCTTGGTCTCAGTCCTCGTGTGTTGTAGGTGTATCTGTGCCACCTCAGCCTCCCCCACAGGTCTCAGGTCTCACTGCTACCACTCTTGCAGTGCCTCGTCTTTGAGGGAGGTCCCTTCCTCCCCAGGGGTATACTTGTTCACTGCATCCCTTCCCTCTGGTGTCTGGTCATTGTGCATGGTGAACCCCCACAATCCCCGGCAGCGGGCAGATGCAGACCTCCTTTGAAAGTGGAGCACGTGGCTAGCTCCTCAGCTGCCCGAGGTGAGTTCCTGCTCTTGTGCAGTTGCTCTAGAACTGGAGCTGCAGAGACTTTCTGTTGCAACGACCTTGCCATTTTTGCTAAAGTGTGGTTCCTTAGGTAGCTGGCTTGTGGATAGGCAATTGTTATGCAGGCTTGAGGACCAGAGTTCAGGTCCCCAGAACCCACATCAATGCCAGATGGGTTCATTCCTGTAACTCCAGAGCTCAGAAGGTGGAGACAGGAGATACCCAGAGTAAGACTAGCCATATGGGTGAGCTCTGGGATCAAGTGAGAGACCCTGCCTCAATGAATAAGGTGCAGCATGATGGAGGAAGACTCTCATTGTCAACCTTAGGCCTCTACACACATGCACATGCACTCATACACACAGGCTCACTCACACATGCGAACACACATATACACTAGCACACAAAACACAGTAGATGGAGCTACCACAAGAGATGCTCTGGAGAGTTTATATTGTATGCAGCAATATTGAAAGTTATTTTTTGGCAGTCCTGCACTTCAGGTTGATAGCAGGAAGTTACAAGATATTACTCAGGGTCTGAAGAGATGGCTTAGCCCTTCAAAGCTCCACCCCACCAAGAGGCTTTCCAAGCTGCAAAATAACCAGCGAGAACCATCTCCAGAGTGCCGAGGGCATGTAGGAGCCTGAGGAAGATAGTGTTTTTCACTTGTGTATGTGTGTGTTTTGTGTGCTAGTGTAGACTGCATCAAGAAAGGAAGCCAAGCATGGAGGCATGTGCCTCCAACCTCAGAACTGGTGAGGCTGAGAGACAAGATGGAGAACTCAAGGCCAGCCAGGTCTACCCAGCAAGATCCTGTGTCAGGGTGAACAAGGAGGTACCCTATTGCTCAGTCTTGACCTATGCGGGAGTATGGGACTAGGCTCAACCTGGTGGTGAGGGGGTGGGTAGCGGTGTGTGTGTGTGGGGGGGTGTATGTGTGTTGTATGTACATGCATGTGCATGTGGGTAGTTCAGTGCAGATGCCTGTGCATGCATGCATATAGAGACCAGAGGTTGACACTGATGTCTCCTTCAATATGGTCTCTCAGGAAGGCTAGAGCTCATCAGGTGGCTAGCTGCCACTGAGTGATTCATTGGTCTCCGCCTCCCTAGAGCTGGCTGCAAACTCAGGGCCTCAGGCTTTCATGATAAGCATTTCACCAATGAAGCCATCTCCCCAACCCACCATGAGGGAATCTATTTTTTTTAAGGGCAGAGTCTGGGAAGGGGTAAAATTAGAATCTAGCAAGTTCTAACAGGAACTATATATAGTAAAGGCTGGCTACTGTGTGCACACATACTCATACTTGTACTCCCAGCACTTGGGAGGTAGAAGCAGGCGGATCAAGAGTTCCAAGGCCAGCCTCGGCTACAGGGTAAGGTTGAGGCTAGGTTGGGCTATATGACACCCTGTCCCCACCACTGTCTAACAATAAAAGAGAGAGAAGGAAGAAAGAAGATTATGAATTTGACTCTTGTTGCTGTTCAAGGTGTCAGGGTTTAGCCACAAGGGAAGTTTTGTATATTTAATGTTTGAAACATATAGCTTTATAGTAACATGTAACTACAGTTCAGGCTGCCGGAGGGAATTGTCATAGTCAGCTTTACCTGTCAACTTGACACAGCTTACAGTCACCTAAGAAGGGAATCTCAACTGTGAGATTTTACCAGACCAAACTGCCCTGTGGGTGTATCTGTGAGGGATTGTCTTGTTAACTGATGTAGGAGGGCCTGGGCCACTGTGGGCGGCACCATTCCCTAGGCAGGCGGTCCTGGGATGTATAAGAAAGCTAGGTGAGCATGAGCCAGAGAACAAACAGCGTTCTCCCGTGGTTTCTGCATCAAGTTGCTTTCATCAATGATAGAAATGGAAGATGAAAGAAACTCTTTTCTCCTCTAAGTTGCTTACGGTCAGAGTGTTTCATCAAGGGAACAGAAACTAGGAAAGGGATTAATGATGCTTCTGATTCCTGTGATGTGTTCCTGAGTGTCAAATTCAATCCTTCTTACTCATGAATACCAACATCTAGCACTCCCTGGTTATGTGGAGCCTGGTTCAGTCTCAATAGAATGCCATTGAGAGTTCAACCCTACAAACTTGTCCTGAGATGCATCATTTTTGCAGAAGGGAACCAGATACAAAGAGTCCAATGACCTTAGCCAAGGACACAAAATGGGGACTTGAACCACAGTAATGCAGCCAGAGTTCACATGCCAACCCTCTGTGGTCCACAGTGTGGCTGGTCCTCAAGGGTCCATGATTTCCCAGGTCTATCACCCATCCTGGAGCGAATATTCCAAATATAAACCTGTTCTGAACATACACAGTTTTTTCTTCTTGTTACTCTCTAGAAGATACAGTATAACAATTAACTGCATAGCTTATGCTACAATGGGACCAAAAGTAACAGGACTGACATAAACTATGTGGGAGGGGATGCAAACAGTATATGAAATAGCATGTTACATAATGCAGCTGAACTCCTGTGCTTAACGATATCCTTTGGGTGTTCCAGAACTACAGACACCAAGGGACAGCTATGTATGCCTCTCTTAGGTATGAGATCACTGATGTTAGTGATGACACAGGACAGAGCCATTGCAGCCAGTGTGCGTCTCTCAGCTCCCAGGTGCTTGCAGATACTGTAAACTTCAACATGTGTGTGCTCACTCTCTAGGATGATCCCCACCTTCAACACCTTTGAAATGTCCATCATGGTGGTTCTCAACCTTGGTTGCATGTGGGAACCCCTGGGAGATTTAGAGATGCTTGTGTCCCCCACCCCCACGAAGCTCCACACAGTGAACAGTCACCCCACAGGCCCTGGCAACTGAGAACCTATTTCCCATCTCCAGAGTTCCTCCTGTTCTGGATGGCTGCATTCATAGAATCAGATAGTGTGGGTCCTTTGCATTGTGTACATGTCCCCACTCGGTATGTTCTTTATATGTATCCCTGTCCCAGCGTGCATGGGAGCTTTGTTCCTTTTCATTGTTAAATGATATTTTATTGTGTGATGTGACACACTGTATTATTCATTCATCAGTCGACAGACATTGGGGCTATTTGCATTTTTGGCTAATAGGGACGGTACTGCTTTGAGCATTGCGTGCACAAATGAACGTGTGTGGGGGAGGTTTCAGGTGTGTGTGCACATCTGTATGCAGGTGTGTGTACACATGTGTGCCTGTGAAGGGGCAGAGGCTGACACTGGGTATCTTAAGTTCCTCTTTAATTTTTGTGATAGATGTTTCACTGGGGTCGGGACTCACCAATCAGGCCAGGCTGACTGGCACAAGATCCTCCTGTCCCTGCCTCCCCAGCACCAGGATTACAAGGGCCCGCAGTGTGCCTGATTTTTTTTTACGCCAGTGCTAGGAAGCAAATTCAGTTTTCACATTTACATTGGCAGAGACTTTACTGAGATTTGTAGATCAGGTTTGCCTTGACTTTATGGGTAATCCTCCTGCCTCAGGCTCTTAGGAAGTGGAATTACAGACTTGGGTTGGGGATGCAGACTTTGGTCTCTTGCCAGAGTCAAATGCTACTACGGTATGTTCATTTATTCTTTGACTTTAGGAAAGTGAAAGGTTTTTTTGTTGTTGTTGTCATTTTTTGTTTGTTTTTTTGTTTTTGTTTGTTTGTTTTGTTAAAGAGTTATTTGGGCTGCGCAGTGATGGCACACGCTTTTAATCCTAGCACTTGGGAGGCAGAGGCAGGCAGATTTCTGAGTTCAAGGCCAGCCTGGTCTATAGAGTGAGTTCCAGGACAGCCAGGGCTACACAGAGAAACCCTGTCTCGAAAAACAAACAAACAAAAAAAAAACCAGAAAAAAAAAAGTTATTTATTTTACAGTATATGAGTATACTGTAGCTGTCTTCAGACACACCAGAAGAGGGCATTGGATCCCATTTCAGATGGTTGTGAGCCACCATGTGGTTGCTCGGAATTGAACTCAGGACCTCTGGAAGAGCAGTCAGTGCTCCTAACCACTGAGCTGTCTCTCCAGCCCTGCAAGTGAAGTTTTAAAACTCTATTTCACCTGTGACTTTTAAAAGCCTCCTTTTAACTAAAAACTTCCTTATATCTATAGGGTGGGTAATATATAGGAAGAGGCCAAGGACTCAGTGTGCAGAGAGCGCAGTCCCAGTGAACGTGCAGGCCTGGGAAGTCTTGAGAGATCCCAGGCTCACCCCCCAAACCAGCACAGCACAGCATTCCTGTAAATCCCAAGGGCAAGTGACTTCCGGGTGGACCTGTCCCAGGCTGTGATGAAACCCTCCTCCCATGACCCTAAGCTGGCCCAGCTCGGCATCATCAAAGGCAGCAGACAACCTCGAGTGAGGAGGCCAGGCTTGCAAAGGGCACTTTGAATCTTCCAGGCTACGACGGGTGGGAGACACAAACTGGTCCACCCCCTAAGGCCCGAGTGCACGTAGCTGGGACCAGAGAGTATTGGAAGGAACCCTGGGTGGGCTCCCCTGCTCCAGAACAAGTTAAGAGTTTAGAATAGGATGTCTGGCCTTAGAACAGAGATTTCTGTCCTGTGGTTTCAAATGTAGCAACAGTAACCTTATAGTAGGCATCCCAGGGGCCTATTTCCAGTGCCAGCCTGCAGCTGAGGGGACACACAGAGCCAGCCTGTGGCTGAGGATACCCAGAGCTAGACTGCAGCTGTTGGATACCCAGAGGCAGCCTGCTGCTGGGGGAGACCTCTTGCCTCCCTGTCTTTCCTGTTAGGGTGGTCAAGAGGCAAGGCAAGCCCTCCCAGCTCTTGCACTGCCCAAGTGATATGCTCAGTGCTGCTGGACTCCTGTCCCTTTGTGCGTCCATGACCTCCCAAGTGTCTTCAATCGCCCTCCTCAGAAAGAAGAGACTGAAGCTCAGAGATGCTGGTTGTGGCTCAGGCCACACTGTTCACCCTCAGCCACATTGTCCCAAGAGGCCTCTTGAGCCAGGTTGGGCTGGCCCTAAGACACACAGGGCAAAGTCAATGTGACTCCGGGCATCTGTGCTACCACACTATTAAAGTCAGAGAGAGGCATGCCTGTGATTTCTGGTGGGACCCTGTCTGCCATTGATGGACTTGTGTTTCAAGAGTGCTGAAAGAACTTCATATAGGACCACTCTGGGCCGATGCCAGAGTTATATAGGACAGCACCTGGAGAACTAAGGCAGGAGAATCACAAGTTTGAGGTTAGCCTGGGCTACATAGAGAGACCTGCCTCAAAAAGAAAGAGGAATGGGGAAAAGAGAGAAGCCAAACCTGGGACTGTGCAGCAAGCCCCACAGTACTTAATGCGGCAAAGAAACTAAGCAGGAAGGGGGGGGGGGGGTGGGCACTGGCAGCCTCTTCAGCTTTCCTTCCCAGAACGAAGGCTCCTCTCCTGGGCCACTGTCAGCATCTCCCAGTGTGACATGGCTTGGAGGCTCACTCCAAAAGCAATATTGGCTTTGAGATAGGTCCGATGGCTCCTCTCCTGGGCCACAGTCAGCATCTCCCAGTGTGACACTGCTTGGAGGCTCACTCCAAGAGCAATATTGGCTTTGAGACAGGTCCCAGCAGAGCTCTCAGGTGGGGGCTGGGATTAGTAGCCCCCCTAGTGGTTTAGGGGCCCAGCGGCTCATCCTTAGGGCTTTCCTTCCTATGGGGAGGGCTGTACTTTGGCTTCTGGCAAAGGGGGAGGCTACACATAGTGGCCTTTGATCCAATCAGACCCCCAACATTCTCTTGTTTTTTGTTCCAAATCCCAGGCCAGGATTACTTTCTGCTTTGCCTCCAGCAGGGAAGTTGGTGGGTAGGCAGGGCCTGTGTTTGTGTGTGGCTCTCTGTGTATGTGTATATATGTTTGAGGGTGTGTGGTGTGTATGCATTTATATGTGTCTGTATGTGATGTATTTGTATATTTGTGTGTATGTGTATATATATGCATGTGTGTTTGTGTGTATATGTGTATGTATGTGAATGTGCTTTTATATGCATGCATGTGTGGCTATGTGCATACGTAACTATATATGTGATAATGTGTATATATGCATGCATATGTGTATATGTATTAAGTAGATGTGTGTATTTGCATGTGTGTGTGTGTGTCTTTGTGTTCTGCACAGTGGGAGGAAGGCTCATATCAATTCTTTTATTTTAAAGATTTATTTAGTTTTTTATGTGAGTACACTGTAGCTGTCTTCAGACACACCAGAAGACGGCATCAGATCCCATTACAGATGGTTGTGAGCCACCATGTGGATGCTGGGAATTGAACTCAGGACCTCTGGAAGAGCAGTCAGTGCTCTTAACCCCTAAGCCATCTCCCCAGGCCCCTCATATCAATTCTTGATATTCTCCAATGAGCAACAGTAGGTCCTGTTCAACTCACACACGTTTTGGCAGCAGAGTAACAGAGAGAGAAAGAGCATGCTCTATGGCCAATCATCACCAAGTGCAGAAAACAGAACCTGCCCATCCTTCCAGGAGCAGCCAAGTCACCGTCCTTCCTAAGCTGCCAGGACTTGCTGCTGGTCTTTGCGCTGGGCTGAAGACAGAGTCACTGGAACACTGTCCTGTTTCACTTCTCTTGTTGGCAAAACACCCTGACAAACAGCAGCTTCGAGGAGAGAGAGAGCTCACTTTAGCTACAATTCCAGGTTATAGTCTATTGTTTTAGGGAATTCATGGTGGCAGGAGCTCAGGCAGCTGGCTGCATCACACTTAGAGTCAAGAGCAAACAGAAAGGAATGCATGTGTGTTTGCTTGCTGTGTGCGCCCAACTAGATTTCTCCATTCTTATTTATTTCTTTATACATATGGCCCCTGCCAAGGGAATGGTGCTGCCCACAGTGGGCTGGGTCTTCCCACACCAACTATGATAAATCCCCGAGGCTGACCCAATGTGGGCAACCTATCACCGAGACTTTCTTCCCAACTGATACTAGGTTGACAATTCTTTCCCTCACAAGGGCCCAGGGTGTGGACTGCCATGCTGAGTGTATGTGGAGACAAAGAAAAAGTATGAAACTATGGGGTAGTGTGAGACATGATAAGTTAGAGGTATCTAGGAGACACCAGGAAGGCTTGTCTTCTCTGGGATTCTCAAAGGCTCTTGATGAAGAGGCCCGAGATGGGGGAGGTTTCTCTCCCGTCTTACATTCTATGAGGTCTGTATGGCAGGAATGTTGGGCCTAGAAGCAGCCTGAGTGAAGGACAGTGAGGAGGGGTGGAGCTGGGTGAGGGGAGCACACAGTTCCCTCTAAAAGGGGAGAGGACAGGCCCATGAGGTTCTCTTCAGACGCTGTTTCCACAAGAGTCGGCTCCCTGGATTTCTGTAACCACCCAACTGTTCAACATTGGCAGCTGAAGCCAGTGGAGGTCCAGCCAGAAGGCTTGTAGGTGCAGCAATGTCTGACCCACACCAAATGCTTCACCTTACAGGTGGGGAAACTGAGGCCCAAGAAAACCTGGACTCTCCAAGTTCACAGAGACAGCTGGAGATTGGCCAGGCTTTGAGTGGGGTTGATCTGAATCCAGGACAGGTCTAGGATGGTCTTCCACGGCCCCCCGCCTTGAGCTAAGTGGATAAGACTGTATTTCCTAAAGTCCCAACATGACCAAGCAAGGCAGCAGGTGCTGGAGACAAGTGTGGCCCCTCAGGCCTGCAAGTTCTCTGCTTGGGTTCATATCCTTTGGACTTTAGGTAACCTAAGTGGCCTTTAGGCAAGTAATAAGCAGATGCCTACTTCCACGTACCGTGCGACAGGGAATGGGGCTAGGCTGAAGCCAAATGGCAGAGGACAAGTTCCCTCTCCGCCTGCCTCTGCGTGACGTCATTTTCCTCTTCTTGACTCCTGACCTTTGCTGCGGCCTCATGATCTCGAGAAGGCTGCTGAATCACCAGTCGTCACCACGTTTAAAAAGCAGGAATTGTTGCCAGGCTTGGCGGCACATACTTTTGATCCCCGCATTGAGGAGGCAGATGCAGGCAAATCTCTAGGGGTTCAAGGCCAGTGTGGGCTAACATAGCGAGTTCCAAGACAGCCAGTGCTACATAGTAAGACCGTCTCAAACCCTGACTCGCCAAAATAAATGATAGAAGCAGAAATGGCTGGGGGGTGTGCAGGGCGTTTGGACAGGGAGAAAGGTGTCACTCCACTCTGTCAGAACCAAATCTTCCATAGAAGGCACCTTTGCCCTGGTGGCTCATGTGACACCGTCTATCAAAAACTAGCCTGACCCTCCCCTAATGGATTCCTAGACACATGGTGCGCGGTGCAGAAGCAATGGGGTTGGCTCTGTAGGTTGCTAAGAGGAAAGCAGACTCAACTCCATCATCTGGAAGATGATATCAAAAGCTGTCTCCTGCCCTCCCAGCATGCACTTCTAGCTCTCCTCTTGGCATCCCTTGCTTCTCCTCAGAACTTGTTAGAAATGCAGATTCTCTGGCAGGCAGCGAGGGAAGCAGGAACCGGCCTGGCTATTCAGTCTACAGTGGACTGCCACAGTCTGTCTTCGGGCTCCACAAACAATCCCACTTGAGTGGCTTTATGACAGTGCTTGCTCACTGTGGTGTGTTGTGGCCATGTCCCACATGAATGATGACATCTGTCTGTAGCGCATACTGATGTGTGACTCAGCTTCCCTTCAAGGAAGGACTGAGGTTTCAGGGACAGACAGCAGTCAGCTTCCAGCTGTCAAGCCTAGGGGTGCTGGTCTCCCACCTGTGGGCAGATAGTAGCTCTGCCCATACTCCTGCTCCACCTCAGGGAGGGACTCTGTGATATAGGATACCAAAGGCCTGGCCACCCTGTCCCATCTTGGGACATTTCTGACAGCCATCTGGCTGGATTGGTTTGGGGCTGGCTGATGGTTGCTGGTCCACCTCCTGGCTCACCTCCTGCCTCTGCAAACCTCTCCTGTTACCTCCTGTACAGCTTGACTCAGGGTCTGCCTCCTGGGGACCTGAGCCAAGATTGCTTACAGCAGCACCACACGGGGGACCCCAGTCTGGCCTCTCCAGATGAGGACAGAGGTGCAGGAGGGGCTCCGGGCCTGCAGCTACAAGCAAGGAGACATGGATGAAAAGCCAGCAAACTTCCAAACATTGGAGTAGCACAGCTGGGTTGAAAAGGGTCCATCAAGATGGTTCGACAGGTTAACCTGCCTGCTGCCTATGTTCAATAGCAAGGACTCATATGGAAGGAGTGTCAACTCCCACAGGCCTCTACATGCAGTGGTACCCCAATCCACATGTAAATTTTTTTTAAAAATTTTTTTTTCCAAAAAGTGTCCATCTGCCTGCTGAGTGTGGAGGAATGCAAGGCCAGGCAGCAGGAAGCCACGGGAGGAAGTCCTAGTGTTCAGCAGTGGCCATGGGCCCCAAGACATTCAGTGGGATTTCCCCCATCACTGGGGATGTCCCATGGTCCAGCCAAAGTGCTAACCCAACGCCTACAGAAGGCCAAGTGAAGAAGATGGGTGAGAGGTTAGAGCAGGAAGAGCGTTCTGCCTTGCATGTAGCACTGAGTGACCACTCAAGCGCTGTCTGCCAGGGTGGATGTCTGCTCCGCTGTGAGCTGATGAGCAAGCTCAAGGAGGAGAGAATGGCAAGCAGGAGAGAGAAATGAGGGAAGGAGGGAGGAAGGGAGAGAGGGACAGGAAAGCTTTTCTTCACCTCTGTCCCAGGGAAACGGTAAGCGACCTCTGGTGGCACAAGACAGACATTGCCTTGGAGTCAGAAGCCTCAAATCAGACTTTAGCTAGCCAAATTGTTGGTGCGGGGATGGAGGTTCATCAGGGCTGGGGGGACAGCGACACTGTGACTGGGAAGGCAGTGAGGTGCTTGCCTGGGTGCAGGGTTAATCAAACGCTGAAACCCTCAGTAGCTAAGACAGATAATTTAAGCTTTAAAAACCAAATGGGAGGGGCTGGAGAGATGGCTCAGTGGCTAAGAGCACTGACTGCTCTTCCAAAGGTCCTGAGTTCAATTCCCAGCAACCACATGGTGGCTTACAACCATCTATAATGGGATCTGATGCCCACTTCTGGTGTGTCTGAAGACAGCTACAGTGTACTCACCTACATAAAATAAATAAAATCTTAAAAAAAAAAAAACCAAATGGGAGCCAGACATGGTGGCCCATGCCTTTAATCCAGGCCAGCATGTGGGAGACAGAGGCAGGTTAATCTGTGTTTGAGGCCAACCTGATCTATTTGATAACAAGTTTCAAGTCAGCTAAAGATACATAAAGATACACACACACACACACAAACGTATGTATATATGTGATGATTTGTATGTGCTTGGCCCGGGGAGTGGTACTTTTAGGTGTGGCCCTGTTACAGTGGGTGTGTCACTGTGGGTGTGGGCTTTAAGATCCTCATCCTAGCTGCCTGGAAGCCAGTATTCTGCTAGCAGCCTTCAGATGAAGACGTAGAACTCTCAGCCCTGTCTGCACCATGCCTGCCTGGATGCTGCCATATTCTTTCCTTGTAATGGACTGAACCTCTGAACCTGTAAGCCAGCCCTGATTAGATGCTGTTCTTATGAGAGTTGCCTTGGTCATGGTGTCTCTTGAAAATCAAATGGGCAAAGTTTGGCTCACACCAGCTCCCAGCCTTCCAGAGCAGTAGAATCGGCTCTTGCTTTTGACGTCACAGCTCACATCCCACCCCCACCCTCTCAAGGGGAGCCTCCCTGTCCTGCACAGTAGCGCTCTGGGGACATGCCTGCTCATCTCATTTAGCAGCAAACCTTTGAGGCACACACTATTCCAGGGTCTGAAGGAGCAGTCACTACTCACGGCCCCACGGACTGCTTGAAAGTGCAGTTACAGTAGAGGAGACAGGGGCCGGGGTCTTCTCAAGGCTGGGCATGTACAGTGCTGTGATGTACTTTCCTGGCCCTGCCCAGACTCAGGGACTTTAAGCCCTCCTTCATTTCTCTGCACCTGCTGCCTCTTGTAAGATGCTTTCATATGTGCAAAGATCTTAGAGATTCTTGACTGGGCCGGTACTGTCAAACCTGGGGTTTGAGTCCCAGCCACCATTTCCAGTGGCCCTGGGACAGATTTCACAAATGGATTAGGCTCTGCACCAAGTTGCCAGAGCTACTGACTCAAGCTAGCGAAACACTTCTTGCTCCCACGTAGACTGAGGACCTGCAGATGCAAAGGTCCCCTGGGTCCTTTGTGAGACTCCACCCCTGGGCTAGCTCACTCTCCATCACAGGCAAGGACTAGGTACAGATGGGCAACACTCCTGCTGGAGGCATTTCTAGGCACATTACCTCTCTCGGACCTGCAAAGATGTGCCCTCAGTGCTGCTACCAATAGGCCACACTTCACCAAGAGTCCCCGGACCAGGAGTTCACCACATGCATGCTCCGTTTCCTCCCCAGCCACTGTCACTGTCACGGATGGGCAGGTGCAGTAGCAGCCTCTGGATGTTCAGTGTCTCACTTCCCCTTTTCCCCACGGCTCTCCATATGCCAGCAACCAACGCACCCACAAAAGGATGAAACTCTCACTGCTCAAAACCCTAGGAGGCTTACAAAGGAAACCATCCTTATAGGGTACCTTGCATGAACTGGCCTTGCCCAGCCTCCTCACCCATTTTCTGCATGGACGACACTGGCCTCATTCCACAGGGCTTCTCACTAACCTTGCATAACCATGCTTCCCTAGAACCCCTCCCTAGGCTCCAGAATCTCAGGTTTCCTTTACACAGTCCCTCAGCAAAGACTGTCGTGCATTCTGTCCTACAGGAAAAGCACAGTGCTCTGTTCCTCTTGCATGTCAGGGCCAGCATAGTGAGTGCATGTGTGCATCAGACAGCCATTTCCTTGTGGTGAGGAAACTGAGGACAGGCCTTCTCCATCATGCTGACGGTCACACCAGCTCCTCTGGCCCTTAGAAGTCATTGAAAATGTTACACAAATCAGTGTCTTATAAAGTGAGTCACATCCAATGCCTCAGGTCTTGTCAGGTCAGTAGGAAGGCAGGTATGGTAGCTCACACGTGCGAATGAAGCACTGGGCGGCTGAGGCTAGCTTCAGTGTTTTAAACTTTACTTCACAAAACCAAAACTCACTGAAAGAACGCTGGCTCTGGAGTCCAGTGAGGGTGCCTCTTGTTCCCCGGGGGACCTAGGCCAGCTCCCCGTACAGCCCACCACCCACAGTGAAGACATCCCAGGAACTGCTTACTGCTGGCTAGGAAAACTCGTGACACAGAACCTGGAATGCAGTGAGCAAAGCAGGCAATATTCATCAGTGCTAGTGACATCCACCCAGGAGGGGACACCTTCATCCTACCCTAGCCATCTGCCTTGTGCAGGGCCCTCACGCGCAGCAGCTGTGCTGAAGGGAACAGTCCTGTTCTGTTAGAACTCAGTTTTCAGACTCTGTACACCCAATGTATCAACTTCATCACAAGCTCCCTCACCACCTCTGCTTGGCCTCCCACTGCCTGAGGTATAAACCAACTCCCTTCTCCACCCACATGACCTTCACGATCTCTGGATACAGAGCAGCAAACAGTGTTCCAGGTGTCTGAAACTGTTCTTTCATTTTTTTTTGAAGACTTATTATGTACCCCTGTGTGCCAGAAGAAGGCATCAGATCCCATTACAGATGGCTGTGAGCCACTGTGTGGGTATTGGGAATTGAACTCAAGACCTCTGGAGGAGCAATCAGTGCTCTTAACCTCCCCAGCCCCCTTGTTTTTGTTGTCAGAAAGCTGTAAGCCTGCTTTCCTATAAAAGAAAAGACAGAAGTGATATATTTCTTCATCTTTGTACAATTCTCAAGAATATTTTAAGAATTTCTTCTGTATGTGTTTCCAGGAGGGGCACGTGCACATAAGCACAGGTTCCTGAGGTGGAGGCACTGGATCTCTTAGAGCTGGGCTGGAAACCATACTGGAGCCCTTTGAAAGAGCAAGCACTCCTAGCCATAAGGCCATCTCCCCAGCCCCTCAAAAATGTCTTTTATATCAAACTGCAAACACACCCATGCAGAAATCCACGCTCACAACAAGGTCCATGGAGCAGTCCACTGCATTCCAGTCGGAGTCTGTTTTGCTTTCTCAGTGGTACTTACATCCCACTGAAATGGCTTCACGCAGTCTTCCCACATATAACAAATATCCCACCAGATTAAAGAGCAAACCAAGAAGTGTCATCCCAAACTGAGTCCCTGCCTTTGTCCTTCCAGGACTAGAACATTGTTCTCAGCTCAATACTGCCTGCTATGCATGAGGCCCACAGCCACTGTTTGGGGGAAAGCTTGTTCGATCTGAAACACCCAGTTCTAGGGCTGGGATTCAGCTCAGTTGGTGGACTGCTTGCCTAGCATGCCTAAGGCACCACAGAAACCAGATGTGACAGCACACACCTGTGGGGAGCGGGTGTGGCGGCCAGCTAAAATGGCGCCTAAGCTTATGAATGGCACCTGCCTTATTTTATGAATGGCGCCTGACTTCCTCACACACCCTGGTCAGAGCCACATCCGCAGAACTACTGCGCAGACTCGCTGCCACGCAGAATCAGGCCATTTGATATGTGCCAATGGTGTGTGCCCACGTGGCAGGCTCTGAGTGACCAGGCATGGGGATAAAAGGGAAAGTGGAACTGGGATCTGGGGCTTCCAGAGAGATATTATAAAAAGGTTCCTGAGTAAACTGCATTGGGAAGAATCCTGTGTTGTGTCGCTCCTTTCTGCAGGTCGGAACGGGTAGCGACACACACCTATACTCCAACGGATACAGGAGTATCAGAAGTTCAAGGTTATCCTCAATTACATAGTTTGAAACCAGCCCAGGCTACCCACCCAGTTCTGCCTAGAATAAGCCTCAAGTACATGAAGTCCCTGAGAACAGTGAGCCATGAATGGCGGTGGCCCAGCATAATCACAGATCACTTAACAACCCCATGCTCTGCTGAGGTCCAGCCTGGTCTCCATCATCCTTCACTGTGAGCCAGTCACCACAACTCCGCTACCCGACCATGGACCGCTTTCGCCCTCTCAGGCGCACCTCATCTAACTTCTTCAGCACTGGGCTGGACTTCTTGGATGAGGCACCGTAACTCTTCAGAAAGGCTTCAAACACAGTCTCGGTGTGGGGGTGCGTGCTGAGGAAGGCCTTCTCCAGGACATACAGGTCGACACCTTTATCTTCTGGCAGTCCCGAAACAAAACTCAGCCCGAAGTCGATGAGCACGAGGTGCAGCTGCTCCAGGGGCCGTTTCAGGAGCATGTTGGAGGTGGTGAGGTCCCCGTGAATGAGGTCCTCGTCGTGCATTCTGGCCAGAACCTGCCCGATCCTCTTGGCCAAGTCCATGAGGCACTCGGGTTCTTTTTCAGTCTCCATAGTGGATTGAATATAATCTCGAACAGTCACCGAGTCTTCGATTTCTTCCATATATAAGCAGTTAGAAGCATAATCCACAAAGAAGACGACAGGGGCAGCTATCCCTGTAATGGACACACGTGGTTAGCGAGTGTGTTCTTCACAAAGGCGGGCTTCACCTGCACAGGTGGACAGTTTCTCAGTCTACATCTACTTTGGAACAGAGTTAAGGAATATTGTGGAAAATGATACAATTTATCCAGAGGCTTGCCCTGTTAAAGCCCTACAGGACTACTTCGGCCTGAGACCAGCCCAGGGTAAGTCTGGAAGTACCAACACCTGCTCCTCCTTTCGCACACCTTAGGAATTCATTGCTACTCCCTAAGAACAAACAAAACAAGAAGCCAGAAGGAAAGCATCCTGCAGTCTGAGCAGTTTCTACCAGACAAGGACACAAGCAGGAGGCTAAGCAGGGTGTCATCTTACAGGTTGATCTTTGTTCCGGAACAAACAGGTTCAAATCCCAGCTCCTCCTTATTAGTTCTGAAACCTCAAGGTTCCCTTAGCTACTCTCTGCCTCAGTCTCCACAACTGTAAAGTGCTGGCAATACCTCCAATTAACTCCAGGAGTCTCTCCTGAATGTCAACCAGGCTCAGGACACTTTCCTAGAAAGTGGAGATCTGTTCATGGGCATCAAGGTAGTCCCCATCCCTGTCTGATAAAACTTACAAAGGTAAAGAAGAATATATGAACACTACTTTGTAACTCCATTGCCTCTCTAAGGCAGAAAAGTACAGGCTTGTTCACTGCTGAGTTTTCCCAGTCTCCTGGCACCTATCAATGTCCTGATAGTAGGCACCTAAAAACCACTAAAGAGAAAAAAAGCAAAGGCTGGGTGCTTCTGGGCCACAGACAGGCTGCCGTACCTGTGGAACCTCGGGCACTTCCCCTCTGTCTCATTTTCTCTCGAGTAATGTTGTGTTGTTTTGTGGGGGTGTGGATGCTTTTTAAAGAAAAAATAAACAATGTAATGAAATCAGACTTTTATTGAACTATGTCAGCATAAGAGCATGCAATGCACATGCTTTCTTTAATGATCACAACATCCCTGAGATTCCCATTACATACAAGGTAACTGGGGCTAAAAGACTCGCTGAATAACGCGGGAAACAGTGCAGGGAGAAGCTGAATCCAGAGAGCCTGGCTTCAGAGTCAGGATACCTGCTGCTTTAAACTACCAAATGGAGAGAGGAGGACTGTAAGCGGAAACGGCAGAAATGAGAAACTGAGGGGTCCGGGCGCTAAACAAGTTGAGAGACAGCTGCGGAGCCCCGCGAACCAAGCAGAACGGTGTCCTGAGTGTCACCGTTGAGTCCTTAAACATTGCCATCTGGTCCCGTCCCCTGGAACTCGGAGCCCCGTCTGTTCTGTCCCGTCCGATCCGTCTCCCGGAGCCCCGTCTGTCCCGTCCGATCCGTCTCCCCGAGCCCTGTCTGTCCCGTCCGATCCGTCTCCCGAACCCCCGTCCGGTCCTCCTCACCCGCACGGCGGCAGCGGAGCAGCGCGCGCGCCTCCTGCACCGTCCGCCGCCGGCCGAGCCGCGCCTCCAGCTCCGGGTGGCGGTAGCTCTTAGGGAAGCGGTGCTTCACCACGGCCGCCCGGCCCTGGAAGCGGCCACGGAAGACGCGAGCCTCGGCGCCCTGCTGCACCAGCTCCAGGCCGTTCAGGAAAAGGCGGCTCCGCTCGCGCGCCGCGGCCAGCGCCTCAGCCTCGGTCTCTGAAGACGCGCCGGCCATGCCTTCGGCTCCTTCGGACCCGACCGCGCCGCTTCCGCTCGCTTCGGAAATCATCCGGCCTCTTCCGCTATGAACACCGCCCCCCACAACACACTTCACCCAGCTAGAGTGGTTCCGCCTCGCGACCTTTCCGAGTTCAACTGAGATCCGGCTACTTGGCCCTTCTTCGTCTATCTCCGAGAGCGCTCGGCAACTTTCGGCCAACAGCTTCTCACTCTTTGGCTTCTTACGGAAGCCCATTAGTGATGCTCTGGCTTTGGGAGGAACTTGCGATTTGGAGGTTCTTTTGGGAAAGCTCTTTTCTGGATGCTTTGCTCCTTTCTACTAGGGTTCTTTCCTTTCTATTCCTCTCTTTTTCTTTCTTTCTTTCTTTCTTTCTTTCTTTCTTTCTTTCTTTCTTTCTTTCTTTCTTTCTTTCTTTCCTTTTGAGACAAGGTCTCAGATTAGCTTCGAACTCGTGGCCCACTTCAGTCTATGGAAACCTGCTCTAAGCAGGGAGGGAGCAAGGGAGTTAGGCAAAGCTTTCTATCTGGAGATGCCACCTGATGCCTGACACCAATCTGTCGGCAGCCAGCATCATTCCTCTGAGCTCTGGTTTCTTCATCTACAGAATGAGGCTGCCTGGTTCTGCTGGGGTGAGGGCTTATCAGAATTGGATAAGAGGCTGGTTACGCGGTGCCAGTGGACAGAGGTCCTCTTCACATGGCCCCTGACCTCCTTGTCCCAGCCCCACGCTCCTTGGGGCTCTGTTGAAAATACAGAAGAGAAGCCTTTTGGTCTTGGGTTGCTATGGCACCAGCAACTTGGCTCTGTGGTCCCTGGGTTTCGTTCTTTCACCACAGGTCCCTCTTCATACATCAGACCCTTTGTGTGAACAGAATGTGTTTTCCAGCAAAGCGCACCCAGAACCGGTTCCGTTTATATCTCCCAGTACTCAAGTTTGTAGCTTCATTATCATAATTGTTTGTGTCCACACAGCCGTCTCTATGGTGACCAAACCCACCTGAACCTTAGACATCTACTGTACAAAGGCGCTGACCAGAGCTAGGCTTGCTAAGTCCAGGCTGTGTTTAGCTCTTTAAACCTGGTTCAATCCTTTCAGTGACTCCCTACTGTGCTAAGGATAAAGACCTAAACCTTAACAGAGCCCATGGACACCTGCATCCCTAATAAACCCTTCCCTCTCCAGAGTCCCCACCCATCCTCCATGATGCTCTTGGCACAGAGCCTTTGCACCTGCTATTTCCTCTACAGGGAAATGTTCATCCAGCTCCATGTCACCTAGAGCTGCATAGGCATCCTTTAGTTTCCATTGGAGGGTCACTTCCCCGGACAAGCCCTTCCGGCCTCTATAAGGAGAGGGAGTTAACTGTTATCAGCCCTAGTTTTCTAGTTTCCAGGCCTGTTTTGAATCCCCTTTGGTTTTGGCCATTCGACTGCTTGATTGCTGCCTACTCCCTCCCATCCCACCCCACCCTCATGTAGCTAGTCACAAGGCAGGATTGTGTTGTTTCCATCCTTCCCCCTGCACCAGAGAGGTGGGTACTGGCCTAGAGCGTCTTAGGGACGGTGCATTCATGTGTTCCCAGCACTCAGAGGCTGTGCAATACTCAGAGGCTGAGACAGGAGACTGCAAGCCTGATACTTAGTGAGACTTGGGGGTTGAAGGTGGGGGGCATTTAAATTCAAAATATTGTGTGCGTTTGTGTGACTTTTTTTTTTAACACCCAAATGGGGAAGTGGATTTAAGCTTCTTGTCTACCGGTGTGCTGAACAGTTTGTTAGAGATGTGGTGGAGACCTTAAAGTGCTGAATGAGAAAAGAGTTGACTGGGGAGAGGAGAGACAGGCTGGTCCACAACTGGCCCCTATAACTTGGCAGGAGAGCAGGAAGCTGATGATTAAAGGTGGGTGGCAAGGATGCTCTTCATTTGACTATTTCCAGGGACAGGGAGTATGAAGTGCAAGCTCGACTGTAAAGTCATAGATTCAAGGCTCCAACCCAAGAAACGTCAGAAGGGGGTGTGGTAGGGATGGAAGGACGGCTCTGGTGAGAAGTGGGTTGGCCAGCTACATTTCTTGAGAAGCAGCAAATGCTCTGTTGAGAACAAGAGGCAATGCAGAGGGCTAGTGTTTTCTATAACGGGGAGGGGTCCTAAGAGTATGGAAATTTAATCCAGGAAGAGGGATGGGAATGGCTGAAAGCCTTAGCAGAGTGACTACCGCTAGGAGTTGTGATAGCTCGCCTCACAGCTAGCTCTGTGCATGTGGAGCTCCTAGCTGTGTTTTTGGTCTCTCCAGAATTCTAACAGTGCTGTGGAGGTTTGAATGAAATGACCTCCACAGGCTCACAGGGAGTGGCACTATTAGGAGGTGTGGCCTTGTAGGAGGTAATGTGTCACTGGGGGGCAGGCTTTGAGGTTTCAGATGCTCAAGCCAGGCCCCATGTCACTCTCTCTTCCTGCTGCCTGCGAATCCAGATGTGGAACTCTCAGCTACCTCTCCATTTCCATGTCAGCCTGTATGCCACCAAGCTTCCCGCCAGGACAATGATTGACGGGATCTTTGAACTGTAAGCCAGCCCCAATTAAATGTTTTCCTTTATAACAGTTGTCATGGTCATGATGTCTCTTCATAGCCATAAAACCCTAATCAAGACAACTGCCAATAGCAAGACAGAGAGAAGCAGAGGACTTATCTCTCTAGTTCCTGCCCAAACTGTAATCAAACCCCTCTCCATTCACCAAGTCTTGCCTTCTATGTTTTTGTCAAAGCCTGGGACAAAGACCCTGAGACTCCTGGGTCACAGAGGTACTGCTTCCAAACCACTATGGGGAGGGTCACTCACTTTGAGGTGACTGATGAGGTACCTCTGCCCTGCCCCAGAAGAAGAGCATGGACAGAGAATGTTTCCATATGGCACTGTGCTCTGACCAGGGTGCACTTGGGTGGAGGGCAGGGGCCTCCCCTTGGGCATACTATAATCCAGGGTGGGGACATTTTGTATTACTCTTGACTAGGGTAGCATCAAGCTTAAAGAAAGGGGAAATATATTAGACACCAAATAATCTTATATCCATCTCCCTTCTTCTCTCCTTCTCTGTCAGATCTCTCCTCCACTGGGGTCACTTTCTGAGGAACTGGCACCTGCTATCTGCATCCCCAGCAGAGAGCAAAACCCCCTGCATCAGTTTTCTATGGTAGAAACAGCAGGTGCAAAGGCTCTGTGCAGAGGGAGCACTATGGGGCAAGAGGGGGGATCTTGGAGAAGGCAGGAGTGCAGCACTGTAGGGAGTTGTTGATGGGTTCGGAGCAGGGGTTGTTTGAAGTGTTTAAAGAACTCTCTCAGTGTCACAAGTGACTGTTACACATTTCGGAGCCCATGATGACACCCTGGCTCTTCTCAGATCTCACTTTCTCCCCTACCCTAAATGGCTTATGTGATTGATGGACACAAAGCCCTGAGTTTTATCCTAGCACTGTATAGACTGGGCAAGGTGGTGCACAGCTGTGAGAGGCTAAGGCAGGACAGTCTAAGGTCTTCCTTGCTTATATAGTGAGTTTGAGGCCATCCTGAGCTACATGAGACCCTGTCAAATGGGGGAGAGGGGAAAGAAAAGCAGAGGAAAAAGGAAAGACAAGACAGCAGAAGGCTTCCATGGTGAAAGACTGAACACACTGGGTACAGGTCCCTGATCATGACAAGCTAAGCACAGGTTCCCCTGGCCATGACAGGCTGAATTTCAGCCCTGCTGCTCAGCTGCCCAGAGAGTTCAGACTATGGTTGTCAAATGTCTTCTGTGATGCTCTCAGTAAGACTCTGGCCAGTGACAAACCAGCCTGCCTCCATCTTAGGCTCAAAAGCCACTTTACAAAGACAAAGTGGGCTCATATTCTGTTTATGATTAAACCTCTGTTCCTTGAGGCTGTGGCTGTGCCCAGCTGTAACGTTAACTACACATGGTTCTGCGTGTTCCAGGAATGGCCACCATGTCTTTGTCTCAGGAGGTCTTTCTGAATAACTGTTATGCTTACGCTCTGCTCCTGTAACTCACCTATTTTACCCATCAAATCCCTCATTTGGAAACCCTCTATCCCTGAAGTATAGAAACCTTGTCTTTCTCACATCCGGGGCTCTCTCTAAAATCCCAACTTAGGGTGAGACAGCTGGCTGGCCAGTCCCAAGTACACCTCTAAAATAAAGCTTGCTTTAACCAGACAATTGTGGATTTGCTTTCTCCCCAAAAATTTCTGGTTTAAGAGACAGCTTTACAGATAAGACCATGCAGACTATTGCCTCAGCACATCTGTGCAGGGGAGTTCACAGGGCACTATGTAAGCGAGTGGGCATGGTTGTGTGCTTCGTGAACAGCACAGACAGCTGGCTATGGTTTGCTGCCTCCTGTTTGGACTCATGGCCTTTGGTTTGCCACAGCCCTTAACACTCCACCTTGCCCAGATTGCTCTCTCATTTGTGACACTGTGTGGACCTGCATGCATACGGTCGTTATTTGAATTTGTAGTTCCTGTATCCCCTATCAGCTGGCTGGGTTCCTTTGCCTCTATCAGAACTCACAGGTAAATAGGAGTGGCTCTGCTGGTGTTGGCAGACAGGGACCCTTGTGCGCCAAAGGCTTATGGGTGGGGCTGACTGAACCTTAAGTCCAAGTCCTGACAACTTAAGGCTTGTGGTTCCAGGCTCTAGCGCCAAGATGCTTGTCTCCGGGTGCCCACATTAGAGGCTTATTTACGCTCTGACGTTGGATTGCCAGCGGCCCAGCACTCCTCAGGCAGTGTAATTCTTGGCTCCTTATAGCAACAGTTAGCAGTAGTCAGGGTCAAGTAGCATCACAGTTCTGTGGCCTCAGTGACACAGGAGGACCTGGAGTAAAATCGATGCTATAAAGGACCTACAAATAGTTTTGATTAGGAAATACTGTCTTAGTTAGTGTTCGCATCGCTGTGATGAAAGACTGTGACCAAAAGCAACTCAAGAGGAAAGTGTTAGCTTGGCTCACACAAGTCCACTTCATAGTCCGTCATGGAAGGAAGCCAGGGCAGGAACCTGGAGGCAGGAACTGATGCAGAGGCCATGGAGGGGTGCTGCTTACTGACCTGCTTCCCGTGCCTTGCTCAGCCTGCTTTCTGATAGCACCCAGGATCACCAGCCTAGGGATGGCACCACCCACAATGGGCTGGGCCCTTCCACATCAATCACTAATTGGGAAAATGCCCTACAGGCTTGTCTACAGCAAAATCTTATGGAGGCATTTCTCAATTGAGGCTCCCCCTCCCTCTGACGACTCTAGCCTGTGTACATAAAATTAGCACAATTAAGTTACATGAGGTAGAACTTAGCCCTGCCTTCAGTATGACCGGAAGAGAAGTAGTCATCTAACCAGGCTTGTTAGAAACAGTCTTGTGCCATAACTGCAGTTTCTGATTACTGTTCAACAAGCCCGACTTACAACTGGCCATTAGGTCCATTCTCATAACAAAGAACGTTCCACCAACCGGCAGCTCAGGGGGACCTCACACCTCACACCAGGGACAGCCTTCAGTCTGCCATCAAGTCCAAGTTCCCTTACAGGGAAAATATTTAAATGAACAACATGGATGGACCTAAGAAATAATTCTGGCATCCTGTTTAAGTTGTTAGAGGTTGGCTTGAGGCCAGGACTTGGAAGAGATTCGTGGATGAGAGTGGGATGTATAAGCCTAAGGCCTATATAAACTGGCAGGTTTCCTGTTCGGGGCTGGTTTCCTTTGTATGTTAGCCAGAACCAGTCAACTGCTATTACTAAAGGGTTTTTTCTTTATTAATCTCTAAGTGCTTGGAGTGGTTTCTCACTGAGAAGGCATATTTATTCTATACTATCAAGTGTCAGGACTCTCAGTTTCCATAGTGCCTGTGGCTACTGGAGCCTCGGTGTCAGCCCTCAGCAGTTACTGCAAGTAGTGTTACCTTAGGGCTTTGGATGCTGGGGCCCTTTGTCCTTAGGACTTGACAGCTCCAAGGAAGTCTTCCAGAGACAGGACAATAGTCCCTGATCTTAGCTCTTTGAGGCCTTCCTGTATTTCTGATGCCTTTGTTATCTCCTGTGTCTCTTCTCCACTATCTCTGGAATTCCAAATTACTGAGGAAGAACTTCCCATCCCATTCTGAGTGAGGATAAGGATACCTAGAGCCTGCCTATGGCAGCCATTGCAGGATGTCTGGAGCAGTCCTAACTGGAACAAAGCCTGCTGGGGCAGGAGTCTTGGCTTCAGCTGCAGTGTCCTCAGAGTGACCGTAAGGTGTCCAAAAAGGCCATCCTGCCATCAAGGCAATCCAGTCACTCGACAGAGAAGTGACTCCTCAGTTAATGGCTCCCCTGCCAGGCTTTAAGGTATGAAGGAAGGGCCTATCTGCTGCCACTCACAGGCCTGAATGGCCCTGCTCTGAAGGGTTTTACTCATTAGAAAAAAATCATTAGAAAGTGCTTACAATAAAACTTAAATCTATATCCAAATTAACAGTCTCTGTAGCATTGACCAATGATACTTAAGCCAGTGTCTCAGTGCCCTGAGAGGGTTGGGTCCCTTTGCCTGTCTCAGTTCATCTACCCTCATGGGTCAACACCAGGACATTGTCTAAGCTGGTACTCATGACTAGAAGGATGGCAAACACTCCTCCACCTCAATGGTTGTCACCGAGCATTGGCCCTGTGCAGGGCAGAGTTCTGGCAATTTATTCTGAACCGAATGTTGGAGCAAGGAAGAAAATACAAGAGACTTTTAAAACGTTTCCATTCACATGGTTCCATTTTTGTGGAGAGATACAATAAATACACCAGGTCTATGGTGTGTCCTAGGTCATGTAGGTTTGCTGCAGCCGAGAATTAGGAAGGCAAATAAGTCCCCCACCCCCATCCCCCAGTTGTGTGTGTACATACAATCTGGTCCACACTTTTTCCTTTCAGGTGGTTTTCTCCTGTTCTCAGTCAAGATGATTAATAGTGATGAAATAATTGCTAGCTATTTATCATTCCATAACAAATTCCTAGTAACCTAATGATTTAAAGCAAAATTAATTCCCTTACGATGTATATGCATGGTAATGGTTGAGATCAAAGCACAAGCCAGGAAGACATGTCAGTCAGGCAGAGTTGGGGAGGAGGCCCGAGTACACTGCGGTCTTGGCTGAGGATCAGTCCTTCACAGGCAGCTGATCTAAGGCCCTCAGTTCCCCCCAGGTTAGTGCCTGAGGGCATTGGCACTATGATTCAGTATGGTATTGCTTGGGGTGGGGGTGGGGGCTTCTGTAGGGCACCTCACATTGTGGCAAGTGGCTTGGTTAGAGCGAATGATTAAGGGACCAGGTATCAAGAATAAGGCTGACACTGGCATCGTGCATAACCAGATTGTAAACCTGGTTGTCTGCCTTCCATTTGCTGGAAGCCTATCACTAGGTCTCCACTAGTAGCAGCGAAGCCAGGGAAGTGAATGGCCCCAGAACACAAATGCCAGGGGGCAGGGACCATTGGGAAGCAATTGAAAGGTGCTTCTTCCTTGAGAGGGTCAAATGAAGAGAGACACCTCAGTTTTCTGGAAGAGACAGACACGGTGGCAGTCGGGCACACATCCCTACTGCACAGTGTGAGCCATGAAAACCAATAACATCTAGGCCATCCCAGGCACACAGCTTCTATGGCTACTCTCACAGAAGCGGAACCCCTGGCTGAACTGCATGATGCCAGTTCCACTGAAGAGGAAGAGCAACCACATGGGACTGTTTGAGACGTAGTCCATGCAGAACGGGTGGGGCAGCTGAAAGTGCCACACGGGGAAGGAACCACATTTCCCAGTATCTCCTTGTTACAGTTTGAATTCCAAGTGCCTTCTTCCCCACAGGCTCATCTGAGTCTGAATATCCAACTTACAGGTTGGTTTAAACGTTGTGGAGACTAGAGGTGAGAACAGACTGGTAGGAATGGTCTGCTTTTTAGGGTTGTTCCCACCACTCATTTTGGCCCAGAACTCTCTGCTTCCTGTCTGTCGTGATATGAGGTGTCTGTGACAGATTTTTGCCAATATTGAACTGCGCCACACCTCTCCTGCTGTGATGAACTGAAGTCCCCCTGAAACCACGAGCCAACCTAACCCTTCACTCCCATAAGTCAATTATCTTGGTTATTTCTGCCAGAGCAGTGCAAAAGTATCTCAAGGAAGTGCGCCATTTCCCTTGACCTCAATTTTCTTGTCCTGCAAAACAGGGATAGATTTTAGTGATTCCTACCTCCTTAGGCTGTGGTGGGGTTAAACACTAAGGACGTTAGATAATTATCAAAAGTAGTTTTACTCGATGGTTTCAGCACTCAGTCCAGTTATTACTGCTGTACAAATTGATGGAATTCCATGCAGCTCAAATCAGCATTTAGTATACTTGTGCACTAGGATTTGGGGGCCTTAAATTCCATCTGTCCCTGCGACATAATCTCTAACACCTAGGCTGGACAGGACTCCTGGGGGCTGGGATCAGTCACAGAGCCTGGCTTTGAGATGATCTAGATGCTAGGACTATATATTGAGGCTAATATATAGTGAAATATGTGTGTATACATATATGTATATATGTATATACACATGTATATGTGTATATATGTGTGTGTATAAATATATATGTGTGTGTATACATGTATATGTGTATATGTGTGTTTACATATATATATGTGTGTGTGTATATACATGTATGTGTGTGTGTGCGTGCGTGAGTGTGGTGTTACATATATTGTTAGTGTGGGCTTCCTCACAGCATGGCTGGCAGCTGGACTTTGTCATCGTTGTCAGTTGTAGGAGATAGGGTCTCCTTAAGTATCCTAATGACCAAGCCAGCTCAGTCAGTCAACAGGTTCTCCAGCGCAGGAGTGAGGATTAAAAGAAAAAAGATGATTAGACAATATTGCAGCACGACCCCAGCCAGTTCTGAGGCTGAAGGCTGAGGCGGGTTTATTTTTTTTTCTCAATTTTCTTTTAAACCATTTTTAATTACATGCAAGTATTTAGGTAAGTTCTAGGTTGAGGAACCAGCAATACAATAGCTGCAAATAGTCAAGGAACAAGCAAGGCAATAAACAAAGTCACTTCCGTGATCACTCTCATGATCATTGTTCCTGAGGGCTCATCGGGATGACGAAAATACCTGAGCCTACTTCCCTGTCCTAGCCCACAGTCAAATTCATGCCTGAGGCCTACTTCTTTGTTCTAGCCTAAGACTTAGATTGTAACTTAGATTGTAAGACTTAGTAACTGAAATTACTTCTTTGTTTTAGCCTAAAATTAGATTCCTGCCTGAACTTACTTCCTTGTCCTTGGCCAATGTCAGAGTCTTGTCAAGCAGCCCCAAAAGCTCTCCACCGCCTCAGCTGCCCTCAGTCTTCCTACTTCAGCTTCTCAGTTGCCAACTTTATGGGTGTGTGCCACCAATCCCAGTTAGGTCAGACTCACCTTGAGGGTCAGGGTCCCAGCGTCCTGGTATCTCAGCCCAGCAATCACATGGCTTGCTACTCCCTGCAATCTCTTGGTGTACACACACTAGGGAGAGAGAGTGAAGAACTCCAGGCCATGTTTTCAAACTTTGTAGTTTTCCAGACTCCAAAGGGCCCTGTCTCAGAAGGTCTGGTCTACAACATCTCTTTGTCAATGTCTTAGTTAGTGTTTTACTGCTGTGAGCAGACACCATGACCAAGGCAAGTCTTATAAAGGGCAACATTTAATTGGGGCTGGCTTACAGGTTCAGAGGTTCAGTCCATTATCATCGATGTGGGAGCATGGTAGCATCCAGGCAGGCATGGTGCAGGCAGAGCTGAGAGTTCTATATCTTCATCTGAAAGCCTCTAGGAGAAGACTGACTTCCAGGCAGCTAGGATGAGGGTCATAAAGACCAAACCCACAAGTGACACACCTACTCCAACAAGGCCACACCTATTCCAACAGGGCCACACCTTCTAATAGTGCCCCTCCTTGGGCCAAGGACATATAAACCATCACAGTCAAGGTACCTGAGTGTGCCTATGGCCCTTGGCCCTCTTGGAGAAAGTACTGGTGAGGCTGGGTTCCTGTGAACACATTGTTGGACCTGGAAGTCTCAACTCTGGGACATGAAGTGCACAGAGACACAGAGACCAAGATTGATGCAATCAGCAAGAGGAATCTTTATTCCAATGGGTCGGGATCACTTCACTCTCACAGGAGGAAGGACCCCGAATTTCTGAAGCACACACCTTTTATACTTGAGCATAGGCAGACTTTAGTGAAAACAAAACTTGTTTAAACCTAAGAGGACACTTTGCTTAGCCTTTAAACTTACTGGCCACACTCACTCAGGCAATTATTTCTGGTGGGCTGTTTATCCAGGGCTGTGAAGGACACAGCTGGTTACTAATCAGTACATTCTGCGGTTTTTCTCTGAATTTTTTTTTTTTTTAACTCTCTCCCTGCTATCGGGATGGCTTGACCAGCAGAGTGGTTTTGTCTCTAATCTGCCCTTTTTGCTCTGTTTTCTTGGTTGTTATGTCGAGAGTTTGTCAGGGTGGTCTCACAACATTCATGAGAAAGACTATGTGTGTGCGCACACAAGAGGCTGGGGAAGGCTGCACTCACTTAAGAGCCTAGCCTGTCTGTGGTACTGGAGTGAGAATTACTGACATTGTCCCTAGTCTAGGGGCAGAGTCAACCTTCACCCGATTCCACAGGGATGCCCAAAGCCATGCGGCAGTAAGCACAGAACAGTAGGTCTCCCTGCCCAGCCCCCTGGCAGTCTCATCTGGTCTTTACCAAGCCTCCCTCTGACTTGTCTTCATCCCAACCAGTGTCGGAGCCAAAACCATTTCCTCTCTCCTGTCCCACATGCCCAGCTCCCAGCCTTGCCCCAATACCCATCAGAATTTGTCTCCTTCAACTGGAATAAAACTCCTCATTCCTGGACTGGGGATAGACTCAGTGGCAGAGTACCTGCCTGGCATACAGGAGGCCTTAAATTCAACTCCCAGAACTACAGTGAAACAAACACCCTCGCTCACATTCTTGACAGTGCCCTGAGATCTCAGGTGATGGTTCCCTGGCCCACCCCTCCTCTCCACTTGACCTCTCTGAACCCTGAGGTTCCAGACCGGCAGCCTTCACTTAGGATGTGCCTTTGTTCCCCACTGTCTCCTTTGCTGTCTCCTTTGCTGTCCCCAGGGCTCGTTCCATCAGGGCCCAGCTGAAGTTTCCCCTCCTCAGACAAACCAACTCAGCCATCCCCAGCTGCCTGGCTCGGCGCCCAGGCTAATGCTCTGCTCTGTCCTCCCTTATGCTCTGGGCTCTGACTTTTTCGATCAGTCTCTTCTGCCTTTAGAAGTAAACTCCGTGGGAACAAGAAACTTGTCTGCCTTGTTCCCTGGGCCACCCTAAGTCCAAGCAAGTGTTCCTGTGCTTGTCAGGATGGAAAGGAAATGGTGCTGAATGCCTGGGATGTCAGAGGTGCTGTGTGGAGTGGGGGGTGGGAGGGACACATGGGAGAGGCCCATCACTGGATGTGTGTGTATGGGTGAGGTCTGGCACAGGGTGTGTGTATGTACACTGGGAAGGCCAGTGAAGGGTGGGCCACAGTGACTATGGAAACTATTTGAAGAGTGACAGTTTCTCCGGGGAAACTTGCAGTAAGTTCCTTTGTGGGGCAGCAGGGCCGCCACAGCATTGGCTGTCGGGCGGTACCGGGCTCCCCTCAGTCCCGCCCCCCCAGGCTCAGGCCGGGCTGGGCAACGTGGCGGAGGGAGAGCGCAGGCCCCAGCTCTGGGGAAAGTTTGTCCGTCACTGCTACTGTGGGGATTTGACCAGGACGTGCAGTCCCCAGAGCCCAGCCCGCCCGCTTAGCGCCACTCTATCGCTATGGGTAAGTCGCAGCCATGGATCTCAAGCCATCCCCACCCCCTCCCGACCCTGCGACGGGCAGGCGGTGCCCCGCTGTCTATCCCCTTCCCGGGGAGTGGCCTGGCCTCAGGGAGCCCCCAGGAGTTCCAGCCTTGGGATAGTTCGGCAGACAGGGTCCCTTTGGGGTACTCAGTCTGCTGGGGCTCTGCAGACAGCTCTGAGGGGACTCCAGTTCTGCAGACTGGGCCAGACACCCCGGAGCCAAGTCAGCCAGCAGGTCGCTAAGCACCTCAGTGCTGCGTATTGCCCTAGGGGCAGGGCATGACCGGGACAGAATAGACAGAACTCCTGGGCTGGATTTGATTCCCGGTGAGAGGAGACAAGTCCACTAAGGTGGAGTTCCAGCCAGGAGGACAGGTCTTTGCCATTGCAGGCGATCAAGATTTCTGATATTCAGAAACTTAAAGGGATAGTCAGTTTCTCATTCTTCAGTGGACATGAAGTTCAGATCACACCCAGGGGCTGGGACAAGCAGTGAACAGGGAGACTGTGCCCTCAGTTTCGGAGGTGAGGAGCTGAGGACAGAGTAGTGAACAAAAGCTGTGGGACACACGGGTATGAAGGCCTGGAGGTGTGTTCCTTGGGTAGCACAGAAGGCCAAAGCAGACCTGAAACCTTGTCCATAAGTGGGTTTTGCTGAGACGGGGCCGGGGGTTGGAGGGGGCGGCTCCCAGATGGCAGAAATGCACACTGGGGTACAAGCCAGGGGCTCAGCAGCTCAGTGGATAAGAGGAGGGGGCTGGGAGTCCAGTAGGGGGCAGATCATGGCGGGCTCTGAAGAGAAGTTTGGATGTTATTCCAGATGACAAGGGAAGCTGTAGGTTTTAAGCTGCAATGGTGGATGGGGTAACTTGTCTGTTAAAACCTTACCCTAGGCTGTTCAGGGGAGAGTCATTGTAGCTAACACTGGTTGTGAGATAGCTACTATCCCATTTGTTCAGAAAGGCTCACTCTCCGGGAATAAACCTGTTCCTCTAACAGGTTGGAACAGGAGAATAGCAGGGAAAAATTGGGCGAAAGCAAGAACCAATCCCAGAAAGGCAGTTAGGAATCCCTGGAGATCCGTGCCGGGTATCTGGGACCCATGATGTCGTGATAAGAGCTTCCATGGGCTTAAACTGCCTTGTCTCAGTCAGCTTATAAAGACCACATGCTTCTGGCTGGGCTGGGCTGGCTCCTTTGTGGCTCTCCTTGGTGGATGGTCTTGTTCCTCTGATTTTCTGGGATCTCTATGACAAAGTTCTGCCATCAGCTCCAAGGGCGGCAGGGTCCTCTGGGATCCACAGCTGCAGTGGCTTCTGAGTCCCTGGCCAGCTGATCATGGTGATGTAAACCTTGAGGAAACCACTTTCTAGGTGGCTCTGGGCCAGCACAGTATCCCCAAGGGCTCTTTGCTCTCCCAGGAAAGTCTTTTAATTAAGTTTATGGCTTTGTAGCTGCAGTGGATGGGACTTGGTGGACTTCTCAGATGCCCACAAAGCATCCCACCTATTATCCCAATAAAACGTGCTTGACTTATTTCTAAGGGTGTGAATCTCTGCAGAGACCTTGCCTTCCTCAGGCCCAACTTTACACAGGGTTCTCAGACTAGACTGTCCTGCTCTGGCTCCCAACCCTCACTGTAAACCTGGCATAAAGCAGCTACCAATGCCTATGTCATAGCCTGCATGCGACTACCTTGAAATTCCCTTTCAGCTTTGTTTAAAAATCACTTCTAAAAAAAAATTGTGTGTGTGCATGCACATGTGTGTGTATGAAAGAAAGGTGGTGATGATGGTGTGTGTGTGTGTGTGTGTGTGTGTGTGTGTGTGTGTGAAGAGGAGTACAGGAGGAGTACATGTACCATACTGTGCATATGGAGATGAGGGAACAGCCTTAGGTAATTGGTTTTCTCCTCCACCTTGTTGAGACAGGGCCTCTCTGGTTATTTTGTTGTTCTGTGAGCTCCAGGGTAGCTGCCCTCATGCTTCTGGGTGACTCTATTGTTTCTGCTTCCCACCTTGCCAGAGGAATGTTGAGATTACAGATGTGACAACCACATCTGGCTTTCTGTGTGTTCTAGGACTCAAACTCCAGGTGTCAGGCTTGTTCAGCAAGCGCTTTTCCCCGCTTTTCCACGGTCTCATTGGGCCTCAAGTATTACTTTCAGATTTAGATTTTCAAATTGTCTCTCAGGGTGTGGACAAATTGTACATGAATTCTTTGTTAGAAGGTAACAAATGACCTCTAGTCCAATTCTGAATAGAACCTTCATTCCTGTCTGAAGCCTCCTGGGCTTCAGTGCCTGCATTCCTGTTGGTGTTCTGGTCTTCTGAGCTTCTATAGGACACACTCACTAAGCCCTGATAATAGCATTCTTGGGCTTCTCTAGTCCACATCTCTAAACTCTTGCAAACCCCTCCCACAAACCATAGGTTCCACAGGTTTAAGAACCACATGGCTGCCAGGCAGGGGTGGCGCCTTTAATCCCAGCACTTGGGAGGCAGAGGCAGGTGGATTTCTGAGTTCAAGGCCAGCCTGGTCTACAGAGTGAGTTTCAGGACAGCCAGAGAAACAAAAACAAAGAAACCCTGTCTCAAAACAAAACAAAACAAACAAACAAACAAAAAAACAAACAAACAAAAAAGAACCACATGGCCAGGTATGGCCACAGCAACAACCCCACTTCTGGCACCAATTTCATTGTTAGTTACTCCCCATAGCTGCGGCCCAAATACCAGAGAGAATAACTTGAAAGTAGCCAAGGCTTATTTTTATTTCCCAGTTTCAGAGTGTTTGGTCCACTGCACAAATGCAGCGTGGCATGGTAGAGGAAGTGTGGAGCGAGGGATCCTTTTACCTCATGGTGGAAAGGACGCAAAGGGCAGAGAAGGACAGAGAAAGTAGTCAGTGACTTACTTCCTCCAGATGGGTTCCACTTCCTAACGTTTCCAGAACCTTTCCAATCAACACCACCAGCAGGGGATCAAGCCCCCCAACAACACGAGCTTTTTGTGGGTTCAATTCATACATAAGCCATAGCAATCACCTCATGACCCCTCTGAGAGTGAACTCCAGGGACCAAAGGAGATGAGACCGTGAGCCAGGCATTAACTTTTGGGTGCTTCCTTCGTGAGGAAAGAAGGTGGAAATCACGATTTTTCACCATGAGTATTTTGCCTCTTCATAAAAATTGTCTGACACCTGGGAAGAGGCAGAAGAATAAAATCCTATCACACAAACCTTTGTTATCCAGGGCTGCTGATGGCCTGGCTTAGGCTCTGGTGAAGGCTCCTCCTTTTTCTGGTCATGAGTTTATTCCCTCATGGGTAATACTAAGACACATCTCATAAAGCTGTGGTATGACACAAATGAGCTATTAAGCTTGGTAATCAAAGCAGCACCTGGACCAGAGACTGCTTTCAGCAAATCTGCCTATCATGTTACCAAAGTTCTCCTTGTGGGCAGTGGGGGTGGGGTGGTAGATGCTGCTGGCTGCTTCTAGATGCTTCCAGAAATATCTGCGCTTAAATGTTGAATTAAAATGTAAGGATGACCTTTACAACTCTAGTGCCAATGTGGCCAACACCAAACACAGGAGTTATTAATCTTAATAATAATAATAATAATAATAATAATAATAATAATAATAATAATTTTATTCTGACTTCATGGGCACTAAGAGACTTTCTAAGTAAATTTATGGAAATGAAACCTGACACCCTCCATCACATTAGCTGCCATTCAAGTGCCCAACTGTCCACATGCAGCTAGTTACTACTGTATGCAATAGTGCAGGTGCAGAAGTATCAATGTTCTAGAACATTCAGTGAAAAGCAGGCTTGGCAATGAGTGAGTCCTGAGTAAGTGAGAACAGAGCGGGCCATGCAGGAAGCTTGGCGGATGCATTTAAATTGATCTTTGCAAAGCAGGGACTCTGAACTGGAAAGCAACCAGTTCTAAGTGCTTGGGGTTAAGTGGTCTGGAAATGTGGGGATCGGAAGGCTGAGTGTCCCTCCGTGATTAAAGGTAAGAACCTGCCAGTCTTGAGGATGCTGGAGCTGAGGGTGGGGGAGATCCTGGTTGACAAGCATGGCGTCACTGGTCTGTGTTTGTCTCCAGTGTCCCTGCTCACAGTCCCTTTATAATCCCTGCCGTTTGTATTTCTTTCTCTCCTTCCTCACTATGCAAACCCTCAAGGCTTCGTGACCAGCAGCCCCAGATTCTCCCGCCACCCACTCACCATCTCATTAACATCTGCTTTTAAATTCATGAATTTCACTTGTTCCTTAGGGCTTTCTTGCAACTTTTCTCCTTCCTTTACTTGAAGATATAATTTGTCAGGGTTTTTTGGGGTTTCTGATGAAAATCACCGCGATGTCTCTTTGACTAAATCCCACAGTCATGGGCATGTGGCCTTTCTGTTCCTGTAGATGGCTATTTTTATCTTATTCCTCCTTCTCTGCTCATCTGTTGTGTTTTGAGACAGAGCCTTGCTGTGTAGACCATGCTGGCCCCAAACACGCACTCCTCCTGCCTGCTGTTCTCATGGCCTGCTTATGTCTCACAAGAACACAGAGAGTTTCATGATTCTTAAGTAGGGAGGTAACTGGTCAGATGTGCACCCTGATTTCCACAAACTGATTTTCCTTTCCTTTCGTTTCGCAGTCTAACGATAACACCCAGGGCTTCATTTTCCTTAGGCAAGCTCTCCAACCCCAGGTTCACACATCTCCAACCCCAGGCTCACAGCTCCACCCCCAGGCTTCACACATCTCCACCCCCAGGTTTACAGAGCTCCATCCCCAGGGTTCACACAGCTCCACCTCCAGGCTCACACAGCTCCACCCCCAGGCTCACATAGCTCCACCCCCAGGGTTCACACAGCTCCACCCCCAGGTTCACACAGCTCCACCCCCAGGGTTCACACAGCTCCACCCCCAGGGTTCACACAGCTCCACCCCCAGGGTTCACACAGCTCCACCCCCAGGGTTCACACAGCTCCACCCCCAGGCTCACAGCTCCACTCCCAGGTTCACACAGCTCCATCCCCAGGGTTCACACAGCTCCACCCCCAAGGTTCACACAGCTCCACCCCCAGGTTTACAGAGCTCCATCCCCAGGGTTCACACAGCTCCACCCCCAGGCTCACACAGCTCCACCCCCAGACTCACACAGCTCCACCTCCAGGGTTCACACAGCTCCACCCCCAGGCTCACAGCTCCACCCCCAGGTTCACACAGCTCCATCCCCAGGATTCACACAGCTCCACCCCCAGGGTTCACACAGCTCCACCCCCAGGTTTACAGAGCTCCATCCCCAGGGTTCACACAGCTCCACCCCCAGGCTCACACAGCTCCACCCCCAGACTCACACAGCTCCACCCCCAGGGTTCACACAGCTCCACCCCCAGGTTTACAGAGCTCCATCCCCAGGGTTCACACAGCTCCACCCCCAGGGTTCACACAGCTCCACCCCCAGGGTTCACACAGCTCCACCCCCAGGTTTACAGAGCTCCATCCCCAGGGTTCACACAGCTCTACCTCCAGGCTCACACAGCTCCACCCCCAGGTTCACACAGCTCCACCCCCAGGTTCACACAGCTCCACCCCCAGGTTCACACAGCTGCTTTCTATAGTCCCTTGTCATTCACTCATTCTCTGGTTTGAAGCTGGGGCAAGAGGCATGCACCTGTAGTCTCAACCACTCAGAAGGCTGAGGGGTGGGGCAGGAAAGATCTCTTAAGCCCACAAGTTCGAGGCTAGCCAGGCAGTGGTGGTGCACACCTTGAATCCCAGCACTTGAGAGGCAGAGACAGTAGGATCTCTGAATTCAAGGCCAGTCTGGTCTACAGAGTAACTTCCAGGGCAGCCAGGGCTACACAGAGAAATCTTGTCTCATAAACAAAACAAAACAACAGAAAAAAAAAAAAAACCAAAAAGTTAAAATTAAACCACCAATTACCTTACTTTTTGTGTAGGCTATTAGAGGCTTGTGTCCCCTAAAAATGAGATTCCTCATTGTCCTGAAGAACTCCTCACAATCTGGCCCTTGTCAGCCTCTTCACATCAAGTTCCCCGTCACTCACCTTTGCCAGACTCCAGTGTCTCCATCCTTGTAGATCAGCTCAGAGCTCAAAAGCTCTCCACAGCCTTAGCTCCGCCCCTTGCTGTGTGACCTAGAGAACATTTTGTAACCTCTCTGTTCTCTGTGGATGTTGCTGATGATGGCAGAGGGCAGCTGCGAGACTCACTGAAGAAAGGTGAGCACAGCTTTCACTACAGTCTGGCCCTCTGTGAACGTCACACACTACATAGTCCCACATGCTCCTACACTGGTGGCTTCCTGGCTCGGGGCCTCTGTACTCGCTCTCCTCTCTGTATTGTGTGTTCTGCTACATTCGTCCAGTTTCTCCCTCACTGTGTTCAGGTTCCTTCCCAAATGTCCCCTTCCCCTGTAAAGCAGGGCTGTAGCTGACTCCCCCCTGTAAAGCAGGGCTGTAGCTGACTCCCCCGTGTGAAGCAGGGCTGTAGCTGACTCCCCCGTGTGAAGCAGGGCTGTAGCTGACTCCCCCCTGTGAAGCAGGGCTGTAGCTGACTCCCCCGTGTGAAGCAGGGCTGTAGCTGACTCCCCCGTGTGAAGCAGAGCTCCGCAGGCCTCCTTCATTGCATTGTGCTGATGTCGTGAAGACCTCACCTGAAATCATGTGAACTTTATCAGTTGTCTGGCCAAGTGCCAGGTCCTGGACGGCACCACAGCAGTGCCAGGCTTGGGAGCACAGGCAGCGTGTGGCAGATGCTGGATGGGTGGCTGTCCATGACAGTGAACAAGTGACAATGAACGTGACTATGAAGATGGTGGGAAATGGATGGGTCTGTGGACAGATGGGTCAACGATTCAATGGGCAGTTGGGCAAATTAAAGGGAAAATGGAGAGATAAATGGATGGGTGGATGGATGGGTGGATGGATGGGTGGATGGATGGGTGGATGGGTGGATGGATACAGGATAGATGGGTAGGTGGATAGGTAAATGCATGACTCCATGGGTTGGTAAACATAAGGAAGGAAGGAGGGAAGGAGGGAAAAGAGAGATGGATGAGTATGTATGTTGGCAGAAAGGAGGGAGGGAGGGAAGAGCAGAAAGTTGGCTGCAAGGATGGATGCATTCATGGATGAATGGACAGACAGTATATGTGGGCAGATGGATGGAGGAAGAAGAGAAGGAAGAAGAGTAGGCAGATGGCTGTCTGGATGACTAGATGGATGGATAGGTGGATGAGTGGATGGATGGATGTGGGTTGGTGGGAGAAAGAAAGGAGAGGAAGTGAAGGAAGGATAAGTAGTTGACTGATTGGATGCGTATATTTATAGGTAAATGGGTGGAAAGAGGAGGGGTGTGTGGAGACACGCTGAGCGAACAGAAGGCTGCCTGGATGGTTAGATTGCGGGGCGGAAAGATGGATGGGTGTGTCAATGGATAGAAGGAAGGGAGGAAGGAAGGAAGGAAAGAAGGGCGGTGGCTGAACAGTAGACAGCTGGATAGATGGATGGTTGACAGACAGAAGGGAACGTGTGACACACAGACCCTCTATGACAGTCAATATGAGCCCTGCCCGGTCACTTTTGTTTTCCCAGGCCTTCGCCCGGCTGTCCTCCCACTCTGTGCCTCTGTGTCTCTGCTGGGTGGCCTGACCTTTGGCTATGAGCTGGCCGTCATATCCGGTGCCCTCCTACCACTACAGCTGGACTTCGGGCTGAGTTGCCTGGAACAGGAGCTCCTGGTGGGCAGCCTGCTCTTGGGTGCTCTCCTCGCCTCCCTAGTCGGGGGCTTCCTCATTGACTGCTATGGCAGGAGACGAGCCATCCTGGGAAGCAATGTGGTGCTGCTGACTGGCAGCCTGATTCTGGGTCTGGCCGGCTCCCTGCCCTGGCTGCTCCTGGGCCGTTCATCTGTTGGCTTCGCCATCTCTCTGTCTTCCATGGCTTGCTGCATCTACGTGTCAGAGTTGGTGGGGCCGAGGCAGCGGGGTGTGCTGGTGTCCCTCTACGAGGTGGGTATCACTGTGGGTATCCTGTTCTCTTATGGCCTCAACTATGTCCTGGCTGGCAGCCCCTGGGGCTGGAGGCACATGTTTGGCTGGGCAGCTGCACCTGCCCTCCTACAGTCACTCAGCCTCTTCCTTCTCCCTACTGGAGCAGAGGGCACTGCAGCCCCCCAAGACTTCATCCCACTCCAGGGACAGGAGACCAGCAAACTGGGCCCGGAGAAGCCACGGTACACCTTTCTGGACCTCTTCGGGGTCCAGGGTGGCATGTGGAGACGGACTGTAGTGGGGCTGGGGCTGGTGCTGTTCCAGCAGCTAACGGGACAGCCCAACGTGCTATATTATGCCTCCACCATCTTTCGCTCCGTTGGCTTCCATGGGGGCTCCTCAGCTGTGCTGGCTTCTGTGGGGCTTGGTACTGTGAAGGTGGCTGCCACCCTGATCGCCACGGGGCTGGTGGACCGAGTAGGCCGTAGAGCCCTTCTGCTCTCTGGGTGTGCCCTCATGGCCTTGTCAGTCAGTGGCATAGGCCTAGTCAGCTTTGCTGTGTCCCTGGACTCTGGCCCCAGCTGCCTGGCCACATCCAACGCCAGCCAGCAGGTGGACCTGCCTGGAAGCTCGGGTCTGCTTGTGCGTTCATCTCTACCACCAGTGCTGCACCCCAGTGGGGACCAAGGACAACCAATCCTGTCAGTCATCAAGAGACCCATCTATCCAGTCATCACAGCGTCCCTGGGACCAGCTGTGAATACCGCCTCCTCAGTTCCCACCAGTCCCATCCTGGAGCATACCCTGCTGTGCTGGTCTGCGCTGGTTTGCATGATGGTCTATGTGAGCGCCTTCTCCTTTGGGTTTGGACCAGGTAGGGGGGCTTATTGGGCAGGGAGATCCAGCACCTTGGGTCCTTTTGAGTGGTCTTTATTAGTCTAGGGACACTGGAGCTTTAACAGTGGGCAGCTGAGGCTTCAGGATTCCCCCATAAGCTGAAACCCAATCTCACTGGAAAGTTTTTAAGCCCACCCACCCCCTGCCCTGTTCCCAGCACAAAAATTTAAACTTCAGGTCTCTTCAAACCTAAGATCTATCCTCAAGTGATTCCATCAGAAGGGTTGGCTTAAAGAGAGTGAAAAGAATCAGATAGAAACCAGACACACCAGTTTGCTTAGGACCCTTCTGCTCTTGGTATTGAATGGCTTGTGTCCTAGGAACCCAAGACTTCGACTATTCACAGGATTCCTGCAGGGGCATAGAGGGTGGGCAGTTGAGAGACTCTGGGGCCAGGTGTTTAACACAGGCCTCAGCTAACAAGGGAAGGAGGTGGCCTGTTTAGTTCATGGGTGCCCGGAATCTCTCTTACTCCTACCTCCAGTAACCTGGCTGGTCCTCAGTGAGATCTACCCAGTGGAGATCCGAGGGAGAGCCTTCGCCTTCTGCAGCAGCTTCAACTGGGCAGCCAACCTCTTCATCAGCCTCTCCTTCCTCGACCTCATCGGTGAGCACTCTGGCCTCATCTCAGGCCGTGTCCAGCCGGACCGGGCATAGTTCTCTTCCGAGCTAAAGCTCTCAAATTCGCTGGGTCACAGTGGCAGTGAAACCTGATGCAGCCCGCTTGTGAATCGAAAAGGACTATTTTATCTTAGGTCACCTAAATGAGCGGGGTTGGTGGCTTCAAGCAAAGCCAGTCCTGAGTTTTCCCACTACAGGGTCTGTCCTTCATTCTCTCTCATCCCTGCTATGCCTCGGTAGCCAGCTCACCTCTTGAGGCGCCTTTCTCATTAGCTGCAGCCCACATCCGGGGCCCTGCTCCCATTGGCTCAACAAGATCACCTGCCCCTCCCAGAGCCAATGGCCTGCTCTTCTGATACCCAGGGCTCCTTCACCCTGCCAGTTCTTAGGGCGGGGTTACTTGTCTACTTCCGGTGGTCAAGTGTTTGCATGTCTAGCTCATGAGACTGTGGGGACGTTTTGGAGCCACCCACGTGATGGTGTCCCAGCCTTCCTTCTCCCCGCTGCCTCTGTCTCCAGGCGTTGCTATGTGGGATGGATGAAGAAGACAAGAAGGGGAGGGAGGGGAGAGAGGAGGGACCCATCGAGAGCCTGCCCCTATCCTCAGCTCCCGGGGGGGCCCCCCAATGGGGAAATGTAATTCCTAAGTCCAGCCAGGTGTCAGAGGACTGGATCCTGGCCCTACAGACCCAGCCTAGGGCCGATTCCACAGAACTTGGTTTCCCCTCTACAGAGAGTCCCTTTTTAAATGTCCCCTCTCTTTGTCACGAGCCCCCTGACTTTAGAGGCCGCCCGTGGGCATCGTCTCTGATATGGTCCTTAGCTCTGGGCAGAGTTCTAGGTTGGAGCGGCGTCTTCCAGTTCTGGCTCAGGTCTAGTCTAGGCCAGCTGTAGCTCAATTTTCAAAGTGACCCTTTGTGGCTTTCTAGAGCAGAAGCTCGGGAGCTGCCTCTCATGGTCCCTGCAGCTAGCCACACCTCCACTTAGGTGCTCTGACTCTGAGGGACCTTTTCCTCTATACAAGTTGTCCTCACTGTTGTTGGTGGCCCGGGTTCAAGGACAGCCAGCCATGTTCTGGCTTTCAGGTCCTTACCTGAGGGCTTGTGTTAGCCCTCTGCAAACTGGTCATCACCGGCCCTTGAATGGGTGAACTACTAGCCCTACACCTAGGACCTGCTGGGGTGGCCTGGGACTCAAGAACAGGGTGCTCAACTCCTGACCCCCAACTCCCAACATTGCATCCCAAGGTGCCATCGGCCTGGCCTGGACCTTCCTGCTCTATGGGCTGACTGCTGTCCTCGGCCTGGCTTTCATCTACTTACTAGTTCCTGAAACGAAAGGACAGTCGTTAGCTGAGATAGAGCAGCAGTTTCAGATGAGCAGGTATGTGGTGGATGAGGGGTGGGGGCTGGGACGGTGCCTCAAAAGTGGACCCTTTAAGACCTCGGACTCCTCTTTCTTTTGCTACGTGCTCACATCTCCTGCATTACTGCCATTTTTCCTGGGCCACTTTCCTTCAGCTGTCCTGTGTCATTAGACGGTGGCTTTGCACTGACGTTAAGGCTGAGCTCCTGGGTTTGTATGTGTGCTGAAGAGAGCATACCCGGGTCTCTGCACGTGTAAACACGTGTAAGCATTCTACCACTGAGCTCCGTCCCAGCCCTGGTTTTCGTTTTTGAGACAGAACTCCACCATATAGGGTGGGGCAGTGATGTCCACTGCCTCCTGCCCAGGGCTGCTGTTCCCTGATTGCATGGTTTCCTTGGCAGGTTCCCTCTGAACTTTGGCCACAGGCAGCGCAGCCGTGTTCAGTACCACCGCCTGGACGTCTCCTCCTGACCCCTCCTGGACATCCCAAGGGGTCTGTCTGCTTGGAAGGTGCTGGGACACTGGTTTCTGCAGGCCATCTCCAGCTCCCTGCCTGTTGGGGCCTGGGACTCATGACCTAGATTTCTTTCTGTAGTGAGCCCTGCTCCAGAGGCTGCCTCTTGCCGGGGCGAGAGTTCACAGCCAAACCCTTCGTTTTGAGTGTGAGACACCAAAGGCTCCAGAAGACCTAGCTCCATGTCTCAGTTTCCCCATGGAGCTGGCTTGTCTGCCATGTTTATAACGACGTCCTCTGTGTTGTGTTCACCATGTGCTTCTCAGATGACCTGGGAAGGAAGTGTCTCCTACTACTGCCCTGGACCAGCAGAGTCTGTGAGCCTCTGCCTTCCTCGTGCCCTTGCCCGGGGTCCTAGTGCTGTATTCATCACCCACTACTCCCAGCACTCGGGAGACTAAAGGACTGAGTGCTTTAGGCCAGGCTGGCTTCAAACTGAAACCTTGTCCAACCAAATCAGTAGGTGAATACAAAAACCAAACCCGTGTCGCCACCTCCTAATGTCTCTGTTGCGCTTCTCCCTCCTCCTCTCCCTCCTCCCTGCCGCTGTGATGTCCTCATGCGTGTCTGATGGAGGTGGAGGCAGGTGCCGTGGATTTTACTGCTCCTGTTCTCAGTGTCTTCACAATGAGCCAGCCCTGTGCATGTCTTTATATTCCAGAGATTAGGGAATACTGCAGACCAGGGCTTGGTTTATGGTTTGATTGATTTTTTTCTTCTGGAGTTGTGAACTGCTGGGTCAAGTGTTAATTATATAAATGAAACTCAAAGGTTCCTCCCGTGTGGAGCTGATATGTTGAAAACATCGCAGAAAATGGGGCGTGTGTGAAAAAAATCCCCCGCCGACCAGTTTAGCAGATGCTTGCTCTTGGCCTCGGTGGAGGGAGCCCCAACTGCACACTGACTCCTTACAGAACGCCCTTCAGATGAAGTGTTTCCTCACACAAAGACGTGTAATTTACAAGTGTATTTTAAAATAAATTATTTTGAATGCAAATGTATATGGTGATTTATATTTCCGCACAATTACATATGTGTTGTCTACTAAGTATCAAGTGTCATTCTAGACCCCAGAGCAGAGTGTGGCCTAGACAAGGTCCTGTACTTATTCTGACATTCTGGCTGGGTGACTGATTCATGAGAAAAGGAATGAGATGAGGGAGAGAGGAAAAGAAGGAGAGAAAACAGAACACAGGGCGGAAACACCATCGCCTGACAGATACTGAATAGTAGGTACGAGATGACAGACAACACAGAAACAGCCAGAGCCTCTCCAGTCCCTAAATCTTTTTTTACACTTTCAGAAAAACTGAAAACTCTAAAATTAAAAGGTTAAGAACTGCCCTTGTCTTACACGTTACAGAGAATGTTTGGTGTCTGCTCACGTTTTCCTGTCTGGGATGATAAATCAAGCCAGTTACAAATGAAGGCAGGAGAGTTGGCATGGTTGTGCACATATTTAATCTCAACACTTGGGAGGCTGGGGAAGATGGATCTCAGTGATTCTAGGGCAGCCTGGTCTACACAGTGAGTTCTAGGACAGTCAAAGAGACGTAGTGAGACAAAAAAAAAAAAAAAAAACCTCACAAGGATAAACAGAAATGTCACCATAGCCCTGGCAGTCCTAGAACTGATTGTATAGACCAATTTGGCTTCAAACTCACAGAGATCCATCTGCCTCTGTCTCCTGAGTGCTGGTATTAAAAGCGCTTTTCCACCATGCCCAGTGTCCCAAGAGGCTGAGTTCACAAACACCGTCCTGGCCAAGGTCAAGAGCAGAGTCCATGATCTCTCACCATTTGGCTATTTGTTTCTGCGTGTGTAGAAACTTGAGTTGCACGTGCACCAAGTCAACATTCCAGGTTTCCTGGCAAAGACTGAGTGAGTTTGCCAATGGAAACAAAAACATTTTCACTTTCTTTCTCCCCCACCTCTATGCTTCTCAGCTTCCTCTGTGTGTACATCTCCTTTGCATTCAGCCTTGTGAAGTTGCTAAGTTCTTCCAGACTTATGGGCCAGATGCCACCCTAAATCCCTGAGTTTGACTGTCTGGGCTGGTGGTTACTGAGGTATGATCTCCAAAACTTTCTCTGGCTCCATCTGTCAATCAGATGTCAACTTCTGGGGAAGGGAAGAACTTGGCAACAGTGCTGAACCTTGGGTACCACGTTCATTGCCATCTGTTGAGATCGATTGGTTGTTGAGGTTTGGACTTTGGCTATGTATTGTAATGCCGAATACTGGCCCCCAAGGCCTGGTTGCCCCCAGGGATGAGAAAGTCTGCACATAGACATAAGTGATGCTATGTGACCTTGCCCCCCCCCCTCCCAGTCATCCTTGATTGGTGAATAAAGATGCCTACAGTCAATAGCAGGCAGAAGAGAGACAGGCAGAGTTTGGGTTCTAGGGCTTGGGGTCTGAGGAGACCATGAAGAGGAGGAAAGAGACTGTGTGAAGAGAAGACCCCATGGGGTAAGTGAGTCAGGAAAACATGGCCATGAGGGCTGGCCAATTGGAGTTCAGAGCATCCCAGATGGAACATGGCAAATTATAAACCAGGTTTATTGATGGGGAAGTAGATTCTAATAGCTTAGAGGGTAGATATCTGCCCAGATCTACTGATGATTATGGCTTATTATTATTAATTAATTAATTATTATTATGGCTTATTATTATTAATATGAAGGTCGAGAGTCTTTTATCTGGGAACTGAAGAGGCTGGGTAAAACCCCCGACTTGAGAGTAAATAAATACGATAACACTTGATGGCTAAACCCAGTCACTAGCATCTATGGCTCTAGGCAGTACTTCAAGCTCTCCCACACTGGGCACCGAGCTTCCACAGGAGTGACCAGTCCTGACCATTGTGCTGCTCCTTGGTTATGAGGTTGTTCACAGGGCTACGAGTTGTACATGTTGAAAGAACAGAATCAGAAAGATGCAAATATACTTCCTAAGATTTAGGGGTTGCTTCTTATCTGGCTATCCACTCTCAAACTTGCCTGTAGGTCCCAGGCCGTCCATGGTCTGAACTTGCTTGGGTTTGTCACACTTTGGGGTCGTATTTTCCTAGGGCCATTGGCTGACCCAGAACCAATTGCTTCTAGAAGTTCTGAACCAGTCTATGGAAGAAAGACACATCTTTGGCCCAGGCATATCAGTAAACCATTGTGCAGCAGAGGCTAGCAGCTGCTGTCTCTAACATAGAATTTTCTGAGTACAGGTTGGTTTTACATGACCAGATTCTTTTCTCCTATCTTGATAGAAACTGTGAATAGGCTAAATCTCCCTCCCTCCCTCTCCACCCCTCTCCCTCTCTGCCAGACAAGACCTTACTCTCTGTAGCCCAGACTGGTCTGGAACTACTTGGCAATTCTCCTGCATCAGCCTTCTAAGAACTAAGATTCTGCATGTGACCCACCACGCCTGCAGCTCTCTTAGCATTAACAGCCCTGACCCTGTTTTGGAAGATGGACTTCCAAAACAGAAGTTTGTCCTTAAGAGCCAGAGTCTCGGTAGCTCTAAGCTTTCAAATCCAGACGTTTGCTGCTCTGGGCCTGGAGCAAAACCAGCCACTAAAGCGACAGCCCTGAGCCTTGGCTCCTTCACTACTGGTACCCTCGATTTCTGCAGGAATGGCCTTTGTGGTCCTGTGGCTTTGGCTCCTACACTCAGATCTCCACAGCTGCTCGCCTCCAAAGTCTCTGCTTGGCCACAGATTCTAACCTTCTGGATACTTCCACCATGGTTTGTCCTTGGTCCTTGTAGTTTCTCCCTCACTCTTTGGAACTCTTAGCAGTTTCCTTATAGAACCAGCAGCCTTGAGTTTCGATTCATTCTCCAGCACCTAGCTCAGCCCGCTCTGCCAGTAGTAAATACCAAAAATAGATAAAAGTCCTCTTGGGAGAAGCCTCGATTGGGCCCGATGTGGCAACACTAGGCAGATAGGGCATGGACAAGAAGCCTCCTGGTCCAAGGAGACGGAGAAACAGGCTGCTTACAGAGCCAGAAAGGGGGATATGGCAGGATTTGAATCCCACCAATCACAGCCTTGCTTGTGCATGGCTTCCCTTCCACCTTATGAGTAGATGCGCCACCACTGCTGTCCTGCTTGGGTTTCTCTTGGTTTGTCACCTTGATACAAACCTAGACACATCTGGGAAGAGAAAATTCTTTCATTAAGATTGACCTGTAGGCAAGTCTGTGGGGGTGTGGTCTTGGTCGATGATTGATGTGAGGAGGGCCAGCCCACATAGGCAGTGCCTTTACTGGGCAGGTGATCTTGGGTTGTTTAAGAGAGAAGACTGAGCAAGCCATGAGGAGGAAGGCAGGAAGCAGTCTTCTCCATGGCACCTCCTTCAGTTCCTGCCTCCGGGTTCCTGTCCTGAGCTCCTGTCATGACTTCCTTGGGTGATGGACTGTGATTTGGAAGTGTAAGCCAAATAAACCCTTTCTTCCACAAGTAGCTTTAGTCATGGTGGTTCATTGCAGCAAGAGAATCCCTGACTAAGGCAACATCTCCACACTGAACCAATCACAGACTTTTTGTTGAGTCTCTAGAAAGATGCAACATGTCTGTCCTGAGTGTGGCCAGCTATGGGGTGAGCAGGCTCCTCTGGAATCCACTGAGACTGTTCTACAGTGAGTGGAGTTATTCAAAGCCAGCACAATTTGTCTGGAGCAGTCAGGACTGGAGGGAGGTCTCCAGGCACAGGACTTGTGGCTTCAGCAGGAACTATGGTAACAGTGGCCTTTGCAGCTCAAGTGGAGTTGACCCAGAGTGATCAGGGAGCATTTAAAATCATTACAAGATACTCAAGACACTGCTTGGCCAATAGTTCCTCAGTCGTGGCAAGCAGGCACACAGGAAAGGTCTGCCAACCATCCTTCAAGGTGCCTGCCTTAGGGTTTTACTGCTGTGAACAGACACCATGACCAAAGCAACTCTTATAAGGACAACATTTAACTGGGGTTGGCTTACAGGTTCAGAGGTTCTGTCCATTATCATCAAGGTGGGAACATGGCAGTGCCCAGACAGGCATGGTGCAGGGGCTGAGAGTTCTACATCTTGTTCTGAAGGCAAACAGAAGACTGGCTTCCAGGCAGCTAGAATGAGGGTCTTAAAGCCCACTTGCACAGTGAAACACCTACTCCAACAAGGCCACACCTACCCCAAGAAAGCTATACCACCAAATACCAAGTGCTACTCCCTTGGCTAAACATATTCAAACCACCACACTGTCAAATAACTCATCCATAAGAAAAACAAATGTGTGGAAGAGGTTGCTGGCAATACCGACCTGTGAGTAAGCACTTGACAGTTTCAATGTGGGATCCCCATATCCAACCTCCTCAAGGAATGTCCCCCATACTTATCTCACAGATGCTGATCTGTGAAGGGGCACAGTCCCTTATCCTTGGCTTTAATAATGAGTAGGGATGTCTTTGCACCTTTGAGCTGGAGGTGTGGGTGGCAGGAAACATGTAGCACCCTGAGTGCTTTGGCTATAGCAGACCCGAAGTTTCCAGCCTCTGCAGGGTGGCACCGAGCTAAGGCTCTCAAAGTCATCCATCCATTTGTCCATCTGTCTATCCATCCCTCCATCCACCCTCCATCTATCCCTTTTTCTCTTTCTCCTTCCATCCATCCTTTCATTCATCCATCTATCCATCTATGCAACCATCCATCCATCCATCCATCCTCCCTCACTCCCTCCATCTATCCATCTTACCATTGTCTCTGTGGTTCCAACATGGATGCAGGGAAAAATCCTGGCCATCCAGTGAGCTTTCCTAGGCCTTTGGGTTTCAGCCAAATGGAAAGCAGGGAGATGCCCCATTCATACATCTTGGTGCCTCCACTTCCCTGTCCACATGTGCCTGGACACGAGTTCTTTGCAGTCTCTGTCTAGCTGGTGCTGTGGGAGGCTGTCCTCTCCTGCCTGCGCCAACCCAGCACAGGAAACACCCGCACTTCCTCTTCATTCCCGATATCAAACACTGCAGCAATCCCGAAAGCCTTTGTGAACTATGCAGTAAGAGGACCAGCCATGCAGCTTAGACACCACCCTCCCCTGGTTTTCTCCTCTGGGGACAACCTCCTGAGATCCCAGTTGGCCAACGAGCCTTCCACATGCCAGCTAATGAGACAAACTTAGGAGGGACAAGGTCAAGGCCAGTGACAATGGATCCAGGGATAGTTTTTTTTTCTAACTGTAAGCAGCTTTATTAAACATACTTTTTATAAACAATCATGGTATTGCCGGCAGGACATGGGCAGACAATCAACAATACATAACTTCCAAATTCCCTTCTTGTATAGACTACCAAAATCAGAAAGCCACCATAAAACCCAATGAAATCTTCATCCAGTGCTTTGAAAAGGGGGAGTGGCTTAGAGTGATGGTTGACATTTCACATTAAGGATGATGTTTAACAACTTTTCACAAGCCGACCCTGACTTTCAGGAAATGAACACGGCAGAATTATCAATCCGAAGATCCACAGTCTTTTGTAAAAGGAACCAGTGCTCTTCTGAGAACACTCGATAGACTGGAGCCAGGTTCCAACAGGTCTCTGGTCTTAAGGGACTTAAGTCTATGTTGGTGGTACAGGGGGAAGAGCATATGATAATGAGTTTAGAGTTTCCCCAGACCACAAGGCATCTTGTGCCTTGGTGACCACCTATGTCACGACCAGGATGTCTCTCCTGGAAGCCAACAGGAGCCTTTCAAAATTATCAAGAAAAGAGGTTTTCTGTTATCAAGCTTGGGAGATATTTTGTTAGTGACACACGATCCTTCCCCCCCAACAATGAAGTATTCTGTGTGCTAACAATATAGCTTAAAAAGAAAAAGTAAAACAAAATTCTGCATTTTTATAAAACTTGATAAAAAATAGTATTTCAAACTGTACAGTCACCAGAAGTACAGTTATCGAAACTGTGCACATGTCATTTGGTGTCTCCAGCACCTTCTGCTTCCTGTGCCTGGTCTGTCTGGCATCTCCATTTTCTGCAGGATTATTTGCATCCTTACCACCACTGGCTTTCCCCTTCTTCTCCTTGAGCAGCTTCTCTCTTCTTTTTGCAGGGCCTTTTTAGGCTTGGGCTCTGGCTCTGGAGGAGCAGGTTTAGCAGACGACCTTGCAGATCTTCTCTCTGGCTCGGCCTTCACCTTGGCTTTGTCACCTAGCATCCCCTTCAGCCTTTCTTTGGGGCATGGCAGTGACAGGGCACGTCGGCGCTGAACACTGGTATACAGCAGCATGCGGGTTTGGTCCATCCGGGGATCATCCTCACTGCTTCTTCACACTGCTCGGGATAGTTCTTAAAATCCTCTAAAAACCCATTTTGAGGGTGAAGCCAAATATTCTCTATCCAGTGGACTGAAGTCTTTATTGCATGCAGGGAACAACAAACCTTCATTGGTAGGATGATTCTATCACCCCTTAGGTGCATTCAGAAGACACACACACACAGACAGACACAGACATAACACAGACACACAGACACACACAGGCAGACACTCATCATCATCATCATCATCATCTAGACATTTATTCAAGGGGCTATAATGCAAGGTTGGGCAGGTTGTGGACTGTCTAACATGAGGGTACACTATTCATATCTTAGAGGGAAAGAAGAGGGAGATGACTTTCTGATGTGTATCTCTGCATGCTGAGTGGGTTTTTATTCACATTAGTTATATATATATATAACCAATTTGATATATATATACATATATAACCAATTGGATATATATATATATCATATATATATATACATATATAACCAATGTGAATACATATATATAAAGAAATATACACATATAAAATACATATATATAAAGAAAAGCATGATATCAAAACTGAGGTGCAGTGTTTAGATGTTTAGATTTTTGTGGACATTGCTTGGCAGTATATGCTTCATGGTCCTTGCAAGAGGGACTTTAGTTCTGGGCTGAAACACCCAAGATGTTATTACACAACATGGACACAAGAGGGAGCACCAGGTACCCGTGAACGGGCTTTCTAAGCAGCAGCCATTGATGGAGTCCTCTTAGCACTTAGGTCCTGTCTGCCAGCCTTGCTGGTGATGTCAAATCTCGGCTTCTGAATGCTCCCCAGGTCTGGCGACAGCTGAACACCAAACCTGTATCCTCAGTCACACAAGGGACCCAGGACAGGGATCCACGGGACTGAGCTAATGAGACTCATACAGGTCTCTCAGAGGGCACTGGAAGCTGGAGTCTGTTTTTCTATAGAAAGAGCCAAAAGGTGGAAAAGAGAGAGAGAGAAGGAGAAAGACCCAAATGTCACCGAGATTAAAACACAAGAAGGGGCCTTCCCGAGGTGAGCTGCCAAGCTCCATGCTGTGCCCGTAAGCATACATTGATGTACAAGCATTTGGAAACAGTGGGCCAGCAGGATGGCTCAGTAAAGGCGTTTGCTGCCAAGCTCTGATCTAAGTTCAATCCTCTGACTTCCATGTGTGCACTGTGGAGCTTGTGGGAGTGCACACACACACACACGTACACACACACACACATACACCATGTAGTTATGAATAGAAATAGCATCTCTTAGCAGAGATTTTTCTAGAAGGTTGTAGGAATGGACCACACAGTTCGTGGACTTTTGACACTGCCTTCCTTCACCTAACAGAGCCCTGGAGAGCTGCAGCCCTGCCCAGTGGTCTGTCTGCCCCATGTTCCCCTTTATTGATGAGTCACAGACCCCTCCCAGGATGTTCTATTGCACATTTCCCTTTCCCCACTGCAGGACACTGTGGTGACAGTGGGGACAGTTTTAGATCAAGGTAACAATAAATCAGCTGTGATCACTCTTTGAGTAGACCTGGGGTGGGGGTTATTTCTGGGTTGCACACCCAGAGATGGGATTACGGAGTCACCCAGTTAAGTGTGCACTTAACCTGCTAAGAAAGTGTTTGCTGTTTCTCAGAGGAGCCAGAGGAGTGGCTCTGGGTTACAGTCCTACCAGCAAGGGATGAGACGTCATTGCTCTGCACCCCCGCAGCTGCTGTGTCCTCAGCACTGATTTTTCTACCACCAAGAGGAGAACCTGGCACATAGTAGGTAGTCATCAAATAGGCACACAGTGGGTACTCAAAATCACCCTCCAGATGAACAAATGGGCATCTAGAGGCTGCTGTGGTACAGCATTATCAAGAAGTGTGTTAACGCACCCACATTTTAGTGTGTGTGTGTGCATGCATTACATGTACATGTGTGTAGAGACCAGAGGAAAACCTGGCTACCACACTTAGAATGCTCTCTGCTACCTTTGAGACAGGGTCTCTCATTGGCCTGAAGCTCATTAGTTAAACCAGACTGGTTGGCATCCTCCTTTCTCTACCTCCCCAGACTGGGATTTTAAGCATGCAATTCATTTTTTACAAAGGCTCTGGGACTGAACTTGGGTCCTCAAACTTATGAAGCAAACATTTTATCAACTAAGCCATCTTTCAGCCCTTATTCTTTTATTTTACTGTATTTTGATTGATTGATTGAACCCAGGACCTTGCTCATTCAAGGCAACGATTCACCACTGAGACACACTCCCAGCCGGGAGATGAGGGTTTTATCACCATGCCTGGCCTCAGTAGAGGTGATCTTAGTGCCTGAAGGTCACCCTCGCCACCTTAGACATCAGGAGACATACCCTCTACCCTAACCTCCGGTCCTCAAGCTCTAGGCTTTGGGGATAGAAATTTCTTTCTCAGGCTGGAGAGATGGCTCAGCACTTAAGGCTGCTCTTCCAGAGGTCCTGAGTCCGATTCCCAGCAACCACATGGTGGCTCACAACTATCTATGAGGGGATCTGATGCCCTCTTCTGGTGTGTCTGAAGACAGTGATAGTGTACTCATATGTATCAAATAAATAAATCTTAAAACAAAACAAACAAAAACAAGAAACTCTTTCTCTCCAAGAAGCAAGGAGGTCAGATTCTAGCAGGACCCCAGATCTTCTCTCTTCAGCCTGTGCCTGCCTGGGAGGCCCTGGAGACTTAGCTGGGCTCCATTCTTCTCTAAGCACCAGTGTGGGAAGCCCAGAGGCCAGGGAGTGGAGCAGGTGTTAGTTTTCCTACCGTCTCTGTGCCTTTTGGGGGACGACAGTGCCCTGCTCTGCTGAGGTCTCCCCATTCCCCCTCTCACCAGCACGTGTTTACCACAACCTTCTCTCTGCTTTTTCTCTTCCATATGACCCTTTCTGCCCTTGTTTTTCTATGTTAATTGAAGACTGGTCCCCTCACTGCTGAGGCCAGAGACAGTGCCAAGCACAACAGACTCAGAAGGCCAGTGAGAGGAGTTCCCTGGAGACCCTTCGCGGTGGGGGCCCTCTACAGGGGGAACACTTATGGGGAGGGTCTGTGAAGGCAGTGGTGGCCTGGATGGGGTGCAAGTAGGGAGGAGGTAACTCAGGGTCTGTCTTAGTTAGGGTTCTGTTGCTGTGTTGAAACACCATAACCAAGAGCCAGGGAGGGGTGTTACTTACTGGCTTGTTCCTCATGGGTCAATCTCATAGAACAGAGGATCACCAGGCCAGGGGTGCCCCTGCTCGCCACTGACAGTAGACTGAGCGCTTCCCCATCAATCACAGATTAAGAAAATCCCTTAAAGCAGCTGTTCTCAACAGATAGGTTGCGACCCCTTTTCGCCGGGGTCACCTAAGACCATCAGAAAACAGATGTTCGCACTACAATTCATGACAGCAGCAAAGTTACAATTATGAAGTATCAATGAAAATAATTTTATGGTTAGGGGTCCCCACAGCACGAGGAGCTGTAGTAAATGTCATGGCATTAGGAAGGTTGAGAGCCTCTGTCCTACAGGCTTGTGTACAGCCTGATCTTAGGGAGAAATTTCCTTTTGACATTAGCTTGTATCAAGTTGATATAAAAACTAATCAGCCCAGGGTCCCGGTGACCCCATGTGGTGGGGTCAGAGAAGATCATCTTAGCAGTTTCTTTAAAAATCACAATTTTTCAACCAGGACAGCACTGCCACACCCTCGGGGCTGCTTGGCAATTCTGGGGACCTTTTGGGTTGTGGGAGCTGATGTGTGGTGATGTGCTGGTCCTTAGAGGGTAGAGGCTGGGGATGAGGTCAGATCTGCCCATGACAGGCACACAGAATGAAGAACGCTCCCCACTGTGTTACTGGTGCTCAGATGAGAACCCCTGTTGAATGTTGCCTTGTATGATGATGAGACTGAGGCACAAAACAGTTGAGTCTCATATCTGAAGACATGCACTCACACAGGGCCATCTGACTAGACATCACCCAGGTACCTCCTGAGTCATCAAAGGGTGGGATGGGGAGACAGCAGGAGGGGCCCCTAAGCTGGGAGTAGAGTTTTTGGGGCGTCTACTTAAGGGCTTAAACAGAGTGTGAGAAGACCAAGGGTAATTTGAAGTATTTGGGGGTGAGGATCTGTCGTGGTCCCTCTTGTAGTCGACCTATCTGCCTCTGTTACCCACTACACACCAGGCAAGCGCTATACTGCAGTTCTACAGCATGACCAGCAGAAGGCGCAAGTGCACCTTCGTGTTTCCTAGTTTCAGCTTCTCTGTAAAAGGGAACAAGCAACCTTCAAGAAAATGAGAAAAACATACAAAAGAAGAAAAAAAAAAAACTACATCTTGCAAGGGTCTGGGCAGTGGTGGCACATGCCTTTAATCCCAGCACTTGGGAAGCAGAGGCAGGCAGATCTCTGAGTTTGAGGCCAGCCTGGTCTACAGATTGAGTTCCAGGACAGCCTGCACTACACAGAGAAACCTTGTTTCAAAAACCCAACAAAACAGAACAACAAAACAAACAACAACAAAGAAATTACTAAAAAAAATAATCAGCTTCTGAGGGTTGTTCAGCACGGGAGCAGTGTATGCTTTTCTCCTCTCCTTTCTGGAGTTGAAACTGTTAATATTAGTTTCCGGACACAGGTGTAACCTCCTGGTACACAAACTATGTTGCCTAGGTTGTCACATCACACTTTGCCTGTGACCGACAAGCCCTTCATATACCTTTAGTCCCTAATGATGGCTGTAAAGTGGGGTGCATCTTGTCAGCCCACAGGAGTTAACTTGGGTGTGCCCGCTGTGTTCTAAGAAACACAGAGGTAAGGGTCTTTGTCTTAGCTGCTAGGACAGACCACACCATCATCACCTATCCTCAGGATGGAGTTCCTGAGAGAACCTCCCGGGAGAGCTCCTCAGAGGAGGAGGTGATGGAGACCAGGGGGCGCCAGCAAGGAGTCTGGGAAAGCCCGGGTCAGGAAGGTCCCTGGACTGCTTTGTGGGAAGACCCTGCTGGAGTTGAGAATGAGAGAGGGAGAGAGGCGGGAAGGTCTAAGACACACTCTCTCTTCTCTCTGCTTTTGAGTAGATGTGCCACGGATGGAGAGAACTCAGCAGGATGGCAAGGTGCACTCTACCCTGGGCTCTTCCTCCCTGATCCGCAGCCTGTGAGGAAGGAACAGGGCCGCTGACAACCTGGGCTTCTAACGGTCTGGTGGGGGCAGGAAAGTTGGGAGGCGGAGCTGGGTGTCACATCTTTATAACTTGTTACTTATTTACTCCTTCATGTTGCAAAAATAATTCCTGGCTGGAGTAGAAACATTTATTGGATACAGTTAAGGACAAGAAAGGCACTGGGCTGGGGAGGGACCAGGAGAGCAGACACATACACGCTTGATACGACCCAGCAGAGGGTCTTGGGAAGTATTTAAATCTGTCTGTCAGTCTATGACCTATCTATCATCTGTCTGTCTGTCTGTCTGTCTGTGATCTGTCTGTCTATGTGCATGCACACCTGTATGTGGACATCACAGGACAGTTTGCAGGAGTCAGTTCCCTCCTACTATGTAGATACTGGCATCGAACTCAGGTCATCGGGCTTGCCAGCAAGTGTCTTTGCTCATGGAGCTATCTCACTAGCTCCTCGGGTATCATTTAAAGCATTTTCTTTTGGTAAGCTCTTTAACAGGGTGTATTTGTGTGTGTGTGTGTGTGTGTGTGTCTGTGTGTGTGTGTCTGTGTGTGTGTGTGTGTGTACATGTGCACACACATGAACATTCATTCAGCAGCTACTGTGCACCAGGTATTTCTCTAGCTGCTACAACATGGCAGAGAACGAAGAGACTGAAGTCCTTGAGGGCTGATGTGGCCAAGAGGGGCAGCACGGACAGTCAAGCCCTGTGTGTGCAGTGTGCCGGCAGGCGGGAGGCAGGGTGGGGATATGGGTTCTACGTGGGCTTGAGATTTGACCTGGGTGAAGGATATGACAGAGCAGAGGCCAGAAGCCTAGAGGGAGCAAAGCATGGACACGGTGGGAAGCCAGGCAAGGGCACTCATCAGGTAGGCAACATGCCAGGCCTTTGGGGAAGGCTTCCCCTTTGAGCTGACACTTAGAGGATGGGGCAGAGTCAGCCTTGAGGATGACATCACTAACTGCTTCCGGAGCCAGCAACCCATCTCATCCTCTGCCCCGTACTACAGCCGGATCCCAACACACCCAGTGTTTGACTGTGGCTTCATTAACCGTGTCAGCGTCCCAGGATGGACCTGCTCACTGCTGAAGCTTGGTGCCTGACGAGGGACTGGCACACGGTCAGGGTCTCTAGATCACTCAAGTGGGTGGACATTGTCCTGGAGTGCAGCTTTGAGGTTCTTGTGGGTCCAGGTCCAGCAGCCACTGCGGGGCGCTTAGAACAGGCAACAGAGAGAAATACAATGTTTGGTGATTGAGTAAGGGGGTGTGTGTGTGTGTGTGTGTGTGAGAGAGAGAGAGAGAGAGAGAGCTGTTACTGGCAGAAGCCTACTATACCCCATTCTGGCTGTCTTAATCACAGTTTAGATTAACCCTGGCCCTAGCACCATAGAAGCCACCTGACCCTGGGTGACACACACCCCACTGAGCTTCCATTTCTGCATCAAGAAAATGGGGATAAAAACAGGCCCTTGAGAGGATTAGCCAGATGACAGGTGTCCCAAAGGTCACAAATGAAGAGGGAGCTGGGGCACTTGATTCTCTCACTACAAAACTCACCATGGTGTCATGAAGGCTGGAAGGTGGGTGAGACCAGTACAAAGCCTGGGGAAGGAAGAGTGCCTGGCACAGGGCCTTTGAACTGTTTGGGCCCTCTTCCTCTGATTCCTTCCCGTCACCTAGGTCTCAGGCTGGTTGTCACTTCTGAAGGAGGTCAACTGGCCACTATGCCCTTACCGTCATCCCCCTTCCCTGCCCTCCACCCCTCTGTCATCTTGTTTCAAGCCCCATCACCGTCTGGAAGCTGCCACAGCTTTACCTTCACACCCACCCCTCCCCCACTCCAGTGCTTCAAATATGGCAGGGTCTCTGCATCAGCTGGTGTCAGGGTCACCACAGGCACTCAAGGGAATGGCTGTTTGGTGAATGACAGGGATGACTGAAGGAACAGCTGTATTAGAACATCAGGGGACCCCTGGAATGAAGGGGGCCAGGAAGCCACTCTCCCCAGGTGGAGCAAGGCAGGCGTATGTGTGTGGGGGGGAGGGGCTGTTTCCTGTCAGGATGGCTGAAAGTGTGGGGACAGATCTCCAGGAAATACCAAGCTGCCTCACCATGTTCCAGCTTTTAAAACTCAGCCTTAATGTGGTTTCTGCATATTGGGAATAATAAAAAAAAAAAAAAAAAAGTAGGCGATGTCTGCATGGAACATACTCCCTGATTCAATTTCCACCCTGCTCTGGGTGTGCTGTTACACTGTCTGGTCCTGTGGGTGATGGGGATGGATGCAGAGCCAGCTAAATGGGAAGGCCCAGACAGGTGACCTAGCGCAGGGCTTTGGCATCTCGAGACCGTAGGAAATGAAACGTCCCTGTGACTCAGTGTTTGTGCGTGCTCACACATGCACGCACAAGTCACAGAGTCCAGTATCGACCGTACGTCGTGCAACACACAGTTATTTCCTATTCCATTTCCTCCTTTTAAAATGATGCTCGCACACCGACGGTTTATGTTTCCTAACCAACTTCCCAGCTGGAAGCTCGGTGATGAAAATCAGCAGCCTAAAGGCCGTTTCGTAGGGACCCAAGGTGATCGGAAGGCCTGGCTGTTGACGGAGACTGCACAACAGAGCCAGGGCAGAGAACTGTCTAACAGAGCAGACATCTGGAATCCTGGGGCTCAGGGTACCCCAAGCCTTGGTGTGCTGGAATCCAGCCCTGCGGACCATGGATCAAGATGTCCCACCTGCTCCTCATGCACCATTTCCCATGGAGCTTCAAGCCCGGTGTTGAGCCAGGAGTAATGGAAATGTAAGCTAGGAGGGCAGAGGGTGTGTATGTGTGTGTGTGTGTGTGTGTGTGTGTGTGTGTGTGTGTGTGTGTGTGTGTGTGTTTCATTCTTGAATCCAGATAGCTCTTGGATGGGTGCTCGTGTGCGACCCGTCGAGAGCACAGAGTGGTTAACAGACTACCACTACACTGTCCCCTGTCAGCGGCCAGGCTGTCTTCATGATACTCATGTTCCCGACAAAACCAAGTTCCTTTGTTCCTTCTCTTGGCATCTGTTCCCTGCTGGTTGTACCACCGTGTGAGTGTGATGGTACAGTTACAGGCAGCATGGCCCTGCTGTGTCCTTGATAACCAGAAGTTTGGTTCACAGTACGAGCTTAATAAAGTTGTTTCTGGATACAAGAATAAGGGGGTCAGGCTGTTGGCACCCAGGTTTGGGGGAAGTATTCCGCACCCACTCATTTGCTCTTGTGAACAAGTGGCAGGAAATTGGCTTGGGCCAGGGACCAGGGTCACTTAGGGTACAAACCTGGGGTATGATTCTTTGGGGTTCAGGGTGCCATTCCCTCAAGTTCTGAAGAGACTCAGTGCTCTGCTTGGTACCAGCTGCCTCCACCTGCTGTGACTCCCAAGTCCCCAAGGTGCAGCTATTGTGATGGAGGGGCTGGACTTTCTACATTGAAGTGGTCTCAGTGTCCCTGCTGCGGTGAATGGCTCAACCTAGATTGTAGGCAGCCCTCCCACAGGGAGAAGCCACTCTGAAAGGCAGTCCCCAGCCGGCCCTTCTGCTGACATTCCTTCAGCTGGTCATCAGCTGTGCCACCAGCCAGAGCCCACATCCATTGGATGGCTGTCATGCTGACAGAGAGCCCCCGGTGTTGACAGCACAGAAGCCCTCTGGAACCCTGTGGTTTGTCCAGTAATCCTTCGCACCCAGAGGACAAATTCCTGCCTAGACCACCTGGCCACAGCTGTAGCCGAGGCTGAGAGACTGGGAGTAACTGGTGCATTGCCATCACCAGCTACACAGGAGAAGCAGAGGTGCGGAGGATTTTGTTCCCTAGTTACAGTTATGGGGTGTGAAGGGTGCTGGCAGTGAGCGACAGAGACTGTGTAGTCCATCCTTCTCCAGAGGCTGTTTTTGCAGTGCTGGACTTGTTCTATTGAACCACACCCACTCCCGTGAGAATTATCATCTGGGTCAGGGAAGAAACGTGTCAGCAAGGAGCAATCAAATGCAAAGGCCTGAGGTGACAGCCAGAGCTCTCTGAGGAGCCAACTGGGGACTAATGTGGGGACAGGGAAATGTCTTAGTCGGTGAAGCACTTGCCACACAAACACAAGGACAAGTTCAGATCTCTAGCACCTACAGAGAAGGCTGGTATGGTGCTGTGTGTCTGTAGTTACACACAAACACACACACACACAGACACACACTCACACATACGGTCACAGACACACAAATGCACAAACACATATACACTCGCACAGACACACACACATACACTCACACAGACACGCATTCACACACACATACACTCACAGACACACAAATGCACAAACACACATATACACTCACACACACGCACACCCACACATACACACACACTCACACATACACACATACATACATGCATTCACACACACATACACTCACAGACACGAAAATGCACAAACATACACATATACACTCACACACACACACACACACATACACACACATACACTCACACACACATGCACAAATACATACATATACACTCATACACATGCACTCACACACACAGACACATACACACACATACATGCACTCACACATACATTCATACACATGCACTCACTCATACACACATGCACTCACACACACATACAGGCACACACACATACACACACTCACACACATATACATACTCACATATACTCACACACACGCACAAACACACATATACACTCATACACATGCACTCACACATACACTCATACAGACACACATACATGCACTCACACATGCACTTACACACATACATGCACTCACACACACATATATGCCCTTACACATACACACACTCACACACACATACACGCACTCACACATACACTCACACACACACATACATGCCCTCACACACATACACGCACTCACACACACATACACGCACTCACGCATACACACACACATCATACAATATCGTGTGGGTTGGTGGGGAAACAGGGAGGGCCCAGAATCTTCCGGAAGCACTGTCATGTCAAGGATTTGGGCTTTTGTCCCTACACCTAGTTCTCCCTCCCTTGATGAAGGGTTGGCTGGTACTGGGTTATACAAAACTTGGAAGGAGTCAGAGAAGCCTGAGGAGACAGAATCCTCTGCGCTTAGCCTTCTGTAGGGTGCAGCTCACAGCAATGGTCTCTTTAGAGAATCTGTATCTCCATTAGCTTGAAGCCGGGGCGCCCGCAATGCCTGGTGTGCTTTGCCTATTGACTCGCCGAATGAAATCTTAGCTAAAATCTTTTTATTTTATGCTATTAAGGACTCGCGAGAGAGCAGGCAACCGAGCTGTCCCGGCTCAGTTAATGCTCAGGGTCAGTGGGAAGCGGCCCCACGGCTGTTGTAAAAAGACTGTCATTTCGGACTTCCCACTAGTGTTTCGCATTACCAGTAATTGGGAAGTTAGTTCTCCCCTCCGGGTGGAGTTAATGGGTAAACATCTCCCTGTTGGCACATCTAGTTTTATAGGCAACTTCTGGTATCGCCTCGGTACCCTCAGGAGGTGGGCAGCGGGGTTTCCTCATGTGTCAGTCTGCGGTCAGTGGCAGTGGGAGAGGCTGACGGGCTGGTGGTCTTTCCCCATCCTGAGGTGTTTGAGGGGATTCAGTGGAAGCCAGCCTTGGCTAGATGCTGTATCCCGAGTGGGGATGAGAAGGAGGCATTTCCTCCTCCCTTCTCTTCCCCCATCCTCCTCCCCCCATATCCTCCTCCTCCCTCCTCTCCTTTTTTCCCCTTTCTTTCTCTTCCTTCCTTCTTTCTTTGCAATAAAGCACTTTTATTTATATGACAGAAATACATGTCCATTCTAGTTAGAGAAAACACCTTAAGGACAGACAGTACTGCCTCTGTCCCTGCCTCTGCTTTCTGAGTGCTGGGATTAAGGGAATACACCTCCATTGCCTGCCTTAATAGTAATATTTTTAAATGAGGGCTGGGGTGTGGGTCGCTTGGCACAGATGAGGACTTGAGGCCAGATCACAGCACCCACGTAAAAGCCAGGAATAGCAATGTACGTCTGCAAGCCCGGCACTGGGGAGGTAGGGGCAGGAGGATGCTTGGGGCTACCTGGCCAGCCCGCCCTGTCTAACTGGTAAGCTTCATCGAGAGACCATGTCTCAAAAGAGAAGATGGAGGTTCAGTGGGATGGCTCAGTGGGTAGAGTGCTTGCCACCAAGCCTGACAACCTGAGTTTGATCCCCAGGATTCACAGGATAGAAGGCAAGAACTGACTGCTACAAGTTGTCCTCTGCTACACGTGTACCATGGCGGGAGCGTTCCCTTCAACAAATGAACAAATAAATAGATATAATAGAACATAAGATGGAAGGCAGTAGAAGACACCCATGGACCTCTGGACCTCTGGCTTACACACACACACACACACACACACACACACACACTATAGTTCAAATGAAGCATGTCCCCCTATAGGCTTATGTGTTTGAGCATTGGTTCTCCCCACCCCCATTGATGGTGCTGTTTGAGGGGGTTACAGAACCTTCAGGAAGTACAGCCTTGCTAGAGGAAGTACATCATTAGGGGTGACCTTCGAGATAGCTCAGCCCCACTTCCTGCCTCTCATCTTTCATCCCTGCATTGGGATGAAATGTGACAAACCAGCCTCCGACTCTCACTGTCGAACCAATCTCTACCTGTCACCATGCCTTCCCGAGATGGACTCTACCCCTCTGCAACTGCAAGTTGGTTTTGGTCATTGTTTTTTTTTTTTTTTTTTTTTTTTTTTATCACAGCAACAGGAAAGTAACTAATACACACACTGACCAAATAAATAAAAATTAAAAAAAATTAAATTTAAAAATTTGTAAATGAATAATAGAAAAAGGTCCCCCAATTCTCCTTCATAGTCAATCACTATTCTGGGGTATGCATTTTTATGTCTCCAGCAGGACTGTCTGCATATATGGCATCAGGTTGCATGCAAATACACTTGGAAGATTCTGGAAGTCCACTGGAAATAGAGACCAGACACCCCATAGTTGTTCAGTGAGATGAATGCTAATAGAAGCGCTGGGCCCAGGGAGTCCCCAAGTGCCACCTCTAGGCCACACTCAACAAGAAGAGAGGCCAGGAAATGATTACCCTTCCTCTGTTTACATGGGTTGATGCTGAGGCTGAGCGGCCAACTGGTCTACCTAGCTTTATACAGGCCATGGACAGGAGAATGACATTCAAACAAGGAGAGACATCAAGCCTTATTCTGTTTGTAGATCATCTTAAAAGTCAGAATCCTCTGCTGTAGGTCTGGAGACCTATAGTCTCTAAAGGAGAAGGCAAGAAAAACAGTCTCAGCAGGGCCTTCTCTTCCCTGGGTCCAGTTTCCCCCATGTTTCCCCTGAGGCTGCTAATTTTCACAACTGGGCTATGAGCTGGGAAGTTGGTCATGGAACCAAACTGTCAGTTTGTGAGCATAGTTTAAAGAGAGGAAAAATGTAACAACTAGAAAATAATTGTGTGTTGTACAAAGTATGGTCAGCGAAGGTCATCCTTGGCTACATAGTGAGTTTGAAGCCAGCCTGGACAATATGAGACCCTGTCAACAAACAAACTCCAGTCCCAACTCCAGACTAGAACATTAGTGCACCAGTTTAAAGCACTTGGTGCTGCTGCAGAGGATCTTGGTTCGATTCCCACGCACACCTCGATAGCAGCTCACAGCCCTCTGTAACTGTGGTCAGGCGTCCTCCTCTGACCTCCGTAGGTACCAGGCGCTCACAGGATGCCCACGCATACATGCCAGCAAAACAGGCATGTACATAAGACAATAAGATAAACAGATCCAACAGAAACCCAGTCTCATCCAAACGATCCCAGGCGGGACACAGCAGGTACCAATCCTATAGGACAAAGTAGACTGATAGCAGAGAAGCAGTGACAGGTGACAATCTCACTCCCTGCTAGTATGAGCATTATGTGGGACCTTGTGCCAGCCTCTTCCATTACTTCTTCTGTTCCCTGCCTTCCAGGAGCCAGAAGCTCACCTGTGGGGTTTCCTGGTATGCAGTGAGCTTTACTGGGAGGAGGAGCTGGGGCGTGGGCAGGAACTGTTCTGCCCAGCAGAGTGGCCTTAGGGCCGCTGCCTCTGCCCCAAGGCTCAGAGGTGGCAGTGACATTACCCTAACTCAGTCAGCTTCCGCCTTTGGAGCATTAGCGGACCCCAGTGTTAGCCCATTCCCTGCCCCCCACCGACCCACTCTGTCTAACCCCATTTGACTGAGTCTGTTTCCATCTGAGACACCCTGACATGACCCTCTTCCTTCTCCTTTTCACTTCCTCATTACTTCCCCCTTCTCTCCACGTGGACATAGACTGGTGGTCCTGGCAGTGGGGGAGGGGCCCGGATTCAGCGGGCTCCAGCTTCCAGCCATCATGCATAGCCTAGTGCTTGCAAATTCTTCCAAATTGCCTTGCAACTTCAGACCCCAGGGAGCGTTCATGCAGAACTCCAGATCACTCCACTTCTCTGGTTGGCAAAATGAACCCCAACTGGGAAACATCACTCTGAGCCACCCCAGAGGAGCTGCCTCAGATCCAGTCCTGGGCTCCAGCTCCTTCCTCACCCGGGCAACCACAGCAGACATGAGTTTACAAGCCACTCTCCGGCTCTCCTGACTTGCTCGCTTTGACCTGGGCTGCCGGTGAGACAAACCAGACCAAGGGGCTGCTCTGCACCTGGGATTGGCTCCAGTGGCGCTCAGTGCCACAGGAAATGGAGAAGCTGTGAAGCCCTGGGGCTGGGCCCTGTGTAGATCTGCACAGTGAGAGAGACTGCATCTTGACAGAGAGCGAAGTTAGTGAGATTTGGGAATAGCAAGCAGCTCAGTAGCTAACCACCCTAAGAGCTCAGAGGGAACGTGAGCTCACCAACAAGGCCTGCCTCGGGCTCCTGGGCTCTAGAAGGCTCTCCATCAAGGGCCCCGTTTGTCCTCATCTTAGAGATTCCCACAGATCACTGAGTAGGGGAGGCTACAGATTCCTTCCCAGTTTGTTCTTCAGGCTCACCAGCTCACACTGGTCAAGTGCAGAGTTGACCTAAGACCTCTGATGTCAAGAAGGTTCCAACAGACCTACCAATTGCGTCCTAGAGAGACCTGGGTAGGTCTCAGAGGGTGGCGATTTGGGTTGGGATTATGTTGACATGTGGCTGGCCCAATGGAGTAGGTCCCAGGATCCCTGGGAGGCATTGTAGACACTCCAACTTGGAAAACTAGGGGAAAGCCCCCAGAGTACCCTTTGCCTCGGAGTCTACAGTATGGAGCCAAATAGCATTAGCTTTGGGAGTGCGAAGGCGTTAGGATCCATTCCCCTCCTGTAAAGCACAGGCCTTTCACTTTTTGTAAAAATCCCTTTTTAAAGACTGGTTTTGCTTTGGGGTAAATGTATGGCAGTTGTAGTTGCTAAGTGCTTGCTGCTTCTCCCATGGCCAAGGACCAGTAATGGTGCTTTTCTCATCATAACCATCGCCTTTGAGATCATCAATGGCCATCATCATCGTCATCATCATCATAACCACCTTCATCATAATCAACACTACCACCACCATCACCATCATTATCATCCAGCAGCTCAGAGCCATGTACAATCTTGAAGCAGCCATAGCTGCTTCAGAATCTGCTTTTGCCCAGGCTGTCCAGGAGCTTGCATGTCTACGAAAGCTTCAGCTGGACTATCCTGTACCCAGGGGTCTGTGGGGTGTGAGCGGTCCATGGCTTACTGAGCATACACAGAGTGCTTGGCTCTGGCCAAACCCTGGCACTGCAGTGCTGAGCATGACACAGGAAGCCTGCCTTGGCTTTGGTGGGATTTTTCTCTTCAGTAAAGACAGACAGACAGACAGACACGTAAAGTACAAAAATACGTGTGCAGGTAACAGAGCTGTACAATGAAACTGTTCGCTTTGGCAATTGAAAAATATTCAAAAGAATATATATTAAATGAGTCGGGATTTTTATTTTGAAAGGGAATTCGGAGACAACAGTGTAAAAGACAGAACAGAATCCTTGGGTGGAGATGGTTGAGAGACAGACTAAGGATGAGCAGAATGACAAGAAAAAGCCAGAGTCATATCTGATATGTTCAGGCGACCTGAACAGCACATGAGAAGGGCCTGTGGCAGATGCATGCTCTGTCTGTCATCTGTCCGTCCATCTGTCCGTCAGTCTGTCTGTCATTTGTCTGTCTGTCTGTCATCTGTCTGTCTGTCATCTGTCTGTCTGTCTGTCATCTGTCTGTCTGTCTGTCATCTGTCTGTCTGTCACCTGTCTGTTCGTCAGAGAGACAGTGACTAGAATAAGGTGAAAGGGAAAGAGAAGAGCCAGGGTGAGCACCTGTGCCTTCAGATGCTGACGAAGGCTGTGGCTTCTGTAAGGAGGGATCCAGTGGGGCTGGGTGAAAAAGTCTGCCACTGGGTGTCATGTAGTTAATGTGTGCAACTGCTGTTGTCACTGAAAGCCTCAGGCTCCCTGAGGTGGTGGTTGCTGGCTGCTTCTTCTTTTTCCTCCTTCTCCTTCTCCTTTTCCTTTTTCCTCTCCTTCTTCTTCTCCTCCTTCATATTTCTCTTCACTCCTCCTCCTCTTCTTTGAGCCCAAATAAATCCTTCCCCAATCGGGTTGCTTCTTAACAAGTGTTTAGTCACAGCGACAAACAAGGTAACTGATATGATATCAGAAGACACAGAACTACAAATACAAACGCAAATGCAGCATCTTAGAGGACACATTGTGGGATGTGGCTCCCTCACACAGGGCACGGGGAGGCTGTTGCGGGAAGGAAGGGACAAGAGAACCAGGTGCTGCTCTCCACGTGCTTAGCAGCACACACATGCCTTTATGCAGAGTAGACATAGGTTGCGAGCTATCCTAGCCTGGATGAAGCCCTGGTTTCAATACCTGCTACCACATAAACCCAGGAGTGGTGGCGCGCCCCTGTTATCCCAATGCCTGGGAAGTGGAGGCAGGAAGGTCAGGAGTTCAAAGTGGTCCTCAGCTGCATAGTGAATTTAAGTCTAGCCTGGGATACTTCAGACCCTGTCTCAAAAATAAAAGAAAGAAAGAAAGAAAGAAAGAAAGAAAGAAAGAAAGAAAGAGAACAAAGAAAAAAGAAAGGAAGGAAGGAAGGAAGAAAGAAAGAGAGAGAGAAAGAAAGAAAGAAAGGGAAAAAGAAAAAAGAAAGGAAGGAAGGAAGGAAGGAAGGAAGGAAGGAAGGAAGGAAAAAGAAGACATAAAACCGCACCAGGACTAAACTGTGCACCTTTCTTGGTTTTGTGACATGGTCTCACCGTGAAGACAAGGTCTCACTGTGGAACCCAGCCTTACCTTGAACTTGATATCTTCGTGTTTTAGTCTCTACGTTAAAGTTTTAGGTTCATGGATAGGTGTGGCCATTTGGCCATTTGGATCTTTATATTACTCCCCAAGTTCCCAAGTAAGACTTTGATTAGTCAACTTTGGGCCAATGAGTTGTGACCAGGAAGTGCTGTCAGTGGGCAGCAGAGCAGTGTGTGTCAGCTCATCTCTGAAGAGTGGAGTATCAGAAGAGCCAGAACCCTGGGGGCTAAAGAAGCCAGGCACACAAGACAGCACTTTCCCACTAATTTTTCTCCTTGAATTCCTAAGAAGAGGAAAAACGAGAGGGAGTGGGTCAGGAAGTAGCTAAGATTGAGGGGAAGCTGAGGAGTTAGCCAGGTGACCAAGATAGGGACAGCACAGACCAGGCTACCCTGATGAGGCAGAACAAGGGTCCGTGAGTGTCTCCCAGTGACTGAACAGGAGGGGAAAAATAAGAAAAGAGACCATGAAAGACTTGGGTTTCCCTAGCTGACAGGCCAGGCGGGGCCCTGCCCCCTCAGCAAGGCTGGGGATTCTGGAGCAAGATGGCAGCCATGGAAAGGTCACAGGCTGCTCTAGCTGCTGTCCAGGGAAGAGGCACCGTGATGAAGGAGGAGCATCAGGAGCCTGAGCAGAGACCAGGAAGGCAGGTTGCTGATGGCTGGTCCCCCAGTGGTAGCAGAAGTGCTGAGCTGGGCGTGTTTAAAATGTGAATTCACAGTATTTGTTAATGGGTCGTTGGTGGGACATAGAAGAGACTCTGGAAGGAGACACCTAACCCTCAAACCCAGCCACGCTGCAAAACGGCTTAAGTTTGTGTCTCTTCTCTCTGAGTCTCCTGGACAAGAATTTCAGCCTGCTGCTCCGAAACACAGGGAGGCCTTTAGTGTCCATCTTAATCAGATCTCCCCATCCTATTAAGCAATTTGGGGCCATTTCTAGAGAAGATTTTGTTATTTGCCCAAATCTCTGGCTGCTTCATTTAGAGCCTGTGTTTAGGCAGAATGCAATTAACACATTCCAAACCCGGTTTCCCCTGAAATCCAATCAATTCTAACTCGTTTTCCAATCGTGCTGCTTTCTCTAATTGTGAGCCGTGGCCTCCGCAGAGTAGGGACTTAAGCCAATTATCGAGTCGCTCGTATGAAAATTGCGAGATTTGTGTCGGCAGCTCCCCCACATTACTGATGAGCCTCTTCCAGCTAATGGAATAATGAAAACATAAAACAGATTTACCATGCTTAATAAGAGAGAGAGATAATGAAGGCAAATTAAAATGGAAGCCCAGATCTGCATGGAGAACGGTAATGTGCTTTCCCCCCTTTTAAATGAGCACCCGGGTTCTCCAATGCTGGCGGGAGGGGCCGGAAACTCAAAACTCAGACAGCAGTTTGTCACTTGGCTTCATCTGAAGGATGGTGGTCCGCTGGTCCACTTCCTGGACTTGGGCTGCTGCTCCTCACCCCGTGCACCCCCCTCCCCCGACCATCCGTCTGAGACACTGGGGTTGCACCAGCCACTGCGTTTGGTTCGATTTTTCGTGAGTTCTAAAACCATCTGGCAGAAGAGGAGGCAGTGAAGTCATTCCAGGAGGATTCAACGTTGTTGATCAGGGCAGTCCTCGGCACCTGAGGGGGGAGAGGACTTCAGTCACCTTCCAGTTCTCTCCATCCAGAAGCTAACACTCACACCCCTGCGTCCCAAGTAGGACACCAGATAAGTGGATGGACATAGTCACAGAACTAAGGCGGGGACTAAGGTCCCCAGTTGTCAGCTCCTGGTGCTGTGTGCTCACCGCTATCCTATAGAGCTAGCTACTCTTGCTGAGGGAGTGCCTGGAGGTCTGGGTCCTTCTGTATCCCATAATCATACCCTGTATAATTGTGTAACCTGGACACAAGATGGATGGTCAGCAGGCCTGGTCCACCTATCCACTGGGGGTGAGAAGATGAGGGCCTGAAGCTGGCTTGTATGAGGAAGGTTTGGCCTGAGTCACAGAAGACCTTGACAGAGTGAGAGACAGCGGCCTACAGGGAAATCTCAGAGAAGAGTTGAAAGAGGTTCAGGGTGGCAAGCCAGAGGGGGAACAGCTTGGTAAGGGGTGAGGCTGGGGGATGCCTGAGCAGAGCAGGCTGGGAAGCGAGTGAGGCAGAGCAGCCCCTCCCTCCTCTCCTCCTCCTCTCCCTCCTCTGCCCCTGGCATTGCCACCCACTACCTCAGGCCTACACTCCAGCTCGGAAGTTTTTCTGTCTCCCAGAGGAGGCTCTGGGGCCAGCAGGAGTCAGAGCAATGACCATGCTAAACACCAAACGTATAGAAAGCGTTCTGCCCTAGTGGGGCAGGCCTATGATCCCAGAACTCCAAAGACCAAGTTCAGGAGCAGCCTGGGCTGCACCTTGAGATTCTGCCTTTCTTCCCAAAGACAGAAATACCTGCAGGGAACTGTAGCTAAAATCCCTAAGCTAACAGACTCATCTCCATCCCAGAAGCTGCCCAGAAGCTGTCTGTTCTTATCCTAGTAGCTTGGGCAGAGAGCCCATCGCCAGGTGATAGAAGCCCCTCTCTCCTCAGAAACCATGGAGAAAGGAGGAGGCTGGAAGGTTGCCTGTCAATCATGCCGATGGCTGGATGTGTTTCCTGTGCCATACCGGGCTCTACGCACCTCAGGTGACCCTCAGGTCTTTTATCTCCATCACAGATATGAAAGAGAGGACAGGTAGGACCACAAGCCAGATGTGCATAGCTGGTGAACAATAGAGCTCTGATTTGGATCCGCGTAGTCAGGCTCCCTAGTCTTTGTCTTGACAGCTGTCCCTCCATCAGAGATGGTGGCTGCACAGTACACCTGGGGGATTTAGGGCCTCGCCAGAGGAGACTCCTCATCTTACTAGAGGTTTTGTATTCTAAACACAGCATGAAAAAGATCAGAGTTTCCAAACTGGAGAGCACCATATAGAAGCCATGCCTCTCATTAATGAGGGCACATTGGCCACCACGACCACACTATCTGAGAGGTGTGAGTTAAAGAAGAATGATTTATTTTGGCTCTTGGCTTCACTGGGTATCACTGCATCATGGCAGAGAAGGCGTGGCAGAGCTGGTCAGCACATGGCTGCAGGAGTGTGTGGCAGAGGCTGTTCACACCACAGTGGACCAGAAAGCGGCGTGGACAGAGCTACAGGATACAGGCAGCCTTTGACAGGTGGCTCCTGTCAGCCCACCCAGACCTCTCTACCCGTGGGTTGTAGCTCCTTTGGGAGTCGCATATCAGATGTTTACATTACGATTCATAACAGTAACACAACTATGGTTATGAAGTAGCAACAAAAATAATGTTATGGTTGGGGGTCTCCACTGCTTGAGGAATTGTATTAAAGGGTCCCAGCATTAGTAAAACTAAGAACCCCACCCCACTTAGGACCTAAGGGGTCTGAAGTTTCCCAAAGCAGTACCACCAGCTGGAGAACAAGCATGTAAAATAGCAGCTTGTGGGGACGCTGCAGGTTCTAATCACAGCACAGGAAGAATCCTGAGACAAGTACCTTGTACCCCAAGACTCTGGCTGCTGCAGGCCCCAAGATATTTGCAGGGCCCTTGGTGGGAGGCTTAAGATGGCCTGGGTTTGGCTTTTCCACAGCTCACAGGCTTGGTCTGTGGCTTGGAGACCCAAGAAAAACAACAACAAAAAGCCAGAAACGTTTGTGTGAAGGAGGAAGAATAACTCATAAACAGTATGTAGTCAGAAAGAGGAGTCCCCAGCACGGGGGACAGGTACATAGTAGGCATTGATTGCTGCTCAGGGCTCAGTTCAGAGCATCCATGCACACATGCTGTGGTACACTGTGGGGGTCAGAGGACAACCTGCAAGAGTTGGTTCTCTCCTTCCACCGAGTGGGTCTCAGGGATCAAACTTGGATCATTCGGCTTGGTCACAAGTGCCTTAACCTGTTGAGCCACGTCCTTGGCCCTGGTTCCAGCCCTAAAATGCTGGGACTCTCTACTCTGCTCCTCTCCTCCTGTGTCTGAGCATCACACACTTCTGCACACAGCTGCAAGCTCATTTCTCAACTCCGATTTTTGAGGAAGAGCTTTCCTTTTCCATCAGATGAGAGATAAGGGTGCTTGGGTTGTCATGGTAACCTTTTTTCCATTCCAGGTATACTCAGCAGTTGTCTGGTCCAAAGCTAAAAGTTTCGGGGCTCCTAAGGCTTTCTGCTGTGTTAAACCCGGGATGTTATCTCTCTTCTGCAAGGAGCCCTTTTCTGTTCCCCTTTGGCCAGACATTTCCCAGGTTCCCGTGGGCTCGAGGCTCCATCTTCTCCCTGGGCGATGAAAGCCAGTCGGCCACTAATCACTTCCAGCAGTGATAATAACCCTGCTGGTGTATGGTGTATAGAGTTTCTCAAAGCAATTCATATACGTTTATCTCTCTACTTCTCCCCCTGACCCGGCCACTTAGATTTTATTTTGAGGCCCATATTAGAGGGAATGTCTCAGCCACCTGCTCTGGGGGGCTTACACCCAGCTTGTGGGGAATCTATTGATTCTCCTTTTTGCCTTCCCCTGTGCCCAAGTTAGCCTAGCCCCAGTTCATTGGAAGGGGGACATGGAATGAAAGCATGTGTGCACCCCCAAACGGTCCAATTCTTAAGATGACAAACCATGTTAAGATGACAAGTCATGTTAAGCATGACTTTTCTCTCCTTCCCTGGCTGGACACACATGGAAGGCTGTATTCTGATACAGAGATCTTGGATTCCTTGGAGCTTCCTGTTGGAATGTTCTGGAAGCCATATTTTACACGGCCTTTTAATTTTCATGAGCCAATAAATTTCTTTACATCCCAGCCAGTTCACGTTTCTGTTACTTGCAACTGAAAGAGTCTTGATGAGAAGACGCTGTGGGAGCCAGCCGGGGGACAGGTGGAAAGGCTGTCAGAGCTCCCTGGGGGAGGTCAGAGAGAAGCTGTTCTTGAAGACTAGACATTTTAGACAAAGGAGAAATAGGGTGAAGTCAAATCAAAGATGGTAACTAAGAAAGCAAGTCCTTATGTGAAGTGTGTGTGTGTGTGTGTGTGTGTGTGTGTGTGTGTGTGTGTGTGTCTCAGAGAATCTCTTCTGGGAGCTGGTTCTCTCCTTCCACCTTGAGAGTTCCAGGAATCGAACTTGGGACATCAGGCTTGTTTACCTTTTCCAGTTGAGCCATCGTGCTGGCTCTCTGCCTTAGTTTTTGAGACAGGGTCTCTCACTGATTGGCTAGGTTGACAGGCCATCAAGCTCCTCTCAGCACTGGGATTACAGGTGAGCACCATGCCAGCCTTTGCACAGGAAGCAAGGATCGTCACACTGGCATGACAGCTCCTTAGCCCCCAACCCCTCTCTAACGCCCCGCACGTTTTCCTTTTCAGAAATTAGTATAGGAATGTTCTCAGCCCATAGCTCACCCTCCAAGGAGGCAGACGCCCATCTTCGTTGAAGTTTACTTTATAAACAAAGAAATGGAGGCTCGGAGGAAAAGCATCTGCTAAGGCCTCATGGCTAGTCATTGGCAAGATTCAATCCTTATAGTGGTATTTAATGATCCTATATCATGTCCTGAAGGCACCATAGAGATAGGAACAAGCAAAACACAAGGGGGCCACTGTTTGTTTGTGCAAATAAAGGTTTATTGAAATGCGGCTTCGTCCACTTTCTTCTGGGTTGTCTGTGGCTTCTTTTCAACTATGGTAGAAGTGTTGAAAACTTGCCACATGGACCAAATAAAGAGAGAAGACAGGTGGCTTTTGGAAATGACCATGGCCAGAACTACCGACTCTTCTTCAAAGCTTTCCAGTGCTCAAACCCATCCCTACTCTCTTTCCTCTGAAGCAGGCCTGAAACAAGCCCATCTATGACGTTCCTGAGATAGCAGTAGTGAGTACATCCGTAGTGTTTTGCAAACCAAAGACCGAGGGACATAATAAGCATGAGGTCACCACATGGCCAAGTATAGTCCTGATGCTGTGAGCAAAGGACTGAGGAGAGCTTGGTGAGGACTCTGTGGTGGGGTCCAGCATGTAGCCGCTCTGAGGGAGCGCACGGCTTTTGTCCATGTAGAATGTGTGTCTCACATCCTCCCAGTGCGAGCCCAGGAACCGTGACCCATGCACTGTCCCCCTCGGGCTCAGGCATGAACCCGACAGAGCCACGTGTGGATGCTGGTGCTTATGAACTGAGCAAATGAAACCTGGGGTTTAAGAGCTGGTGCCATTAAAGGGGCAGCAAATTGACCCACAAACCTGGTGGGTGGCCCTCTGGGCCCTTTCACATCTGCAAGCCCTGTATCTCAGTTAGATCTCTTGTCCCTGTGGTGATGAACCTGACAAAGTCAACCTAGGAGACAGATTTTGGCTCACAGTTCAGGGTGCAGTCCAGCATGGCTCTCTAGCGCCCTCTATGTTTCCCACCTACCTCAGACAATAGAGTACTTAGTTTTTTGTTTTTGTTTTTGGTTTTTGGTTTTTGGTTTTTGGGGTTTTTTTGCACAGTGAATGCTGGCTGCATTTCTGAAGATTATTACTACAAGATGATGCAGTAATGACATTTGTTAAGGATGAAATCTCATGAGAGTGTTTAGCATGACCTTGGTCCATGTCTGGATCCTTCCACCATGCCCAGTGGGAGGTCCAAGAGGCCTTGACCAGCAGGGTAGGCTTTGTGCTTCCTCTCTGCCCTCAGAGCAGACCAGGGCAGCAATCTTCACTTACGGATCTTCATTGGAAAATAAACACTGTTAATATACAAGAAACCCCATCTCAGAGCCCAGTCAAAATGTCTCTGGGAGGGACTCTGATAGAATCCTAATGGACTCCAGATGTCTCCCAATCTTTATTGGGGGTGACCTGAGGAGATGTGGGGCAGGTTTGTGGCCCAAACAAACATCTTTTCCAGTCTCTTTGGGGGCCTCTCTTCCTGCTCAGATCACCAGGCCTGGTTCATCTTTGCCCTTGTTGGTCTCTGCACCCTGTTTCATGGACTAACCCAAGAGAATGCTGGCCCAGTATCGCTCCCCTGTCGGGGAGTCAGAAGTGAAGTGGCTCCTTGGTTTGGGGGTGAGCCAAGCAAGGCGGCACTTCCCGGAGGCCTATGGAGGAGCTGTGGACCAGGTGAAGGTCTCGGGGTGGGGGATGAGCCTGGGGGGGCGGATGTAGAGCTCAGAGAGAACACGGGTCCACTTGGAAAGACAAGCTCTTAGGCTTTATAGCAGTAATGGGGACCCTGTCTCCGAAGATCACAATTTATAATCACTCTGGTCCCTAAACTCCAGACAGGCTGGCTACTCTCACTGGGCTGCAACATTCCTGCCCTGGCTCTCACTGCCAATGGTGGCTCCTCTTCTGCGTAGCCCAGACTTGACCTTCTTCAGGCCAGGTTCCACCTGATTGTCATCTGAAGATGTCTCCTTGGCTTCAGACTCCTCCCTTCCTGCTTCCCTCGTTCCTTCTTAGCTCTTTTGACCTCTGACCTCACAGTCAGAAGAGTGCCCCTGGACCTCAAATAATTCCTGTCTGTTGAGTCCCGCATTTGACCTGAGACACTGAGCCATCAGGGATTTGGTTTGTCCGTTCTTGTCTCCAGCACCTAGAGCCTGGCCTTCACCATACTGTGCCAGTCACACGTGCCCAGCAGTACAGCCACTGATGAGGTCAAGGCTAGGTGGACTAGCTTGAGCTAGGTGGGCTAGCTTGAGCACTGCAGAGAGCTCCTTGGAGATCTGTCCATCAACAGGAGCTGGTGCTACATGGCCTCACACCCCTAACTCCCAGCCCAAATCCACTCCACCTCTCAGGACTCAAGACATTGTCACCCCAATAGCCGTAAATGTAGCAATGGGCCAACGGCTATGAGGAACCTCTGCTGGTAGGCACAAGGTCCTGTTGATAGCTCACCACCAGCTCTGGTATTCGGTATCCCCATTAGCAGATGCGGCTACTGTCTTAGTCAGGGTTTCTATTCCTGCACAAACATCATGACCAAGAAGCAAGTTGGGGAGGAGAGGGTTTATTCAGCTTACACTTCCACATTGCTGTTCGTCACCAAAGGAAGTCAGGACTGGAACTCAAGCAGGTCAGGAAGCAGGAGCTGATGCAGAGGCCATGGAGAGATGTTACTTACTGGCTTGCTCCCCCTGGCTTGCTCAGCTTGCTTTCTTATAGAACCCAGGACTACCAGCCCAGGGATGGCACCACCCACAATGGACCCTCCCACCCTTGATCACTAATTGAGAAACTGCCTTACAGCTGGATCTCATGGAGGCATTTCCTCAAGGGAGGCTCCTTTCTCTGGGATTACTCCAGTTTGTGTCAAGTTGACACACAAAACCAGCCGGTACAGCTACTGAGCCACAGAGAGGCTGAACACTGGCCCAGGGTTACACACTAGGTAAGTGGGTGAGTGGTCAGCTGGATTCCTGCCTTTCTGAGTAGGAATCTAGTCCCAAGCTTCTAAAGTCCATATCCAACATCTGAAGGTTATCTGAAGGTCATCTGAAGCATCTTAGTGGGCTCTAGAACCCAGAAGAAATTCAGGACTTGACACCACCCCTCTTGCTTGGCTCTGAAGGAAGAAGACAACAGAGAGCCAGTTCCCTACAGGGAGAGGAGAGGCCTGCGTGCCTCAGGCTGATATGTCAAGAGTCTAAGGTCTGTTCCAGCCCTGAGATCGTGAGCCATGTGCCCTGTCCCTCCACACCCCATCACCCCCTGGGTATTAGGATCACTATCTGTGGTGACTCGATGAGCCCCCTGTGTCCCCAAACATTCTGACTGGGCTTCCTCCCTGGTGATCTGTGTGGCCCACCCATCCCCCACCCAGCATGTGCACAATTCTAGTTAAGGTGTTTGAGCCACACTGGTTCCCTTCTTCCACCATGCGGGACCTGGGGATCAAACTCACATTGTTAGGTTTGCAGCAAGCCCTGTAATGGGTAATATTGAGAATTCGGAACTCAGTCTGGCTTGTTCCCGGGCAGCCGCCATGTTCCCGCTGCTCCTAAGCTGTGACCGGGGCTCGGGCTCTCTAGAAACACTGGCCCTGGCACTGGTGAGACCCTTTACTCACTCACTGTGTCATCTCAGCAGGCCTGAGTCAACACTTTACTGGTAGATGGTAGAGGACCAGGAGTGTGAGCTGTCTCACTCAAACCCTACAGCTATCGTTCAGGCCGATACGTGGACAGTGTCTGCACACAGTTCTCAAGGGCAGAAGCCAGAAATTGGGGCGTCATCAGGACAGTGCACTGAGAGGCTCTGGAAGGGCGGTCCTGCCGTTTCTTCTAGCTTCTCCATCTCCCGTTCTTGCCTCATCTCCACTGCCCTGCTGGTGCTCTGTGTACTTCTCCCCACCTCAGTAAGGCTCCACCACTGCTTAGATCAGCGGTTCTCAACCTTCCTAACGCTACGACCCTCTAATACAGTTCCTGCTGTTATGGTGAGCCCCCCCCAGCCATAAAATCATTTTCACTGCTACTTCAAAACTGTAATTTTGCTACTGTTATGAATCTTAATGTAAATATCTGATGGGCAGGATATCTGATATTCGACCCCTGTGAAAGGGTCATTTGTCCCCCAAAGGGGTCACTACCCACAGGTTGAGTACCATGGGCTTAGGGGCTGTCACCCAGGACATTAGCTCACAACCTTCACCTAAGGCAAGCTGTCTAAGGAAAGTGTTCCAGAGCTTCATGTTAGTCACCTCCCACGGAAGCAGAGCTGGTGATTCCTCATCTCTTCCTAGTCATGGCCCCCAGAGGCTGCAAGGCGAGCTGTCCCCCGTGGAGGGGGCCTGACAAGGACAAGCGGCTGTGGCTGTCAGTCTCTGGAACCCAGCAGGAGAGAGAGGGAAGGATAAACTGTGGGGTTCATGAGACAGAGGCCTGATCCTGGCTGATCCCCTAATCCCTTCTGAGCTGACTTCCCACAGAATAAAGTCAAGGGTCCTTCTGTTCTGGAAGGTTCTGCAGAAAACCTGCCCTTCCAGATACAATAGCTCTCTCTGCTTCCAGCTTCCCCCAAACTCACTCCCCAGCCCCCCAACAGCCCATTGCCAGTCACACCTGACACTGATGCTCTTTGGGTGACAAGTGCCACACACAGCCTCAAAGTGGCTTCAGCCAAGATGACGCTTTCTGCCGACATGACTGAAGGGTGCAGTCTTCAGACTGGCTTCAGGTGGAGCTAGATCCAGGTCTCACCTGATGACTGAGTTCAATCACTGAGAGCCCCTGAGAGACCGGATTCCTGCTCTGACTTTCACATATGCAGTGTGGCCTGTGCATGCCCCAAGCACACGTAAGATCTCACATAATAAATAAGACGATTGAAACCATGGTCGTCGCTAAATCCCTGTTCAAATCCACTCACACCATATTCTCTCCTGCAAACCAAGCCCAAGGTCACTGGACCTGCACACGACTAGCACGCCCTGTGGATCTGCTCTTTCCCTGCTCTTCAGGTGACCTGGAGTAGACTCTGTGAGGTTTGGCAGCTTTAGAGTTCCAGGGACTTTTGGAAGAATGTGTGGCCTACCAAAGCATGCCTTGGGGGTGGACACTGGGCCTAGATGGTCAAGAGATCTTCCCCTAGAACCCGCACTCAACAGTCCCTGTGGACCCTATTGTCCCTGGTCAGCAGTTTCTAGGGGTCCCTGGAGAAGGCTACCCCTGTCAGGAACCTGTTGGAGAGCGGAGGGACAAGGAGAGACAATCCTACCCAGCTACCTACCTTGCTTTGCCCAAAGCTCTTCTCCTCATGAAGTTTGCCCCTGGGGCAGTTACCAGTGATCTCTTGGTGACAAGAGACTTTGAATTCCAGGTAAGCAAAGGCTCCCTCTCTCCTCATCTTACCTGGCCCTTCCTCCATCTCTGACTTCCGAACAGCTCTCACAGAAGGAAACAGTTTCTGTTCCAGCTGCAGGTTTTCTGGGGTGTCCCGGTGCCTCCACACCAGACTGCAAGCTCTCCTCCCTTCAGGGGCCCAGCAGAGCTGCTTCTGTTCTCCAGTCTCAATTCACCCACACCTTCATTCATTCATTCTCATTCATTCATTCACTCTGACTCATTACTTCACTCATGCATTCATTTACTCATTCATTTACTCCTTCCTTCACTAATTCATTCATTCATTCATTCACCCATTTATTCGTTCATTCATTCACTCATTCACACACTCATTCATCCATCTATTCATTCACTCATTCATCCATTCATTCACCCACTCACCCATTCATTTACTCACTTACTCATGTATTCATTTACTCACTAATTCATTCACTCTTTCCTTCATTTAACCATTCACTAATTTACTCATTTACTCATTTACATAGTCACTCATTCATTCACTTATTCACTTATTCACTCATTTATTCATAGTCACCTTGCTCTCTCACTTCCCGCCTCTTTGGCTACCTCGATGCAGTTCTGTGGAAGTGAAGTTCAGAACTCTTAAGTACAGTTAACTGGAGAGGTCGCTCAGTGGATAGGCAAGCATGAGGGTCTGAGTTTGAATCTCCAGCACCAATGTAAAAAGCTAGATATGGCTGTACATGCCAGCACTGGCAGAGATAGGTGGATCCTGAGAGCTCACTGGAATGGCAGCTTAGCCCAAAACAGAGCTCGAGGCAACAAGGTAGAGAATGATAGAAGACACTAATACCTGTCTATGAAGAGGCACACATGCATGCACGCACACACATATACACCACGCACATACACATGCACTCACACATACATTATACACACACCACAAACATATACACAGACCACACACACATATGCCATATACACATACAACAAACAAACATATAGGCAGATGTGCATGTATGCACACACACACACACATGCATGCACACATACACTATACACATACCACAAACATACACACATATCACACACAAGCATACATCCCACACACATACATCACAAAACATAGACATGTGTGTATGTATGCACACGCATACACATATGCATGCACTCACACATACATTATATAGACACATACACACACACACACACACTCTTAAGCACAGCCACCATAAGTTGAGGTCCATCACTGTGACCCTGTGTTCTTTCTCTGTCCTATGCACAGTCCATGTTGTAGCCCAGCTACACATTGCTCCAGCTCTTGGTAGAAAATATATTCACCCACCTGCTTCCCCCGTACAATCACCTGGTCTACGTTGTAGCCCAGCATCCGTAAGTCTGACTAGATGCTACGAGTGCTACAACCTTTTCTAGCCCCTTGTCCACCAAAAGATTTCTTGAAGAGAGAAGGGAAGGAAAGTCCCTGCTGTGACTAGTCACTCGGGGCCCATCCATCGATGCTAGGCTTTGTCCCATCCACTGCTGTGCGACATAGTGTCTCCTCCCTAGGCTACTGTCCTTCCTGTGGTTCAAATTCTTATCTCTCACATCTTAACTGGAACTCCACCTCCTGGAGGCATCTCAGGCTAAGCAACCAGTTGCCTTGGTGGCCATGACCCTAGAATAGTTCGTAGCACACTGTAGATGCTCACTTAATGGTTCCTAGTGTGTTAATGGAGTGTATTAATGGCTTCTAACCAGGAAGTCACCCCTACTTCCCCCAGACACATGGGACTCCTGACTTCACAGAATCCCCCAACCCTGACTATCTTGGAGCCAGCTCTGAGCTTTTGGCATCAGAACAAAGCACCTGGCACACATGGTACCCAACTGACTGACCTGTGACTCAATATTGAGCATCCTGTATCAGTATAAGGCCTGACAAGATGGCTCAGTTTATAAAGAAGTTTGCTGCCAAGCCTGGGCCTCAAGTGGTAGAAGAAGAAAGTTAACTTGATAGAGCTATATCCTGGCTGCCACACTAACACTGTGGTATGCACACTTTTGCACATATATCATACACACACATATCACACATACTAATAATAACTAAGTAAGTAAGTAAATGCATATGGAATGGGCAGATGGCTCAGCAGGTCAAATCTTTGCAACCCTGAGGATTTGAGGTCAGATCCTCAGCATCCACATAAAAGCCAGAGGAGGGACCTGGAACCCCAGCACTTGGTACCATGACAAGTAGAACCTAGGGGCTCCTTGGGCAGCCAGCCAAGTCAGCACGATGACCACCAAGTCAGTGAGAGGCTCTGTCTCAAAAGGTAAGGTGGGGAGTGATAGGGGACCAGGCCTCAAATTGACCTCTGGCCTCTTTGTGCAAACACACAAGTTAGCCACCTGCATACACCTACACACGCCTACACACACTTGTGCATATATCACTTGCACACACAACTTTAAAATGGCGCCATCCTCCATGCCCAGGGCTTTCGAGGGAAGCACACACATGCTGGGGTATGTCTTGTATGTTATTTGTTCGGGGGAAACAATGGAATTTGTCTAACATCTGAGTTGGAAGGGAACTGCTCTAGGCACTGTAGCCTCTGTGAGGTGACACACTGCAGGGCATATGGGTTGCCACGGAAAGGTCAGATGCTTCGCCATTTGCTTCATCTACTATGCCCCAGGCACTGTTCTAATGTCCAGGATGTGACAGGACACAGAAATGATGAAATGTCTTCTCAGTTTCCAGAAGACAAAACCCACTCCCAGCAACAACAGGGCAGATGCTCTCAAGTGCATATAGCCAAAGGACCAGGGAGGGTGGGCAGGTTTGTTGTTGCCCGCAGAGCTGTGGGAGGATGTGGGAAGGGATGTCTGTATCTTTCTGGGCTGTGAAAGGGTCACAGAGCAGACAAGGTTGGTCCTGGTGGTGCTGGGTGGTTACTGCACATAGTGATAAATATCTGGGGTGTTTATCCCACCATATAGTTCCCAAATAAAAAACACAAAAGCTTTCATATTTATAATAAACTAATTAGCAGCAGAGCTGGCAGATATCAACCCTCAATGCTATTTTGATTACTTCTCTATCAATAACCCCAAGAGCTCACCGGCCAGGTTCATCCTGGGCTGTTCCTACTCCAACAGGCCAGCACTCAGGACCTACCTACCCCATGGCCGCTTCTTCCTTCTCTTTCTCGCTCCACCTCCAGTGGTCCCTGCCTTAGACCCTCAGCTCAGGATCTCAAGCCCCGCCTACCTCTCATCTGTCCAGCTACAGGCTGTAGGCATCTTTATTAACCAATCAGGAATAATTTGAAGGGCAAGGTTTACACAACAAAAGCTGCTATGCTCCTATGAGGATGGCTAGGAGCAACTGGGTCTTGGGATACAGTATTTAGCATTTGAATGCATAGCAATACCAGACCAACCTACTACAGAGGCAGACAGTGTGTATTCAGGGATAGGGCAGGGTCTACAGGTAGCACAGAGCTCAGGGTCTACCCACACCTGTGGATGGACTGGGGCAGAGGAGTCTCTTCTGTTGCCCTCATCATACAGAGCAAGAGGTTGCACACTGGAGCTGCCTCTGGATGCCCGAGCTCAAAGACTGGATTGGAAGCAAGGCCTAGCCCGTCCTGAGCCAGGTCAGAGAGAACCTGAACAGGAAGCAGGGGTGGGATGTGGAGGTGGTTTCACAGTGAATATGTACTGGTTTGTTACTTTAAACATGCAAAACAGGAAATAAAACCCCAGACCCTGCCAAACCCAAGGCATTGGGATAGAGCCATGCTGTCTGGGTGGCAGAGAGGACTCAAGCTCTTCTTGGGCATTTGTGTGGCACTCAGGGACAATGGTGTTTGGGACACAGTCAGCAAATATATTCCAATAAGGAAGGGAGGGAGGGCGGGATAAGGGAAGGAGGAAGGATGGGAAAAGGAAGAAGTGGGGGGAGTGGGAAGGAAGGAAATGAAGGCAGGGAAGAGGAAGAGTAGGAAACACAGGAAAAAGAAAGAGGAAATGAAAAAATAGTAGGAAGAAGGAGATTGAAGAAAGGAAATAAAGAGGAAAGTGGGGGAGCAGGGAGAGGGCAGGCTCACACAGATCTGGGCTCTTCCTCTCTGCACTCTGAGCCACGGTAGAGAATTAAACTCAGAAATAAGAGCACGTGAAACTCGGACTCAAACGTGGTCCCTCTGGCCTGCTGCTTAATTAAATGACCCCATAATGAAATCTCTCCCCGCTGAGTGCGTGTTTAATAATTAATGGTCCTCACCAGCCAGCCGGGCTTGGAGCACTCAACACTTACTCGCAGGAAGTAGGGAGAGAGTGGGAGAGAGTCTTGGGCATGAGGAAGGTCCCCCCCCAAACTTGCAAAAGATGAATGGGGAGAAATGATAAGGGGGTCCAGGCCTAGCCTGAAGCACAGACGCTCCTGGCAACTTCCTTAATAAGAATGTAAAATCATCGGTAATCAGTGGCAAATGCTTAACCAGAGAACACACGTCATGGGAGAAGAAAGAGTAAGCACTTGGTTTTCTGTTTTACTTTTCATGTGAGCAGGTGTTTTGTTTGCAGGTGTCTGTGTACCACGTATAATGCCTGGTGCCCGAGGAGGTCAGAAGAGGGCGTTGGATCCTCTGGGACTGGATTTACAGATGGTTGTGAGCTGCCATATGGATGCTGGGAACCAAACCTGGGTCTTCTGGAAGAGTAGCCAGTGCTCTTATCGTCTGAGCCATCTCTCCAGTCTCCAACCAGCTGCTTATTAAACAGCTGATACAAGCCAGAAATTAAAGGGGGGGGGAGTACATTTTTATTAACCATCTGGAAAACTTTAAGAGTGATTGACCTTGGAACAGCAAGATGGCTTTAGTGAGAAAAGGAGCTTGCCACCACGCCTGACAACCTGAGTTCAATACTCAGACCTGTGTGGAAGAAGGAGATAGCTCACTCCTGCAAACTCTCCTCTGATCTTCAATCCTCTAGTTGTGGCATATGTGTGCCCATACACAAAAGACAGACAGACAGACACACACACACACACACACACACACACACAGAGACAGAGACACACATGACAGAATAAATGTGAAAATGTATGACGAATGCAGCTAGCATTCAAGACCTGTCACTTCACAAGACAATTGTCAACAGCATGTAAGAAGAAACCTGATCGTCGCTGCCCCATTCCAGACACAGGCTCTGTGGTCACCTCTCCTCTCTAGGAAAAGACGGGTCAGGGAGGGAGCTGGGGGGCAGAAGAGAGAAAGACAGAGACAGAGAAAGAGGGAGCTCTTTGTGTCTGTGTTCTTAAAGTCACCTCACTGGCTGGGTCACTCGCCAGCAGTGTCACCGCAGACACCACAGTTGTGTGGTTTAGACAACATTTGATTGTCTTGCAGTCCCGAGCCTGGCCTTTAAGATCACAGTATCAGGAGGGGGTTTCTCCCAGTGTGTGCACGAGGCTGTCCCTCTGTCTGTCTGTCCTGTCTTCCTCTTCTAAGGACACAGATTGAACTGGAGTCCAATGACCTCACTTAGATTTAACTCACTAGTTGGTTTTTAAAGTTACATTTATTTAATTTTTTTTAAGTTATGTTGATTTTACATGTTTTGTCACCATCTCACAGATCCCTTATTTCACTCTGCAAATTCCACCTGAAATGCAGTCATATGCCAGGGTCCTGGGGCTGGGGCTTCAGTACATGAGCAGGAGCTCAAGACTCATTCCTGGACACCTCAGATTGTAGTAGGACAAGTGTCAAGTCTGGGGAAGTCACTGCCACATTTCTTCCCTTCAGAGATGAAACAATTCAAGTCCTTTTCATGTCCTGAGGATGGTGACAAGTCTAAGCTCTTAAGGGGAGCTGTTCTCAATCCTGGTGTGGTAGTGTGACAGGCCTGGGGCCCTCTCCAACCACCTCATGTCACTAACAAAATGCAACCACAGTCCTTGGCCAGATCTCAAAAGCTGCCCAGCGCAGCTGCTAAGGACAGTGTGAAAGCTGGGCTCCGTGATTGAAGGACCAAACCTTCCTTTTGCAAATTTCATTGGCCTTTCTTCCTGGGGGACACTGAGGACTCCTGAGCTTAGGGAATTTCCTAGGAAATCCACCTTCTTGTGGGTCTTGGACACCCTTCTTCACATCTTGCCCTACACATCCTGACCAGAGTATCCCAAGGAGAGAAAACACCCGGGCTTCTGCCTGTGGGATGGGCAGCACACTCATTGTTCTGTTGCTATAAAGAAATAACAAAGAAGCAGCTGATTTGGCTCCCGCTTCAGCCCACCGTGGGGACAAGGTATGGTGACGCTCATGGTGGCAGGGACAACAGTAGAGAGGTCACACAGTGTCTGGAGAGGAAACACAGTTTGGGCCACATCCAGAAGCCTCCAGTGACTTACTTCCGGTGGCCAGGCTCCACTTCCCAAGGGTTCCAGGGACTCTTGAAACAGGAGTACCAACTGGGGACCGTGACTGGGGGGTGGCGGGGAGGCTGGGGAGTGGGTCGGTATTTGTTTCTTCGGCTCTAGCAACAAGCTTGATTGATGGCTTAAAACACCAGAACTATTTCATCATGCTTCCAGAGGCCTGAGATAGGAGTCAGTAGGCCATACTCCCTCCAGAAGCTCTAGGGAAGGAGTCTTCTTGCCCCTCCACCATCACCTGCCAATCCTGGACTCCCGACAACATCACCCTAATGTCTCCCTTTACCACTGCCTGTCTGCTTCCCTGGCTCTCTGAATGCCATTCTTGGTGTCTCCTCAGGAGGCCATCGTGGGTCTTAGAGCTCCTCTAATCTAAAGCAATTTTGTCTTGAGATCCTGACCCTAATGACATAAGGTCACAGCTAAGGAAGCAGAGGGGTGGGGCACTTGGACTTGTCTTTGGGGTTGTTACTATTGGAGGTTGGGCCAACAATGTTTTCACGCGCCAGTAGGCCCACACCTCAAAGACCCAACTGACCCCAACTAGACTGGCTGTGCTGTTCAGTTGGTAGGGTGTTTGCCTGGTATGCACAAACCTTGGGTTCTAATCCAAGTCACATAAACTGGGCCTGGTGACCAACTCACATGCCTATGATCTCAGCACTCTGAGAGGTGGAGGCAGGAGGATCAAGAGTTCAAGGTCACCCATGGTTACAAAGGTGACACTGCTACCCTGGAGGCTGAGGCAGGAGGATAGAAAGTTCTAGTGTTGCTTACACTTCAGAATTGGCCTCCGGGCCAAGCTACAGTAACTTGGCAAGACCCTGTCTCTCTATAAAAATTAAAAATGGGTGGGATTGCCGGGCAGTGGTGGCACACGCCTTTAATCCCAGCACTTGGGAGGCAGAGGCAGGTGGATTTCTGAGTTCGAGGCCAGCCTGGTTTACAGAGTGAGTTCCAGAACAGCCAGGGATAGACAGAGAAACCCTGTCTCGAAAAACCACCACCACCACCACCACCACCATCACCACCACCACCACCACCACCACCACAACAACAACAACAACAAAGTGGGATTAGGGTTCGGGAACACAGCAGTTGCTCAGAATGCCCGAGGCTCTGGGTTGAACCTCCCAACACGGCAAAACACAGGAAAAGAAAAGTAAACAAAAACTACCCGAAGTAGAAGCGTCTCTCAACACCTCTGAAAGTCCTTTGGGGGACAGAGAGAGCTGAGAGTCCTTGGAGGAGTCACCACCTATTGCTGTTCTGGTCTGGTAGGTTCCACTGGCTGGTGTCTCCTGCTAGGATCTGAAGGAAACCTCCAAACGTAGATCTTGGCAGAAGGAGGCTATGGGAGGGCACAAGGAGGTGGGGGTTCCCTCCCCGCCCCAGCCTCCACGCCCACCCGGGCTTTCTGGCTTCCTGGAATGCCCCGGGGACGGCCGCTGCGGTAATGACCCCGCGACAGCTGCGCTCCCGGAGAAGCAGCCGCCGCTTCCCGGGCGCCGCCGCCTCCGGAGACAGGTTCGCACCTGCTGGGGACATTTCTCATCAATTAGACCTTGGCAGCGCCTGAATGGGGCCCGGGAGGGCGCGTCCCCGCCTCCCCGAGCCGCCCGCGTGCACAGATGGCAGCCCCGGGCGCAGCTGCCCGGCGGGTGCGCGGAGTCACAGTCCGCACAGTGTTCGCAAAGCCCCAGGTTGGGCAGGGCCCGGGCACACCTGCGCGGCGCAGATGGTATCGCCTGCGGCAGCAGGCACCCGAAACCCTACTGAGGACGGCCAAGCGGGTGAGACGCCAGGAGTCATTGACCTTGGGGGGCCGCAGACCACGCCCCACCCGCAGCCTGCGGCTCGCCTCGCTCCGCCCTCCAGGTCCCAGGCCACCAACTTTTCCCTGCAAAAAGTGGAGCCCGTGCTGGGTAGTTAAGTAGTTAGGTCATCCAAATGCCTACAACTGGGGATCGACTGGGAAATGTGTTCTCTACAACGCACTAACACACAGCCATGGCAAAATGGCTAAGGAGGCCTGGGCATGTTGTGTAGTGGGCAGAGGGCTTACCTAGCGTGCACTAAACGCTGACTGGATCTCCAGCATGGAGAATGCTTTGTAGTTCGTGTAGTCTACGCTGGCCATGAATTCAAGGTGACCCTCCTTCCTCAGCCTTTTTCTGAGTACTGGGATTACAGTCTCTCTGTGTCTCTGTCTCTGTGTTTCTCTGTCTCTCTCTCTCTGTCTCGATCTCTCTCTCTCTCTCTCTCTCTCTCTCTCTCTCTCTCTCTCTCTCTCTCTCACACACACACACACACACACACACACACACACACACACACAAACCAGACACTACGCACATTTTCTTTTTGGCTTCAGACTCAAAAATGCCAGCACAAAGGCCAAATCCTGCCAATTTTTTCCGTCCAAAGGTTTACACCAGCCTCTGACGGTAGCCAGCTCCATTTTTCAGGTGACTTGGGGCTAGAGATCTTTGCAGCAGAAGCTCTCCCTCTGCTCTAGCTCTTAGGAACACTGGAGCTGGCTGTCTACCTGGGCTGGCACTCTGTCCTCGAACAGATACAATTCCTCTGCTTGGACTACAGCGGTAGCTCAGGATACCCCAGGCTTACCCCAGATCTGAACTGTCCAAGCTTCATTCTTTAGAAAGCCTTTTAACTCTGGGAAGACAATCCACGAAGCTCTGGCATGCCTAGGAAAGTGAATCCCAATGGACTAGCCCCCTCCACACACACACACACACACACACACACACACTGTCTCCAAATAAAACGGATCTTCCACTACTGCCTCTTACCTGTGCCCCACCCCCACCCCAACCCCCACCATCCCAGAAAACACTTCTTCATTCCTTTGCCCAGCCACTGCTCTGAGCAGCCTAGAGCCTGGAACTAAGGCACATTAGTCACGGTCTCAGGCTCAGAGGGCTGGCAGAGTGCGGGTAACAAAGCGTCTCTAAGGTCTTTTCATGGCAGCACAGTGTTTCTGGAGACATGGGAGTGCTGAGCAGAGAGAGCTGAGTGCCAGCATGTCCCTCCATCCCAGGGAAGCAAAAACAACAGTAACACAAGTGGTCCCAACCAGCCTTGATGCTCTAACTCACTCAGCCCTTGTTGGGACCCTACAGGGTACCTTCCCGTGGCATTCTGCCTCAGACTCCAGTCTCCCCATGGAAATGCCAGGATTGCGGGCTTGTGCTGTAGTGTCTGGCTTCTACATGGTTTCTGGGTATTTGTATCCCTTACTCTCGCATGAAAAGCTCTTTACCCACTGAGCCATTCCCCCACAACCCCACACCCTGACATTTGAGCATCCCAGAAAGAAGTCACAAACATTTGGGACACATAGTTTATTAAAGACCTTGGAATTGACAGTACACCTTACCCAGACAGTTACCATTGTGGATGAGCACAATCAGCTTCTTCCTCAAACAGGCCCACAGGCTTCAGAGAGTATTCTACTCAAGGGGCAAGGGAGTGCCCCCCAGGACACCCTGAAGAGACCTTATCTGTGATTTGTCTGCCTTTGGGCACACACAATAGGTGGCTTATCCTGGGTACTTCTTTTAGCCAGGGGCTAAGTCCTCAAAGCTTCAGGAAAAGGACTCCCAGGAAAAGCAGCAGACCCTGGAAGCTGAAAGTCACAAGAGCATCCACGAACAACGGCTTTGTCCCTGTCTAGATATTCCTCATCCCTCTCTCTTTGTGTATAAGAGACAGCCTACACAAATGAGTGGGCTCCTTGGTAGGTACCCACAGTACACAGCAAACCTCAGGCATACAGGCTCTCTGGGAGGTAGTACAGAAGTAGGACCCTAAAGTCATCATATTTACCAGCGGAGGGGATAGAGGCATGTGTTGTCCTTCTGCAGTTGTGATTGGCCAAGGGCTGTTTCTAGACGCATGGGTCCACCACACTGGCTTGTCTTGATTGATTTCCTGAACCTGGTGCCTTGAACCTGGGGCAGAAAGGCAATGCTTCTGCTGAGAGGAGACAGAAAAAAAAAAAAAAAAAAAAAAAAAAAAAAACAGATATAGAAGGTGTGGCAGTTTGAAAGAGCTGCTGTTTCAGGAGGATCTGATGATGACTAGCCATAAGTAAGCACCCACTGTTTGCCCAGCACCACTCTGAGTGATTTCTTTGTGCAATTTCACGAAAAAACTTACTTATATATCCCCATGTTTAAATAAGGAAACCAAAGATTAGAGAAACCTGGACTTTACATAAAAACCACACACCCCGTTAACATGTGGTAGATTATGTGTTAAACCTGGGTCAGGTTGGTTCTCCCTACCCCCATATAGCGTTGATGTTTGAGACAAAATCTTACTGGTGCAGCTCTGGCTAGCACAGAACTATGTGGACCATTCTGACCTCAAACTTGGAGAGATGCCCTCTCTGCCCCTGCCCCTGCCCCTGCCCCTGCCCCTGCCCCTGCCCCTGCCCCTGCCCCTGCCCCTGCCCCTGCCCCTGCCCCTGCCCCTGCCCCTGCCCCTGCCCCTGCCCCTGCCCCTGCCCCTGCCCCTGCCCCTGCCCCTGCCCCTGCCCCTGCCCCTGCCCCTGCCCCTGCCCCTGCCCCTGCCCCTGCCCCTGCCCCTGCCTCTTGGTACTGGAATCATAGGCAGGAGCCGCCACATCCGGTTTGCCATGGCCAATCTCTTCCACTTTCAGGTACTTCTCTGGGTTTCTGAGATGCCTAATTTCCCACTAATCTGGCCCACTGGAGCAGCATGTGGGAGGGTTGTTACAAAAGCCAAAAACAAGTAAGATGCTAATCCTCTCCACTGAGAGATCTGAGAAACACTCCACCCAAAGCCTCGGCCACCATAAAGCACTTGGGTGATTCTTTGTAATTTGACTGCTCACAGGAGCCCAGGAACCTGAATTACAGCTTTCCAAATCTGTGATAATTTCCTTCAACTTTCTCGTTTTTATTGCAGCCATTAAAATCCCTTTGTGCTCTCTAAAACAGGAAAGAAAAAAAAATGATTAAAACAGATGTGGGCCTTAAAGTTACAGTACAGGTTTACAGCCCTGGGTTTTATGATGGGGGTAGGGGGAGGAATTTCAGTCACCAGGGTCAGAAGCAAAAGAAGTGGATCAGGGTTCTGAACTGGGCTTGGGGAGGGGACCCTGTTGGGTGAGGGGTTCAGCATGACAAAGATAGCCCACAGAGCTAATTTCCTGAGTGCTCCTTACTCTGGGGACCCACTGCAGAATGTCACCAGGCCAGGTGCCCACGACTATTAAGTTTTGACAAACCTGCTCTCCTCCCTCCAGCCTCACTTCCTGTTCCCAACTCTCTGCCCCCAAAGACACAGCTGTCCAGTACTATGGTCCCCAGCACTCCTTGTTTTGTTGGGAACAGCATTTTATAACAACAACAGCAACAACAATAATAATAAATGTCATAAAACTGGGTCTTCAACTAACTGGATTGGGTGGGTGACTCTTGGGCTTCAGGGTTTTTTTGTCCACAAAACCAAGGGCACTAACATACACCTCTGCCCTGTCCCACCTCAGAGATTTATCTGTAGGCTGCAGTGCAGACCCTGAGGGGCTCTGCATCTGTCACCCAAAGAGAGAAGTGCATTCTTAATGTTTCTCTTCATCCCTTCTCCCACGCTCCCCCACTAGAGAAAGGAGAGCGTTATTAACCTCTACTGAGATGTTTTTCAACTAATAAAAATGGTTTCCCTCTCTAAAATTGCTAGCAATCTGTGGCAAAGATTTTAAAGATATGTGCTGACAGAAATTCGGAAAAAGTGGGCTTTTTCCACACAGCTGGTGTCGAGTTAACATGGTCCAATCTTCCTGGAGGGTGGCGGTCACGTGCTCGATGGCCGTATCCGCACACTCAGCAATTTCTCTCTCAGGAATTTATCTTAGGGAAATAATCAGAAGAAACAGAAAAAATAAAAACATTTGGAGCATGAAAGCAATGCCCACATATGAAGTTCAGAAGACAGTGAAGTAAATGTATAAACTTTAGACAGGTGTGATGCAGTAGCCTGTGATCAGGAATTTGTGGTCAAGCCTAGGCTAAGTACAACAAGATCCTGTCCTTCACTCCCTAAAAAGCAGACCAGACAAGCCCCTAAAACCATAGAAAATGTATAGATTTTTATCTGTCTCCATTGTTTATATAAAAACCACATTAAAAATAATGGAAAGAAAACCCCCAAATGCTTCACAGAACTGTCCCTCATTGGCAACAATATGGTGTCATAATTTGATTTATCAGATTTCCATCTTCATATCTGAATGTTGATCTCATGCACTGACCTCCTTCAGTCCCTGCTCAGGTGTCAGCTGACCAAGCTGCCTGTTCACATGAGAGCTGGCCCTGCCTGCAGTGCCATCTCTCTCCTCTGACCTACTTTTGCCCTGTCTGCAGTGCCATCTCTCTCCTCTGACCTACTTTTGCCCTGTCTGCAGTGCCATTGCTCTCCTTTGACCTACTTTTGCCCTGTCTGCAGTGCCATCTCTCACCTCTGACCTACTTTTGGCCTGTCTGCAGTGCCATCTCTCTCCTCTGACCTACTTTTGGCCTGTCTGCAGTGCCATCTCTCACCTCTGACCCACTTTTGCCCTGTCTGCAGTGCCGTCTCTCACCTCTGACCTACTTTTGCCCTGTCTGCAGTGCCATCTCTCTCCTCTGACCTACTTTTGCCCTGTCTGCAGTGCCATCTCTCTCCTCTGACCTACTTTTATCTTTGTTCCTTTTTACTATCAAACTGTATCAGTTTGTTTTCTATTATTATAATAAAATACCAGAGGCTGGGTGACTTTACAAAGAAGAGAATTTATTTGGCTCACAGTTCATAGAGAGCGAGCAGTAGGAAAGAGAGACACACAGAGCACCTGCCCAGGCCTGAGGGATTCCCTCTGGAACTGGGTCGTTTATAATTAAAAGACACCCAAGCAGCCATTAGGTTAGCCTGTGACTCCTTGGCAGTTGTTCTTTAAGCTAGGGTTCTCTTATTACCCAGCTAGATGGGCATTCATAACCTTGGCAATGCCTGAGGAGAAACTACCCCTCACATTGGGCTTCGGACCTCGTTTCTTGTTTCCCTGGTAACACGAGAAAATTAAACATTAGTTTTACCACCCTTTAGATCTCCTGGTTAAAAGAATGGAGACTTGACATTCTGATCTGCTCCAGAGATGAAAATGTCACAAACTATTGTCTCTTCACCGAAGAGTCAGTCCAGCTGGGTCTACCAATCACAAGAGGTAGGAGGTCTGCTTCACCAGAAGACGTGCTGAGGAGAGGGAGGAAGACTGTCCCCTTAATGTGACAATGTAGTTACCCTTCCCAGACACACCTCCTCCACACAGTGCCTTCCCTGTGCAGCAGCTTCCCATGCTGTGGCTTGCCCATCACTCAGACAAACACAACTTCTGCCCTCTCTTACTTTGTGTGGCTTTTTCTTTTGGATGCTGGCCAATGCCTGGATGCACTTTCCCTGACACTCTGACCCCCCCCCCCCCCCACACACACATCCTTTTCTCTGAAGCGTGCCCCAAACCTACTTTTTTCATAGCCTATTTTTTAATGATGGTTCTTAAATTCTGTAACCTTCCTTGTAGCCCACCATCCACCAGAGGTAGTGGAAAAGAAAAGATACAGGGAAGTGGACCTGTTTAGAAAGGTTCTTTGGAGCAACTCCCATCTGCGTTGTCTGGAAATTGGCAGTTCAGTTCACAGGTTAGCAGCGGCAGCTTGATCCACTTGCAAATACTTCATGAATATACTAGCAGTCCAGTTCGATAGAGTCGGGTTAGTGACAGTGGTGACAGAACCTAGTAGAGACAGCCAAGTCTCAGCCTCACTCTGAGTCAGGAGGGACCAGCAGGGACACTGGAAGTTCTCAGCTGTGCCTCTCTCAGGAAAGCGAAGAGCAGCCAAGACTCAAGACCCACAAGCATTGCACAGCTACCCGTACCAGCAAGCCAAGCTCTGCCTCTGTCACTCTGTGGAGTCCTAGTTATACCCTCCAAACATCACGTGTCCTCCACGTGCCTTGCCTCAGCACGGGTCTTACCTCAGCATGTGCATCCAATCAGCTGGAGTCTAGAGTCCCAGTTTGCTTCTCCAGCCTTCAAACCACCATTGTGTTCCCCAGCCTTGTGTTTGGCACTTGTTCTTTGTCTGTCTCCCCCAGAGTTCTACAGCTCCTTGAGACCCGAAACCCATCTTCTCTCCATCTGTATTTTCCAAGTCCAGCCTGGAGGCTAGAACAGGTACTTGCTGAATGCTTACAGCGTAGTAAGACCAGTCCTAGCATTAATATGTCACGCCTGCTTAGGAAGTGGGTATTTCCACCCGCGTTTTATACAGGGAAACTGAGGCACACAATGAGGTGACAGACTCCAGGTTTCAACTAGGCCTCTGTGACTTCAAAGCACCCTTTGATAAACATTTGTTGTCGACCCCTCTACCGAGGCTGACCTGGGCATTGATGTTAATGAAATTCTAACTTGATACTTCATGCCTGCAGATCCTGATGTTGGGTTGTTTTCAGAATTCAGCATGGATGAGCTATAGGGTCTTGAACTTCCTGGACAGCTGGACTGATGTTCGGTTTTTGCCCTATAACATCTGCAGGCGGCTGCTGTTCCCTCCCTAAACTAGGCCCACCCTACCACCAGCACAACTCTCAGACTTGGTTTGTGGGGCCTCCATCACCCATTCTCGGGTCTTGATGTTAATTTGTTCCTCATATGAGACCCAGGAACCTTTGGCTTCTGACCCCTGCCTCTGCTCTCCTGTCTGTGTCCCTGGTTCCTTTGCAGTATCCTCGTGGTTTACTGAGTATCCTTCAGCCTCCACAGTGGGCTGTGATGGCTCCTTAAATAATCATCACACCATGTCACCTACCTGTCCCCACCTCTGAGGCCCTGAGCTTGGAAGCCCCTTCCCACCAGGTTTCTGACTAAATGTCCCACAGGGAATCCTTCTGTGTGTGCCACACCCTGCTGCCGCTTCTCTGCCTCTAATGTTCTCTGTACTGTCCTTTAACATGACAACACATATGCCGCTGCTGTGCTGTGTCCACACGTCTATAGGCTGGACATATTCCGAAGGTGGAGGAAATCACTCACTTGCTTAGTATCTGGCACACAGTAGGGAACTCTAAAGACAGACAGACAGTCTTACTGACAAGACTGACTTTCTACTGTCTGATGACTGACAACTGACTGTTAACTGATGACTGATAAGGCTCATACTGATGACTGTCAGATGACTGAGGGCTGATTGAAGGCCAACCTGTAACTCAATATTGACTGATGAGTGATTGACAGCTGATAGGTGAGTATTGACTGATGAATGAATGGTCAGTAGCTGATGACTGCCTGATGATTGACTAATGGTTGCTGATGACTGTTGATTGATTGATTGATTGATTGATGGCTAGCCGATGATTGACTGATGACTGGCTAATAAATGACTGACTGTTGACTGATGACTGGCTGTTGACTTATTGTTAACTGACTGTTGACTGACTGTTGACTGACTGATGACTGGCTGTTGACTGACTGTTGACTGTTGACTGTTGGCTGACTGTTGACTGACTGATGACTCAGTGTTGACTGTTGACTGATTGTTGACTGGCTGTTGACTGACTGTTGACTGACTGTTGACTGACAGTTGACTGACTGTTGACTGACTGATGACTGGCTGATGACTGACTGATGACTGACTGATGACTGGTTGATGATTGGTGACTGGCTGATTACAGACAACTAATTGATGACTAGCTGATGACTGGTGACTCATGAATGGCTGATAACTGACTGGCGAGCAATAGCTGGCTGATAAATGACTGACAAGTGACTGGCAGATGAGTGATGACTGCCTAGCAACTGAAAACTGGTTCTGTCTGACTGACAACAGATACCTGGCTGGTGACTAACTGTCATCTAGGTCTGGTATGTGTGAGTGTATGTATGAGAACCATGTCACAATGTCAAAGCATTTGTCATAGTGACCCCCCCAAATGTTAAGAAGTTATTATTGTGATTATGTGAGGTTTTTCTGGAGTCAGGCTGTCTGCCTCTGTCACTAACCAGCTATGTGACCTTTCTTGAGTAACTGATGTCATCTTTCTGAGCCTCAGTTACTATATTTATAAAATGAAGGCAGTCACACTTATGTTCAGAGGAATATGAAATGAGCCATGTGTTGATCATGTGCTTGGTATGTAACAGTCTCTCAGATTGTCTTTGTTTTCTTCATCCTCACAAACATCAGAGGGATGAGAATGGCTACGGAGGATGAGGGAGAGGAAGCAATGTCTTCTGTTGTTTCTACTTATTAAGCTATCTTCAGACATGGATAATAAACACTTATAAATGTTTGCCTTGTCACAGGTTCTGTATTAAGTACCATACTTTGTCATCTAGTCTAATCTCCCTATGGATCAATGAAGTATCTACAACATAAATATTTTTGTTTTTGTGGTTATCAACCCCAGACTCAGAAACGTAAAGTTACTCACACAAGGAAACACAGCAAGTCTGAAGGACATGTAGCATTGACCTGAAATAAAGTCACCCCAAAGTCAGGGTTTCAAACAACAACTATTATGTCTGCTCGTGTGCCCTGAGGGCTAGACCTTCACCAAAGTCCCAGGAAAGATGGCTTCAGCAGTCCCATGATGTCTGATACCCTGCTACCTGAGTGAGGATGACTCTGATCCTTCAAGAACCTGGTGCCTCCAGTCTGGGCAGCTACTCACAACCTTCCCGTGTGGTGTCTGGCTTCCTTATAATATGGAGGCCTCTGGGCTCTGTAGAAGCATTATAGCAAACAAAGGAGACAGCCATTGTTTCTAGCCTACTCTTGCAGGAGGCCTCATAGCTTTCCATCTGCTGAGCTCCACTGGTAACCCCCAAGCAAGCCTCTAGGAGGAGGAAAGGGCCTGCTGTGGTTTGAATGGGGCTCCACAGTTTATGTGTTAGAAATGTAATCCCTAGTGCAACAGTGTGGTAGTGAAAGCTTTAAGAGTGAGTCACCAGGGGCTGGAAGATGGCTCTGAGCTTAAAGCCTTGGCTGTCCAAGCAAGGGCTCAAGTTTGGATGCCCAGAAACCCACATAAATACAGGATGAGGTGATAACTTGCCTCAAGTTCCAGACCCAGAAAGCAGAGACAGGATCACCAGAGTGAGCTGGCCAGCAAGGTTAGTCATATCAATCACCTCTGGGTTTGACTGAGAAGCCCTGCCTCAATGAGTAAGGTGGAAGAGTGCTCAAAGATTGCAGGGGGCGGGGGGGATCCTCAGCCTCAACCTCCGGCCTCCAAGTGCACACAGCCACGTGCACACAAATACACATGCACCCACATGCGTTTAGTCACTCCCCTCCATGCACATGAGAAATGGAAGAGAAAAAAAACACTGAAGTCAGGAGCTCTGTCTTTATGAATTAAGGCCTTCTGCAGAAGTGGGTTTACAAAAAAAAAAAAAAAAATCAAGTTCTCTTCTGCCCCCTAATGTGTTCTGACCCAACATGAAAGCCATGACCACTCACTGGATGCTTGACTTTGGACTTCTCATCTTCTAGAACAGTGAGGAAGAAACTTCTGTTCTTTATAACATATTCAGCTTCTGGTGCTGTGTTATAGTAGCACAAGACAGGACTCCACTCCTCTTGCTGCATTGTAGAAGAAGGCAGGGAGGGCATAGAGGATATTGTTGAGACCATCTTGGGGAGAAAAAAAAGGACACAGGTACAGTCAAATGCCATCACCTATGACCTACAAGGCCACTACGAGAATTGGATTTGATGACATCCACGTGGTGCTCAGAGCCAGAAATGGAGCACGGTAGAAATTCAATAAAGCTCGCTTCCTGCTCTGATGCACTTTCTTCAGTTATTTTCATATCAGGCCTTCTGCCGACCCTCAAGAAACCCCTGGCCCTGTGATTTCTAGCAGCTTTTGGGGGAGCCTTGTTCTACAGTCTCACTGCAGGTGGTAAGCCCCGCCTTACCCACCCACAGCTTCTCCATGTTTTCGGGAACCCAGGCAAGAGCTAAGGAGGTATGCCCCAGCCCCAGCCCCAGCCCCAGCCCCAGCCTCAGCCATTGACCTCAGGGACTGAAGTTCAGGGTTGAAGAGTTCAAAGCCTGCATAGTTCAGGAATGTCCCCTGCACCCCAAAGAGTAACTCGAGAAATTGTTTGTATCAGCAAGTGATGACTTAACTCTTGGCAAGCCCAGAAAACTGCCCCTCTTCCTGTTTCCAGAGGCCGTCCAAAGAAAAGATACCGTTGGGTTCTCTCGGCTCTGTGGTTGACTGCAGACCCTCACCCCAGGCTGAGGTCTCAGCTCCCAGGAGTAGGGGGAGGGAACACTCACCAAGCGCGGCCAGATTGTTTGGTTTTCTCAAGTCAGCCAGAGGGGCCTGGGCATCAGCTTTTGAGACCACCAACAGCAAGGAGGGGCTGTTGACCCTGATCCCAGAATATCTCTACCCTGAACCTTCTCTCCAGCATGACCAGGCTCTTCCCTACCTCAGTCCTTTTCTATCTCCTGGTCTTTGCGCATGTGCTGAGCCTCTGCGCTGGACCACTGTCTCATCCAGGACCATGCCTAAACTTGGAAGATGGAACTCTGCCTTCATCTCACTGAGCGTTCCCTGCGATCAGCAGCTCCCAGCACTTCCTCCCTCCACTCACTGCAGATTCTGTGAGTTCAGCACACAGGTTTCAGGGAAGCTGTTCCATCAAGAATGATGTCAACACACTTTGGGGACTGAGATGATGGAGGTCGATAATGTCCCAGGACAAGTAGTTTTGATATGCTGGGTCGGTCCCTGATGGGTTTGGGGAAGCTGGAATCATCAAAGCATATCTAAGAGTTACACTGTGTTAGACACTAAAGTCTCCTGTTCTCTCTTCATTTCTCTTTTAAAAATTGATTTATTGAGCCAGACAGTGGCACACACCTTTAATCCCAGCACTCTGAAGGCAGAGATGTGCAGATCTCTGTGAGTTTGAGGCTAGCCTTGTCTACAGAGGAAGTTCCAGGACAGCCAGGACTACACAGAGAAACTCTGTTGTGAAAACAACAAGCAAACAAAGATTGATTTATTGTGTTTGTATGGGTGTTTTGCCTGCATGCAAGTCTGTGCATCACCTACCTGTCTGGTGACCCTAGAAGCCAGGGGACGGCATTAGATGCCATTGGACTGTAGTTATAGACAGCTGTGAGCTGCCATGTCGGTGCTGGGAATTGATGGTTCGTCTGGAAAAGCAGTGTGTGCTCTTAGCCACTGAGAGATCTCTCTAGTTCCCTTTGTTGTTGTTTATCTCTCTTTATTTCCACTCAAGCCTCTTTTTTTTTTTTCAGAAAAGGTCTTACTATGTAGCTCTGGCTGGCCTGAAAGTCATTATTATGTAGACCAGGCTAGCCTTAAATTCATATAGATTCACCTGCCTCTGCCTCTCAAGTGTTGCTGTTTGTTGATTGTTGGCTTAAACTATATTTGTGTGTGTATGTGTGTACTCACCCTTATGCAACAGTACATGAGTTGAGGTCAGGGGACAACTTTTGGGAGTGGGGAGGCACTGAATTCAGGTCACCAGGCTTGGCAACAAGCACTTTACCCACTGAGCTATCTTGGCAGCTCTCCACGCCTTCTCACCTTGTATCTGTTATTGGCTTCCAGATATGAGGGCAGCACCTGGTTTTCTGGACTAGGTTATCACTCTAGAAAATTAAACAAGTTAGACTCAGTGGCATAGCCTACAATCCCAGTGACTTAAGAGACTGAAGCAAGAGATAGCCTTGACTACAGAGTGAGTTAAAGGCCAGCCTGGGCTACAGAGTAAGCTAAAGGCCAGCCTGGGCTACAGAGTGAGCTAAAGGCCAGCCTGGGCTATAGAGTGAGCTAAAGGCCAGCCTGGTCTATAGAGTGAGCTAAAGGCCAGCCTGGGCAACCAAGTGAGATATTGTCTCTAAGCAGAAAGTCAAAAGAGGGGTTATGTCACACTTTAGTGGCAGAGTGCTTGCCTGGCACTCAGGATGACCTGGTCTTATTCCTACCCTAAAAAGTAAAGAGTTGTGAACAGGAAAGAAAAGGAAAGAGCAAAGAAGGAAGATCACAGTGCAAACTCGATTCTCTCAAAGGACTGTGCATGGGGCCACGAGCACTGCCCTCCGAGCTGCCCTAGAGTTGATGAGGACACCCCCATGGGACAGACGAGGCTGTGCAGATGGATGTGGAGGCAGTGTTGTTAGGGGTCCTGGTGGAGAGACTTTGAAGATTCCATATGGAGATATCAGGCTGAGATGATCTTCACCAAAGTGTGGGGCATCCTTCAGTTCTATGGGAAAGAGTGCTAGCTTGCTTGCTACCTATGGGCAGGATGGTGGAGAGTGGACCAGAGTGATAATAACCTAAGCCAATCATCTCTCAGTTGTTCTGGTCACACCCAGGAGGAGAGTTGTCCTTGGGAGTTGACATACCTTTAACATTCTCCAGCATCTCTGATCTCCCCTCAAGATGACAGGAAACACTTCTGGCTCAGTTCTCAGCTGGCCACAACGTCTGCCATAGTGCTGGATATATATCCATACATCCATAGGTATGCATGTATGCAAACACATAGCTATGCATAAACACATATGAAATAGTATGTCGTTATGTGTGATGGTGCTGCTTCATTCTATGTAAATACAGATGACACATCTCTTGTTCTTTTACAGAGTCTCTGTGGAGCCCAGGTTGGCTTCTGAGTCCAGATTTTCCTATCTTGGTCTCCTAAGCACTGAGATAACTAAGTATACCAGAGCACTGGGCTCACCTGAGACAGTTTTGTAATCTCTGGCTTAACTGAGCTTTCTTTCCCTCCACACCCCACTAAGACAGAATATCATACATCCTAGGTGGAAGGTAACCTTGATCCTCCTGCCTCTACCTCCTGGAAGCACAGGCCTGATCCACCAAGTCTAGTTTATCCAGTGCTGGGCCTGGATATCGAACCCAGGGCCTTGCACATGCTAGGCAAACACTCTACCTATTCAGCTACATCCACAACCTTTCATTTAAGTAAATTTATTGCAATAGTTAAATGAGTTAATTTAAGAAATACTTTTAAAAAATAGTGCAGTGTGCGTCCATACCTGGCTTAAAGCTCACGTGGAAGGTGGTTACTGTTGGGTGAAATGCAGGAACAAGTTCTAGCCAGTGTGAGCTATGTCTGAGGTCAGATTTCAAGGTCATAATCTAGAAAGTTCTAAAACTGGGGTCTGGACCCAAGTCCATCTGGGGATGAAATCAGCTTTGCTGTCTTTTTGGAGACAGTGATAAATTCGGAGTGAGCATGCAGCCACAGCCCCACCTCGAATCTCCTGCCCTTTCTCTGCCATTTTAACTTCCCGGCTGTAACTGTAATTTATTTGTATTCCCTTTGTAATTCCTACAGAGAAAAAAGAGCAAGTTTGCCCCCTAAGCTTAAGGGACCAAGAAATGAGTTCGGTAGCTACCTTTCTCATTGTGGGACCAAATCAACCCGACAAGATGTGACTTACAGGAGAAAGTGGTTGTTTTGGCTCAGTGTAGGAGCTGAAGTCCATTACAAGGAGAAAGGGCAGCTGGCGACCGAGGCGGCTGCAGTTCAGGGCTGACTGTTCACATCTTGGTGGACCAGGAGCCAGAGCCCGGCTGGGAACCTCAAGCTCTTACCCCCTCCCCCACCAACACCTCCCACAAGATCTACTTCTTCCAGAACCATTAATCCCTCACAAACGTTCCTAGCCCCTCAGATGAGCAACAGGAACTGGACCAAACTGTTCAAACCCATGAGCCCATGAGACACTTCATATTTAAACCATACCATTGAGTTCAGCCACTGTCACTGGGTTAAATAGTAAAAGGCTGACTTACGAACTACACTCAGAGAACATACTCGTAAACTGTGCTTTATTCTCTGCTGACTGGAAGCTGTCTCACCCACCCTATATTTATTTGTTTCTTTGAGACAAGGTCGTATTGTAGCCCGGTCTCCTCCTGCCTCTGCCACCTGACTGCTGGGGTTCTGGTGTACAGCACCGTGCCTGGTTTATGTGGTGCTGGGGGTAGAGCTCATGGCTTCCTGCATGCTAGGCAAGTGCTCTGCTCACTGAGCTACACCCCCAGGTCGCCTTGCCTGCATTTATGTTAAGTTTAACTCACAAATATCAGAGAGTTTTCACCTGTCTGGAGAGGCCGGAATGTGACCCCTGGCTGTGTGCTCGGCTGTGTTGACCCTCCAGTGGCTCTTTCTCTTGGGGGCCTATTAAAACTGGATGGCTTCTGATTATAACTTTATTTCAGCCTGAAGGAATCTTGGAATCATAATTTTAATAATTCCCAACTGACCAGCAATCTAAGTTACAAATTCCATTTTCCCCCAAAGGACAGTTGCTTCTGGGCGTAGTGTTCACATGAGGTCATCTTGCAGGGTGAGGAGTTTTCAGACAGAGGGAACAGCAGGGTCAGAGATCCCAAGATAAAATGACCCTCAGCATCTGAGGAGCTTCTTGGAGACAGAGGAACAAGACAGGGCAGGGTAGTGTCAGAGACAGGGCAAGAGAAAGAGGTCATGTGCTTCTCTGTGCTAAAGAATTTATTCTGCAAGAGACAGTAAGACCTCTGTGATGGTTTGTATATGCTTGGCCCAGGGAGTGGCACTATTAGAAGGAGTTGGTGTGTCACTGTGGGTGTGGGTTATAAGACCCTCATCCTAGCTGCCTGGAAGTCAGTCTTCCACAAGCAGCCTTCAGATGAAGATGTAGAACTCTCAGCTCCTCCTGCACCATGCCTGCCTGGATGCTGCCATGTCCCCACCTTGATGATACTGGACTGAACCTCTGAACCTGCAAGCCAGCCCCAATTAAATGTTGTCCTTTATAAGAGTTGCCTTGGTCATGGTGTCTGTTCACAGCAGAAAAACCCTAACTAAGACAACCTTTGTGCTGGAGAAAGACCTGTGCTGCCTGATGTTTCATGGTTACCTAGAAAGCTGAGCTGAAAACAGGGTGTTCTGAGTGTAAAATGTCCTTCACAGGCTCATGTGTTTGGATACTTAGTCCCCAGATGTGGGCTCTGTTCTTGGAGATTAAAGAGCCTTTCAGAGGTGGGGGTCTAGCTTGCAAACATAGCCTCTGGGGTGGCCTTTGAGAGGCACAGCCTGGCTCTGGTTAGAACCAGTTCTTTGTTTTGTGGTGGACTATGATGTGAGCAGGCTGTGGACACAGCCATTCATTCCCACCAGGAATTGGAACTTTTGACATCCTGAGCCAAAAGAAATCCTTCCTCAGTTAACATGATACTGTCATAACAGCAAGAAAACTCGGTAATTCATGGGTACAAAGAGGACGTCATGTGGGCCACGGAGCATGAGGCAAAGGTTGGGGGTTAAATGGAAGTGTCAGTGTGTTCAGGCTGACCCTCAGGAGGAAGGAGCTGCCATTTTCTCAAAGGAAGACCAAACAGGAGCTGAAGGGCTCAGTTCCCAGCACCCATGTCTACTGGCCTGCAACTCCAGCTCCAGGAGATCTGATGCCATCTTTTGGCCTCTTCAGTGCATTGCTCATGTGTGCATACACACACATGCATACACACGTGCGCGTGCGCTTGCGCACACACACACAGAGGGGATGGAGAGAGAGAGAGAGACACACACACAGAGGGGAGGGCGGGAGAGAGACACACACACACAGAGACGGGGAGAGGGAGAGAGAGAAAGAGAGAGAGAGAGAAAGAGAGAGAACAGTGGGGGTGGTCTGGTTTCTTTGGATGCTACACAATAACTCTTTGTTATTGACTATGTAGCAGGTAGTTTTGGCTACACTACTTTGAGTTCCAAGTCACAGGAGTCACAGGCGTGCTATCTTGGGTCTTCAGATGAATGATGCACACACATTAGCTCATTTTTAACCTGCTTTATTGGCTCTGTGGCTGGGCTCCTTTAAGCCTTCCATGGCAGAGTGTGCCCTTACTTTACTCCTAGCTCGACACCTCTAAATCTTCCCTCAGCTTGGTTGCCCGGTTACCTTCTGGGAAGCCCATTGGTCTTGCTGCCCAAGACACTGTCAGGCTGCCCTTCTGTGGGCAGCTTTCCCTTTCTGCCTACATTGTGGAAGATCTCCCCTGTAGCTCTGAGTCTGTTCTGTCTCCTCCCCACAAGTATCTTGATTCTTCTCCTCCTCTCTCCTAGCCTTCGGGAACCTGGAAGGCCTGCCTCTTTCTTTCCTCCCAGCCATTGGCCGCTGGCATCTTTACTGATTGATCAAGAGCCAACTGGGAGCAAGGACCTTCAGGGTCAGGAAACACAGATTCTTGATTAAACCAAAGCATCAGAATCACTCCTCTACAAACTATGACATCTGTTCTATTTTTAAAACTCATTTAGCCCAGGCTAGCCTCCAGTTCACTATGTAGTCAAAGAGAATCTTAAACTCCTCATCCTCCTGCCTCTGTCACCCAAGTTCTATGCCATCACACTCAATTTATGCAGTACTGGGGGGTGGAACCCAGAGCTTTGCAAACATGGGCGAGCATTCTGCCAGCTGAGCCATATCCTCAGGCCCGATTTGTCTTGAAACATCTTTAACATCTCACGAGACAATTGACACCTGCCCCACAGTCCTATAGGCCATTTGACAACATGAGCACCAGTGACAGTATGGCTTCCCCAGTGACAGCCTCACACCCTCATGCTCCCTCCATTCACACTTATTGACAGCAGAGGTGGCTCCTGGGCCAAGATGTTTGCCTTGGCTGTGATGGCCTTTTATGGGGATGGGTGCAAATAGCCAAGTCTCCCTGCAAAACTCTTTCTTAGGACCAACTTAGGAAAGAAGGCATTCACAAGAGTCTTTGTCTGTAACTGGGCCAATGGGACGTAGCTGGTGCAGATGGGAACAGGGCAACATCCCAGTACTGGATTTACACCTGATGGGGGGTATCTGTCCCAAACGTCTCCATCATCAATCACCTTTATCACTTCAGAAGTTCCACTCCACTCCAGCATGCAGCCATCCTTGAGAGGTCCAAGGGGCCTCCCCTTTTCTCTCCATCCTTGTTGCTCGCCTGTTTCTCAGTTGCCTTATATTTGAGAGATCAGCCTATCACCCTCTCTGCTTTGCATGGTTTCATGTAAATGTGCTGCTGAAAGGCGCATCCCAGAGGGGTTCTCTCTCTGTCTCTCTGTCTCTCTGTCTCTCTTTGTCTCTCTCTGTCTCTCTCTCTGTCTCTCTCTCTCTCTCTCTCTCTCACTTGCTCTTTCAATCTTTGTCGCCCCTCCAAGCACACCAGAGCCTCAATTTTTAATATAATCATATAAAAATCATCTAAGCAATGAACTTGATTTTTTAAAAAGTCAGGTAGGAATTAATTTTTCAAAATAATTGTCTAGGGGTGTTTTGCTTTCACAGGCTGTTTAAATATGTATTTTCCAGTGCGTCATAGCTTGAAGGGATGGTTTAAAATTAGTATATAAAATAGTCTCTGAATAAATCATAAAACCAGAACTCTGGGTAGTTAAGTTTGTTGACTTTTGGCTGCAAAATACCTCTTTGAGTATGAAATTCTAATGCATTGGTTACCTCTCCTGTTGCTATGACAAAGCACCTGCCATGGCAGCTTAGGGAAGGGATTATTTTGGCCAGAACCCACATCAAAAGCCAGATGCAGTAACGTGGCCCTGTGGTGCAATGAGAGGTTGAGACAGGAGAATCCCTCTCTGAAAACTGGCAAACCAGCTGGCCAGGAGTACACAGCAGTAAACAAGAGACCTTGTCTCAAACAACATGGAAGGTAAGGACCAACATTCTAGGTTGTCCTCTGACCTCCACACATGTTCACACTCACAAACATGGACACACACAACAGACTGGATTTGAGGTATTTTCATGGACATGATGAGCTCGCTTGGGGATGGGACCCAAGCTTAGACTTGGGATTTATTTATCCCATACACAAAGGCTGAGGGGAATCCCAGATGATATTTTAAATGAGTTTGTGTATGAAACAAAGTTTCTCAGTGTAGAGTTTCCCACTGTGGTGACATACCAGCATTAAGACGTCTTGGACCTGAAGGACTTGGGACTCGGGAGTTTGGGGTTAAGAACAGTCAGCCTGTTTGGATGTAGAGCCTCATATGGGCTTTCTTGTGCTTCTGTATATTGTCTTCCTAAAATAGACAAAGTTACACTGCTTAATTTATACTTATATATAAATTAAATCCCCTAAATTTACATGACCATATGCAAATTTAAAACATAAACCAATACTAAATTTAAATATAGTAAATATATTCATATTTTTAACTGAGTCTTCCTTTAAAATATCTAAACAGCTTTATCTATGTGTCATTACTTTATAAGTAGAGCCATCCTGTCTTAGTCAGGGTTTTACTGCTGTGAGGAGATACCATGACCAAGGCAACTCTTATAAGGACAACATTTAGTTGGGGCTGGCTTACAGGTTCAGAGGTTCAGTCCATTATCATCAAGGTGGGAGCATGGCAGCATCCAGGCAGGCATGGTGCAGATGGAGCTGAGAGTTCTACATCTTCATCTGGAGGCTGCTAGCAGAATACTGGCTTCCAGGCAGCTAGGATGAGGGTCTTAAAGCCCACACCCACAGTGACACACCTACTCCAAGGTCACACCTCCTAATAGTGCCACTTCCTGGCCCAAGCATATATAAACTATCACACATCCCTCACCATCTTCGGCTTCCTGGTTGCTGGCAATCTCCTCCTTGTTTGTCAGTCTTTAAAAAGACCATCATTCAGGCCAGGGAGCTGGCTCTGCTGGTAAAGTGCTCGCCTTGCAGCCACAGGCTCTGTGTTCTGTCTCTGAAGTCTGAAGTCTGAAGGTGGAGGGGAGGAATGCCAGGCATACTGTGCATAGAGGCATACACTGTTAACCCCAGCGCTCAGGAGACAAAGATAGGAAGATCCCTGTGAATTCCAGGCGAGCCTGTTCTACCAGTGATTCCACAGCAGCTTGGGCTGGGTAGTGAGAGCTCCTCTAAGAAAAAAGCCAGGCATTGTGCACCCAAAACCCCAGCACTGGGTAGGCTGAGACAGAAGGGTCCCTGGGCAATCTGGTCAGCCTGCCTAGCTTGAGTTCCAGGCCAGAGAGAGACACAGTCTCAAAAGATTTAAAAAAATAAAATAAAATAAAAGGACAGCACCTGAGATTCTCATCCCACCCGTGTTCATCCCAAGTACCCATGCGTACTTATGAGAACACACACACACTCCACAGTGATCAGTCTGAGTTTTAAGAACTGTCTTTTCTATGTTACTGACTTCTTCTCTATTTCATGGTTTATTTGTGTCTTCAAGCTCTTAACTCTCTCTATAGTATATGGGGTTGTTTATAGAAATTCTTGAACAATATGGTCACAACAATTAAATTTGTGTTTCTCATTTTACAAACACTTCTAAACTGTCTCTTGTCTCTTCTTGGGTTTCTGATTTTTTTTTCTTCTATAAGACAGTCTTACATCTCTAATCAGACAGAGTCTGTCTTCTTCGTGTGGCCTTTGCTTTTGGTTTTAGTGATTTGTTAGTTGTTTTGTGGTGTAAGATAGCTTTGGTGTGTAACCTAGTCTTACGCATGGGGTAAAAAAAGTCTTTGGGAGGGGCTGGAGAGATGGCTCAGTGGTAAGAGCACTAGCTGCTCTTCCAGAGGACCCAGGTTCAACTCCCAGCACCCACATGGCAGCTTATAACTGTCTATGACTCCCATTCCAGGGGATCTGACACCCTCACAGAGACATACGTGCAATCAACACACCAATACACATAAAATAAAAATAAATAAACCTTTTTTTTTAAGTCTTTGGGGCTGGAGAGATAGCTCAGCAGTTAACAACACGGATTGCTCTTCCAGAGGTCCTGGGTTCAATTCCCAGCAACCACATGGTGGCTCACAACCATCTGTAAAGAGATCCGATGCCCTCTTCTGGTGTCTGAAGAGAGCAACGGTGTACTCGCATACATAAAGTAAGTAAATAAATCTAAAAAACAGAAGTCTTTGGGGTAACCAAATTTTTCCTGGAGCTCCTGATCCTCCCGCCGCAGCCTTCCCAGGTGTGATGTACTATGACTAACCTATTGTCCTTTGTTTTCACATGCACTTCTTTTACTTTAAATTGTTTATTCTTATCATCATCATCATTATGTTTGTGTCTCAGTGCATGTGTGTAGGTCAGCGGACAACCTGTAGGATTCAGTTCTCCTCTCCAAGTCCTTGGTTCCGGAGATCTCCGTCAGGTCTTCTGTGGCCAGGCTTGGTGGCAAGTGCATCTTTTAACCCATTTATAATTTGTTTCTATGACCCATGGCAGGGAAGAATTAACCTTTCCCACTGAGCACCGATTCCTCAATTCTATATTTCCCACAGAGCAGAACAAATTTGTATGACTCCTTTGCACCTGGACCCCTGACCCGCTGCTTTGGTCTGGTTGGTCTTTCTGCCAACGCTTTCTCTTATTATCATAACTCAGCTGACAGCATGGACACCTGGCAAGGACCTGATACTCATCTTCAAGATGCCCTGTGCAGTCCGCTCCATCTTCAGAGCTGGCAAAGGCACCTGTCATCAGGCCTTACAAACGGGGTTCAGTTCCTGGCCCCCACCTGCTGCCGGAGAGAACTGACTCCTGTAGGTTGTTCTCTCACCTCTACATACCTGCCTTGGACTAGGTGTCTCTAGGTGAAACAAATTAACAAATAAAAACACGGCCAAAAATTCCTCTGGGCCCTTCCTCTACAGTACCCCACCTCCAACTCCTTTGGTGGAAGGCAGAAGGCAATGGTCTGGGACAGCATCCCCGTGTGCAAGGGGGAGGAAGGGCCTGACAGTAGCAGAGGGAAGAACACAACCTGGCCTCAGAAGCTGCAGTTCCAGCTGGTATGGCAGTCTCTGGGTCTGGTGAAGCCCAGCCCAGAGCAGGCACTTGCCTCCTTTCAGCCTGTAGGAGAACCCTTGACCATGTGCCAGGTTCAAGCAGGGCAAGCACAGCTTGTGTGTAACCGGGAGCTGGGCAGCAGGGAAGCCAGGCTCGGTTGTTGGCAAAGGAATAAGGCGCCTACATCTTTACTGCTGTAAGTATGTGAGGAGAGGGTTGGTGTTAGGCCAAGTGGTATAAGCCAGGAAGGCTTCTTGGGCATGCCCAGTGTGCCAAGCAGAACCTACTGCTCGGAGGGACCCTGAACATGGGCTGTGACTGCCACCTTGCAACCCGTGGCGGTTTTGTCTTTGAGTTTGCATTTCATGAGCCCGGTAGGATGGGAGAGTGGCACATGAGTGAGCTGTGGAGCCACAGCTCAGGAGTGGCCCCATGTCTCACCTTCCCACCTCCACCCCCATCCGGGATGGAGCCTCAGCCTCCGTCCCAGTACTAGACTCACAGAGAGCCTGCCTGGCTTTACTGACTCACCCCACCCAGCAGCCATTTGCCAGCACCTTCTGCCCAAGGCTCACCTAGCAGGCTCTCTACACCTGACACAGGTACCTGGTGCACAGCATCTCACCATGTACCATGGCATGCACCCTGCGCCTTCAACTATGCTGTGCTTTGACAGGTGGGCTGGAGGGGAGGAGACTTTTGTCTTCATTTTCTTGCTTGGCATGTGTGGGTCCTGCGTGTCTGAAGGCTTTCCACGAAGATCTTCAGCCCAGCCAGTGCGAGGGTTCAGGCCAAGGGGATTGAGTGCGAGCAGGGAGGTGGAATAGCCTTTGCTGCTGCCTAAACCCACTTCTCCCCGTCACCACCCAGTTGCTCTCAGGTGCTACGCCTTTTGCTGTGTGCTGAGCAGATCTCTTCCCAAGTGTTACAGCTCTTGTGACAGAAACTCTTGGACAATGGGATGGTTCTCACACACCTTTACTTCTCCCAGATAGGATTCTTATATACAGTTTTGTGGTGGGTTAGGGTCTGGCAGCAGGTAACTCCTATTGGCTTGGTCTGAGAGCTTGGAGATACCTCATCTACATGTGGAGAGCCTGAGGCACTGTTCCTACGTGACTGATGGCCATAGACCTCTCTGTGGGAGGGGCTGTGGAAGGCTGAAGCTAAGTGAGAGGAACCACGTGGCCCGAGAGCACCACCAAACTCCTACCATCCCTTTAGGGTCTCCGGGGTTCGAAGCAGGCTCAACTAGGTACCTTGCTGCCTCACACAGTCCACCGCCCCACAGACATGGACATTGCTCATGACAGTGGCAAAAGAGAAAACAGAGAATAGGTGGGCCACACTCCCCTGAGCCACAGGATGGGGCCCTGGACACCTCGAGACTGCACTACTTTGTGAGCTTTCCATCCATGACTCAAAGTAGCAAGGGAAGAGCCAATAATAAGTCCAGAGAGAGGAGACGAGGGTGCTTTCAATTCTATCTTTGCAGCAAGAACCCCAAGTTCCTGTTTGATACTGGCTCTCAAGCTGCTCAAACAGCCCTGGAAGAAACCCGTGGTTTTTAATGTAGATGGATGGATGCATGCATAGATGGACAGATGGATGGATGGATGGATGGATGGATGGATGGATGGATGGATAAACACAGGTCCAGAGATGGATAAGTGATGGATGGACATATGTATGAATAGATACACTGATACATAGATGGTTAGAGGATAATTGGGTGGATAAATGGATGAATACACACGAACATACATGGGTCAATGGCTGGTTGGATGATGGATAGATAGACACACAGATACATACATAGATGGATACATGGATGAGTAGGTGGATGAATAGATGAGTGTGTAGACCCACAGCTGCATGCATGCATGGATGATGGATGGAAGAAAGAGTGAATAGGTGGATAGATAAATGAATGGGTGAAATAGTAAATAATTGGGTAGATAGATAGATAGATAGATAGATAGATAGATAGACAGACAAATAGATAACTGGATAAATATATGGATGTACTGACAGACAAATAGATGATAGATGAGTGGATACTGGCATGTGTACGCATGTCTGTCTGTCTTGTGTATGTAGATCTGTCTACCTAGAGGACAGGAAGGCAGGAGCACCAGAATCACCCCAGACTCCCTTGGGTGCAGATCTTGGCTTCTAAAACTATTTTCCATTTAAAGGAGCAAAGCAGAGGCTTTTAATTCCAGGACAGTGGCAAGGAGGAGGAGGAGGAACAGATATGGGCAAGGAAGAAGGAAGTGCACAGAGAATGACAGGGCTGTGCCAAGCGGACACAGAAGTCAGCATGAAGATGTTCTCGGGCCACAGGGGACAAGCCAGACATCAGAAAATAATGAGGCTGGGCTGGAGAGATGGCTCAGCGGTTAGAACACTTGATGCTCTTGCACAAAGACCTGGGTTTAATTACCAGAAGCCACATCAGGCCTCTCACAGGCCTCTGACAAGCTGGACTTATAAGTCCTGCTCCAGGGGTCCGATGCTCTCTTCTGGCTTCTATAAGCCCCGCACAGAGGGCACACATATAGATCAAGTAGGCATGCATGGACACATGCACACACAGACACAAAATAAATAAATCTTTAAAAATGAGTGTAGTAAGGGTTTCTAGCCGTCAGCTAAAAGTATCAATGAGGTTGTTAACTGGAACTAGCTGGGAAGAAGGAGGCCCACCTAGCCTCAAAGCCTCAGCGCACGGAAGCCTTATTAGCTATGAAGGCAAGGGGGTAACTTGATCACGGGGAAGCCTGGCAGACACCACCTTCAATTAGGATCAGAGTTAATGTCACTCTAAAGGGGACAAATTAGAAACACATGTCAGAGGAGCACACCACAGACTCTGTGGTGTTCTTACCAAAGAGCCTTGCCTTAACCTAATCCTGAGAGAATGTCAGGTCATCTAAACAGGGACACTCCACAGACCCGGGACCCCTCAGAATCTCAGAAACACACTAGTGTGCACAGTGTTATATGTGCACATGTTAAACGTGCATTTTTTTTCTAAATAAATTTATATATATATAAATATGTTTTCTCGTTAGATGTGATGGCTCACACCTGTAATCTCTCAGCTCTCTATGGAGGCAGGATTGCTACAAGTTCCAGGATAGCCTGGGCTACTGAGTGAGCTATTGTCTTTAAAAACAAAGCTGAGGCAGTATAGGTGCTTGCCACCAAGCCTGGTGACCCGAGTCCAGTCCCTGGAGCCAGCACGGCAGGAAGACAAACAAAGCCAATTTCCAAAAGTTGTTTTTTGACCTCCATAGGTGTGTGTGTGTGTGTGTGTGTGTGTGTGTGTGTGTGTGTGTGTATGTTGGCATGCATGCACATGCATACATGTACATACACACACAAACACACACTTTGACCTCCATAGGTGTGTGTGTATGTTGGCATGCATGCACATGCATACATGTACACACACACACAAACACAAACACACACGTATGAAATAAATACAAGAAAATAATTTAATACAAAATTAAATTTTCTTTTAAATGGCAAGTTTTTTTCAGATCCTTTAACAAAGTTTTTCCAGACATTTCTCTGGATATGTATGTGTTCATGTGTGTATCTGTGTTATCTTTGAAACACACACTGTCACTCATATCATTCACTAAATTCTGTAGGTTACCCCCTCCTACACCCCCGCCTCAGCATGTAAGTTTCTTTAGCACTCTGACATGTGGGTTTGGGTCATCTGGTCACATCCCTTGGACAACCATTGGTTTTGTTTCTTGTTTGTACTACAACAGTACGTGAACGTGCTCCCTGGAGATGCTCTCTGAGTGTCCCCATCCAGATCTGGAAACAGAAATGGTGGCTTGTGTTTCCCTTGTTTTGCTCATGGTCCTAGAAATGGAACCCAGGACCTTGTACATAACAGGTAAACCCTGCTGTTGAACCACAACCCCATCTGTACATGACATTTTGAGAAAGTATTTTCTAATTTCCTGGTTAGTGGCATCACCAAATTTAAGCCTGCAAATACTGTTGACATATCATGAGAGAATTCACAATGCACAAGGCTCAATATCCTGACAACTTAATGGTTAGCGAGGCTAAGAGGACAGCTCTGTTCAGGAGCCTTTCTCCCTCAGTAATGGGGTGATACTAAGCACTTAGACACAGTCTTTTCCCCCAGTCTGGCACAGCTAGGCATGGCTGTTAAGTCCCAGCCAACAGGATTTTAGTAGAGGTGACATAATCAACTTCTATGCGATTGCTTTAAGCAAAGGATGTCCCACAGTTCCCGTTCCTCCTTCTGGCTTAATGAGCGATGTGGTGACTGCCATTACAGCAGCCACTGTAGACTACACTGTAGAAAGCTGAGGGACCCAGGACACAGATGGTCGTGAGGTCTCAAAATCACCATCAACTGTTTCTTCAGACTTTGATGTGAGGACAAAATAAAAAGTATTATTGGAAAGGCCAGTTTTCATAAGTGTCACACTGTCATATCAGCCAAACTGAGACACTAAGTGGCAAGGGAGGTCACTGAGTGTTGAGAGACAGGGTTTAGAAGAGGTAGTAGTTGGAAAGATGCCACAGATCTCTAAGGAGGAGCATGGGAATGGTGGGGCTGAGCAGCTGCCTGTCTTACAGATGGAGAAAGTGCTATTTCAGTGCCTCGGTTTCTGGTGTTGGGGAGTATGATGGTTGATCTTGGTTGTCGACACCGCTAGGAAGAGGAAAGCTCAGTTGAAAAACTGTCCCTATCAGGTTGGCTTCTGGTCATATCTGTGAGACATTTTCGTGGTTGCTAATTAGTGTGAACCGGCCTAGCCCACTGTGGGCGGCACCATCCCTAGGCATGTGAACCTGGGTGGTATATGAGACAAGCCAGAGGAAGCAAGTCTGTGAAGATAGATGGTCCTCCATGGTCTCTGCCTCCATTCCTGCCTCCAGGCTCCTGCTTGAGTTCCTACTTTGGTGTCCCTGGACTGTGACCTATAAGCCAAATAAACCCTTTCCTCTCCAACTTGCTTTTGGCCAGTGTTTTATCCCAACAATCAGAAACAAGCTGCGACAGAGGGATGGGCAGGAACATTTGTCCTTCTAAAGAAACTGAAGAGAAGGGGCTTCAAAACCAACTGGGATTTTGGTCAGGGTCTCACATCTGCTCTTGAACTAAGTATTTGTTGAGATTTTTTCCATTTGAAAAATTAAGTGATTCAATACTTTAGATTCGTCTCTAAGCCCCATGTACCATCGGGTCGTGAAAAGAACACCCTGTGTGTGTGGCTAATTCCTCCATGACAGTTGCCCGGGGAGGAGGCAGGAGGGATGGAGCGTCCATGATTAGTTCTAGTTTCTGCTGTCCCATCTGCCTGTGAGTGGTGAGACATCCACAACCCGTTTTTTCCCCATTGAGTTTTTCAAAGTTTCTATTTAAAATCTACTGTTCTACTGATACAGATAACTGATACAGACAACTCAACGAACTACAACTACCACGAGAGCCAGTGGCGAGCTGTGGAAATGGCTCTCGGTGATGCGTGTAAGCGTGAGGGCTGAATTCAGTTCTCCGCATGCGTCTAATAGCAGGTGCGTGCTGCGAGCATGTGCGTGCCCATGAGCATGTGCATGGGGTGGATATGAGATTTCCCCCTCTCTCATCACCTGCTTTATCCTCTAGACAGTCTCTTACTGAACCTCGAGACATGTTGGCTGCCGGCAAGCCTTCAGGATCGTCCCATCTTCCCATCTCTACCCTCCAGAGTCTTGTGTTGCAGGCTCACTCTGACAGGCCTGTCTTTTTTACATGAGTGTCAGGGGTTTGAACTCAGGCAGCAAACGCTCTTACTCACTGAGCCATCACCCCAACCCATGGTTCAAAATGTATGCCAATTTGGTCTTCAGTTGGGAGATGTATGTTCCTACGCTGGAGCTTTGGAAGTCTTGCTGTATGCATAGGGAGCCCCCTTTCTGGTCTTTCTGTCCAGACGTGTCTGTCTGTCCTTCCATAGCCTTTCAGCTTTTCAGTTTCAACTTTTGAAACAAAAACATTAAGTTTTGATATTTTCTTCCATGGTTTATATTTTCTTATTCTCTCTGTCTCTCTCTGTCTCTCTCTCTCTCTCTCTCTCTCTCTCTCTCTCTCTCTGTGCAGCCAGAGATCAAGTTTTAATAATCTTTCTACCCCAAGGTTACACTAATTTTTCTCCAGATTTAGCTTGGTTTTTGAACATCTTTGTAAGTCTGTCATCCATTAGGAACGTATTTTCATGTCTGGCGTGAGGTGGGAACATGTGTCCATCCATCCATCCATCCATCCTTCCTATCAGTGTCCAGCTTTCCTGTTAAGTACTTTTGGTGGATGAGGTTAGAGGCCTTGTTCTGAGAAGAGACTAAGCTGTCATCAGACTGTGACAGGGGTACATGGTACAGGCCTCAGGGATTCTGAAGAGGGATTGGCAGTCACCTGGGGTGGAACTCTCAAGACCACAGGGACATCTGTCATCCTGCCCAGAGGCAGAGGCCAGAGCAGGCCTCTGGAGCTCATTGAGATGAGCTAAGCCTGATGCCTGAGAACTGGAGGTCAGGTAGCAGATGGCTCTGGGCGGGGCAGCTCACAGCCTGAGGCTCATCTTCTCCCTTACACAAGCCTGGGACTGAGTGAGAACAGATCTAATAAGTACTGGCTTAGGCAGGAGCTACACTGGTCCACTTAGCTAAGAAGACTCTTCTTTGTGCTACACCACACCTCTATGTGAATGTCATCATCCCCAGGTCTCTAGACCTCTGGCTTGAGGCACTCCTGTGCTCTCCTCAGGGACTCAAAGTGTCTTCAGGAGTGCAGGATTGTTCAGAGTTGGGGGAGTGCTCAGTGAGTGGAGGGAGGGCTCAGTGAGTGGGAGGAGGGCTCAGTGAGTGGAGGGAGGGCTCAGAGAGTGGGGGGAGTGCTCAGTGAACTGGGGGAGCGGGTGTGCTTAGAGAATGAGGCACATGGGGTTGGGTCCTAAGCAGTCCATTTCATAGACACACCCCCACAGCTAGTTGGCTCCATTCAACGGTGAAGATGTTTCTTTGTGGCTAAACGCAAGAGAGAAGAATGCAAATGAAGACAGTGGAAATCTCGGAATTCTGACCAGAGAAAATGAAAGTAAAAGCTGCAAGTCTCTGAAGGAAGAGTCAAGGAGGAGGAAAAGAAGGGTAGAAATCTTTGAGGGTTAACGGGAGGAAGACAGCCTGCCCTGACCCGATGGAGAGAGCCTGCTGGGATTTATCTCACGAGACTCACTATTAGTGTAACAAAACTCCCAACGCAATCAATGTATAGAAAAAAAGGTTCACTGTACCTCATAGTTCTGGATTGGTTACATTTGGGGCCACTGGAGAACGCATCAAAACCGGAGTGAAGTGAATCCAGGCAGCAGAGACAGAAAGAGGAAGATCTGGGGGTTCCGCAAACCCCTTTGAGGGTGATCCCTGATAACCTACAGCCCTATCAGGCCCCGTCTCCTAAAGGCCACAAAATTCCAGTAATTCACTAATTTGCCATAGCTTCTTTCTTTCTTTCTTTCTTTCTTTCTTTCTTTCTTTCTTTCTTTTTTTTTTTTCAAGACAGGGTTTTCTCTGTATAGCCCTGGCTGTCCTGAAACTCACTCTGTAGACCAGGCTGGCCTCGAACTCAGAAATCCGCCTGCCTCTGCCTCCCAAGTGCTGGGATTACAGGCGTGTGCCACCACCGCCCGGCTTTTACCATAGTTTCTAACAGAAAAATTATGAAATATACTGTGTTGGCCCAACCCTCAAACTATCTCCTAACCTAGAAATGACACATTAAATGCTGCCTCAGTCCATTTGTTCTGATATCACAAAATACCAGACACTGGGTATTTTACATAAAGGAGAAACTTACCCCTCAGTGTTTAAAGGCTGGGGAGTTGAAGATCAAGGTTCAAAATCTGGTCTGCTCTCTGCCACCAAGATGGCGCCTCGCTGTTGTATCCTATGGTTGTCTTCATGGGCGAAAGGCAGAAGGCAAGAAGACTTATTTACACATGCCTTAGGCCGGTGGGTCTCAACCTTCCTAATGCTGTGAACACAGTTTTAACACAGTTCCTTATGTTGTGGTGACCCCCAACCATAAAATTATTTTTGCTGCTACTTCATAAAGCTGTGCCTTGTGTGGCTGGTGTGTGTTAGAAGCAGACAGGCTCTGGTGGCTGCTCACCGGAGGGTTGCTGGGAATGAAACAGGCCTGCATTTGCCTTCTTGAGTTTGGAAAACTTTGAGTCCCACCCCCACCCCACCCCACCCCACCCCACCTCCTGTGAGAAGGAGCCCAAGTGCCTTCCTGGTTTGTCGCTAGGTAGACCCAGGCTGGTTGGATCCTGCATGTCCAGGGATCTTTCTTTCCCGGCCTCCAGCCTCACACAGGACCACTGAGATTACAGATGTGTGTTCCCATGTCTGGCTTTATGTGGGTTCTGGGGATCCAAACTCAGCTCATCCCACGGCCCAGTAGGCACAGTCTTGCAAGCATCTCCCTAGGCCTCTTTTTTTCCCCTCCTGGTAAGGGAATTTTTTGTGTGTGTTCCAGCTGTGTGTAACAAGCCCCCTGGTCTGGTGTTGCAGCATGTTTCTGCATCTGTGAGGACCCCCGGGTCACCCTCCTTGATGAGTGTCAGCCAAAGGCCTGATTTGCCAAGCAGCTTGGTTTGTGGCTGTCATCTACACAGTGAACGGCTCTGAAATGATTACTTTTGATTTTGACACCGGAGAGCTTTTGGAGGTGTGGGGGCTCCTTCAAGGCCCTTCACAATTCCCACAGAGGGGAGGATGACGCAGGAGCCGGGACCTCAGTTCCTTTTCTTTGCGCATGTCCTTTTAAATCGGAGAAATGCCGATGTGACTGAGCACACTTTCCAGTTTGCATTGGCAGCCAGGAAGCTCACAGCTAATTCTCAGTTCTCTGCTGACAAGCACCCAAACCTCCCCGTGTACTGTGTGAAAACCTCACCCATGACTTCCTTTCCTTCCCAGTGTTTCGTGGCCACCTCCTTTTCTTAAATCTGCCGTCATTACTGCTGCCTCAGATTCTTTCTGAAAAGAATGAAAGTCTGTGAGAACCTTGAAAAATGGAGGGCTTTCTTCCCAGACGACATCTTGTGGGTGAGAAAGGAATGTGTGTGGAAATGGGGACTAGTTCTGCATTGAAAGTACACATGTGTGTTGTAGGATGTTCCTGTGTATAGGATATAAAGTATGCATGTGTGTGAGTGTGTGTGTGGGGTATAGGAAGTAGGATATGGAGTACATACATGTATGTAGGATGCACATGTATGTAAGATACAGTGTGCCCATGGTTTTCACAGTCCATCTGGTCTCCCATGTACACTGACTGGGAAGGGGCTGGGACACTGTTCCAAGGCACACATGTAAGGAAGGCATCCTAAGAGCCTGCCCGGTGGCCTAGCACTTGCTGATTAAAACTTGAGGCCAAAGGCTGGGGGATGGCTTCCAATCGGAGCTTCTCAAAGACTAGGATTCCCTCTGTGTTGATTGTAGAAATGACCCAGGAGCTTTGGAAAGTGCTAGTTCCCAGTCCTGTCCCCAGAGAGGCTGGGTTAATTGGCATGGGGTGGAGATTTAAAAGGTCCCCTGGAGATACTAATGGGTACCAGCCCTGAGACTGCTGCCCTGAGAGAAAGAGAAATGAAGCTAATAAACACCTGCCTCCAGTCTACACCTCAGGGGCTGATGACGCTGCAGGGAGATAACAGGCCATTCTGGTATGGGATACGTTAACTCACATTGAGTTATGAGATATCCAAGACTCCCTCACACAGTCCACAGAGAAAGGAACATTTCATATCCTGGTTCTGTGTGTGTGTGTGTGTATATACTTTGTTTATAGGTGTGTATATAATATATATGTATATAATATCAGTGTGTATGTATATAGCATATGTGTATTTAGTATATATGTGTATATAGCATGTGTGTATGAGTATATGGTGTGTGTATATATAGTACATGTGTGCATTGTTTATGTGTGTATATAATATGTATATTGTGTACATAGTATATGTATGGTATATGTGTGCATGTGTGTATGTTTATATATAGTATATGTGTTATATAGCATATGTATGTATACAGTCTATGTGTATATATGGTATATGTGTTCATGTGTATTGATATGTATGTGTAGTGTATATATGTATATGTCTGTATTGTGTAAATATATGTGTGCATGTATATAGTGTATGATTTGTCCATGGTCTATGCGTGCATATGTGTATGTAGTTTTGTATATAGCATGTGCTTTTACATATAGCATATGTGTATGTGTCTACATATGCAGGTGACTAGTAAAATGGAGTAACATTTGCATAGAGTCTTGGACACCCCATCATGCCCTATGAAATCTAGATTATTTGAGCACCCAATGTGATCAGAAGAGATGGAAATCATTGCTGTGTTGTATTTCTTGGGGAATCATGACAAGAAAAAAGTGTCTGAGCCTGAGGCTGGGGACATACAACTGCCTGCTGTGACACCAGGTGTTCCGTCCTCGCACCACAAGTGGAAATGTGTGTACAGATGAAATCCTTTTTCTCCGAATGCTTTCACTCTGGGATTGCTTGAATCTGGGAGTGTGAGACCTGCACTCAACATGCTGGTTCATGTGATATGTCCTATTCCAGCCTATCCTCATCTAACTGTGGTATGCATGTATGTGTGTGCACGTGTGTGCACGTGTGTGCATGTGTGTGCACATGTGCATGTGTATGCCAGAGTTTAACGGTGAATGACACATTCAATCACTCTCTACCTTATTTTTAGGAGAGAGACATCTCCCACTGAACCTGGGGCTCATTGATCAGGCTAGGCTGCCTGACAAGTGAGCCTCAGGGATCCTCCTGTCCCTGCTTCTCCAGCTCTGGAATTACATGCATGAGCAGCCCATGGTGCCCAGTTATTGACCAGGATGCTGGGGACCCAGACTCACTCCTTATGCTGTCACTGTAGCACGTCACCAGCTGAGCCCCAGTCCCAGCCCTTCACTCTGGGTTTTTTTCAAAACAAAAACCTTTAAAACAAAACATTTTTGGTTTTTGTTTGTTTGTTTATAAGAAAACAAAGCAAGGTTCAGGGGCCAAGACAAAGCCCTGTTAGGGGAACCGAGACTCTCAAGGGAGGACATGGCTGTGCTTTCTGAGAGGACCCCGTGGGGAAGGTAATGTGCGAAACATGGCTGGGGGCAGCCACAGCCTCGGCAGGAGGTGCTTTGGTGGTGTGAGCTTCAAGCATTCACACACTAATAACACATAACAAGAGTCTCGCCTCTGAGCTCTGGATGAGAGATTCAAGACCAAGAGCAGATGTCCATTCTGATTCTAAAAGGCAGAAGAGTCGTTGTGATGCCTGGAGATACCCAGTCCCTCCTCACTGAGTGGGAACAGTCATGCCAACTGTAGGTATCTTCTCTGGTACGGTGTCTGTGGAGGAAGGAAATAAAATAAGACTGAAGATGGAGCCAGGAATGCCAGGGCCTGACCCATCTACAGTTTGGGGCCCCTTTTAAAGAATTACCCTAAGTGCAAAATTAGACACATAGGTGAATATTCCTCTAAATTAAGGAAAGAATTCACAACTGGTTCTGATTTGATTTTATTTTTGTGCATGAGTGTTCTGCCTGCACGTATGTCTGTGTACAATGTGCAGGCCTGGTTAGGACAGTTATTAGCTGCCATGTGAGTGCTGAGAACTTAACCAGGGTCTTCTGCAAGAGTAACAGGACCCTTCACTGCAGAGCCCCTAATTTTATTTTCAGGGGGGCGGGGCGGAGTTGCGCATGTGGGTGCAGTGCCTACAGAGGCCAGCAGAGGGCGTCAGATCCTCTAGAGCGGCAGCTTCTGGAACAAGAAAGTCAAGAGTTCAGAGTCACCTAATCTATACCGAGCATGGCTAGAAGCCAAAAGAAGCTGGTGTTTGTAAACTTGGAATAGATCTTTCACCACTGGAGTCCAGCTGAAGCCCATTTCTAGCTTTCCATCAGGGACTCATAAGGGGCCCAAAGCCTGACTTGGTGGAGACACCTGACGTCCCAGGTATCTGAGCAGCAACAGTAGTAATCTGAAGCCAGCTGAGCCCCTATATGGAGTCACTGGGGCTGGGGTTTAGAACAGCCATTAAAGTGCCACGGTAGCAGGAGGACTTGAGTTCAGATCCCCAGTAGCTACAGAAAATGCTACTTAAGGCAATAGAGGCAGAGGCAGAGGCAGAGGCAGAGGCAGAGGCAGAGGCAGAGGCAGAGGCAGAGGCAGAGGCAGAGGCAGAGGCAGAGGCAGAGGCAGAGGCAGAGGCAGAGGCAGAGGCAGAGGCAGAGGCAGAGGCAGAGGCAGAGGCAGAGGCAGAGGCAGAGGCAGAGGCAGAGGCAGAGGCAGAGGCAGAGGCAGAGGCAGAGGCAGAGGCAGAGGCAGAGGCAGAGGCAGAGGCAGAGGCAGAGGCAGAGGCAGAGGCAGAGGCAGAGGCAGAGGCAGAGGCAGAGGCAGAGGCAGAGGCAGAGGCAGAGGCAGAGGCAGAGGCAGAGGCAGAGGCAGAGGCAGGAGGATCCCTGGAGTGTGCGGACCAGCCACTCTGGCTGAATTGAAACCCTCCATCTTCAGAGAGAGAGAAAGAGAGGGAGAGAGGGAGAGAGGGAGAGAGGGAGAGAGGGAGAGAGGGAGAGAGAGAGAGAGAGAGAGAGAGAGAGAGAGAGAGAGAGAGAGAGAGAAACTACTGACAGTTGACCTCTGGCCTGATACACACACTCACCCTCACCCTCACACTTTCCTGTAATTGAGGTGACACCTCAGAAACCTCTTCCTGGACTGCTCTGCTCTGCTGCCCCACCACCCACAAGCCCCTCTTTTCCCCTCTTCAGTATTTACAACTTTCTCCAGCTGCCCTTCCCTGAATTCTTTGTTCGTGATTCCCACTCTTAGCGTGGATGCAAAGTTCCAGGACGACAGAAAACGAGTTGGTCTTGTTCTAGTGAAGCAGTTGACCCGGCACGGACAGTGGAGTGGATGGATGGATGGATGCATAGATAGATGGACGGACGGATGGATGAGGGGTGGGTGGATGATGGATGGATGAATGCCTGTGTGCTGTCCCCGTCTGCGCTGCTGACTCTCTGGGGCCGCGCCTGGCCGCGGTGAGGACGCTGCGGGGCCGGGAGGCGGCGTGGGCGTCGCCGCAGGGAGGAGGCCGGCGCGTCCCTCCTCCGGGAGCGCAGCGGCGGCAGCGAGAGCAGCGCGCACTGCAGGGCCGAGTCCCCGCCCGGAGCCAGCGCCGCGCCCCGCGGCCCCCACGCACGGCGCGGCCCGGCGGGGGCGCAGGAGACCCGCGGCCCGGACAGGGTGCCGGTCCCCCGCACAGGAGGCCGCCGCAGCCCAGCGACATTCGCTCCGCGTGCCATCCCCGGGCCCGGCCCGCTCGGGACACCTCTGCACTGCGCGGGTGAGTACCGCGCTCGGGGACGCGGGGCGGGATCGCGCCTCCCGGGGACCCCGTAGACACTAAAGGAGTGGAGACCCGGCCGCCGAAGGCAGAGCTAGTCTCGAGAGCCCTTTGGGTCTCAGGGCCTCAGTTTCCCCCTCGTGTTCCAGGTGAGGGGGGTGCGGGGCGCAGTGACTGAAGTTGGCAACTCCAGTGCGCCGGACAAGTGCAGGACGCGACCGGGTCTCTACGTTGGTTAGTTGCCTGGCCTCGAAGGAGACTCGGATTCTACCCCCAAAAATCCCAGAGACAAGCTGATGCCCGAGGCTGGGCTGGTGGGGTGGTCGAGGAGCGGGGCAACCCGCTGGAACTTGGGGCCCGTGGCCCAGCCTCCCCCTACGCCGATTTTCTTTTGAAAAGTCTGTACTATCTTGAAGCCCTCACTGGTCCAGCTCAGGGATTTCACATTGGAGCTGAAACTTAACACAACTTTCCATCAAGGCGCTTAGACTGGATTTCGTAGAAAGGGGAGAGCGCGCAGACTGGAGTTACTTTAGCTAAGGCAGCTGTGGACTGGCCCTAGCTGCTTCAGTGCATTTCAAACAGCTCTCAAGCTCAAGGAGATTAAGGAAGCATGAGTGACTGGGAGAAGTATCCCATCGCTAAAGCCTCAAAGTGCTTTGCTCGGCAGTTAAATTCGAGATTTTCATGCAAGGTTCATACGGCCCCCAAAGCCATCCCAGGGCTCAGACTTGACAGCCCTCGCTCCTTGCCTGCGGAAAAAGCAAGGCAGACGCTACCGCCTATCCCTCCTCCCTCTTCCCGCCACCATCCGAAATGCTTCATAACTTTTAACGACTTTAAGAATATGTAATATATAAGCGATGTTATATATATTAATATGTCATGCGAGGTATAGAAATCACTCCTGGTGGGAAGGTTTAACGAAGTGAGGGAAAGTACTAGGATTTACAAACACCAGGGAAGCATTTGAATTATGTCTGAGTCAAGGAGCTCCTGCCCCGAGGAAACTATAACTGGGGACAGTGGTTGTATTTGAAGCCGATTCTATTAATTCCACAAGCCCTTGATGAAAGACTTTTATATGACCAGAGCATGGGTCAACGTAGGAGAGACACCAGCCCTCGTAGGTGTGTTAGACCCCAACATACACAGTTGTTCATGGGGACCAAGGCTGGGACTTCTCAAAATAATCCTTCTCAAAGGATCATTCTTCAGTTTTACTCAAGAAATGCCCTCCCCTTCCCGCTTCTCTCCAGGATCCGTAAGCCCCTTAAGCCTAATATTTCCCTGTCTTTAGACATCTTCAGACTGGGGAAGGTTAATGAGCTATTTATGTGAGAAATGATAATGTTTTGAATCTTGTTTGTGACTGAGTATAATAATGAGTTGGAATTTGAAACTTGAAAATTTGCAGTTGTAGGGAAAAAAACCGATGTGTGGATAGATCTAAGAGGATCTGAGGTGGGGTGTGTGTGTGTTAAACTAGTTTTTCGGTCCCTATGCCCCTTGTATGTTAGTTCACAACTCGATAAACTGTTTTATCTTCAAAGAATTGCTGCTATTTTCTTCCCGTGACTTGGAGCGCTTGTGTAAAGCTGCACCCAAGTATATAAAAATAACTCATAAACACATAAATTGTTTTCCTAGTGTCAGATAACTAAACAATGTGAAGTAAAAATTTAAAGATGCGTGCCTTGATTGCCATAAATATATTTAAGCACTGTTTTAAATGACTTAAGTTCTGGCATCTTTTTGTGGCTGTTGTGTTGGGTTAAACATACCATAAAGAGACATGATTTGCTGACCTGTTACAGGATTAGCATTTGGGGTGGGGGACCACCCATAGCACTGTGCCTCCAAAATGCCGAAGCCTGCCGCTTTAAATCGTGTGTAAGAGATTTTGAGTCTTGTTCCAGATGGATAAATTGATAAAATGCTAGCTGCTGTGGAGAGTGGAAAAGCCCACAGTAAAACGTGTCTGCGGCGTAGCCGGCCACTTTCAGAATTGGGTTGAATACGCTGTGGAGACTCTGGCAGTTTGAAAAATCATATACATAGTCCAGGCACGTCCACTTAAGATGTCTTTTGGTTCCCCCAAGACAAGATGACTCCATCCTTCACAAAGAAGAAACCATTTCCTTATTTTTTCAGCTATTTTCCCAAAGATAATTTGTGTCGGGAGCAGGAGACCAAAACTAAGCAGCCAGGCGTCCAACTGTCACCAGCTCGAGCCAGGCTCAGGATGAGAACTCTCTCTCTCTGACCCCACCACCATCACCAGATGTGTGTAGGGTGTCCTCAGCTGCGATGCCCCTTTTGAAGCTCATTAAGTCAGCAATAAACTTGTCGTATAGTAAAAGCACAGGCTTTCACTGAGAGCGAGTGGAGTTCCGGGGTGGCCCACAACAGATGCCTTTCTGGGCAGAGAGACAGGCAATAGCTGTCAGAAAAGGAAGGGAAGGAAGAGGTCTTGCTCAGCTGGGTCAGCTGCTGAAGCCCCTGCATCTAAGAGAATGGTTGGGAGCTGGAGTTGAGGCAGGGGCTGGTCCTTGCTGGGCAGGCCTTCTGCCCATGATGGATGCTCAGTCTAGCTTTCAGGCAGTGTCCAAAGCCCTGAGGCATGTGTGTGTGTGTGGTGTGGTGTGTCTGTGTGCAAAGGCTGGGATAAAGGACCTGCTTCCTGTCACGTGGTCAGGGATACATTTACCTGCCTCTCACCTGGGCACCAGATACAAAAGGGAGACTGTGGGCCCTGACAGAAATTCCTTAAGAGAGAGAATTTCCTTCCCAGAGGCTTTTGAAGGGGGAGGATTGCTTAGTTTCGTGGGTCCCCTGATCTTGAGGTTTCGGGAAGAGGGGCTGAGAGTCACTCCTAGAAGCCACACTTTCTGCCTGTCACCAAGACTGAGTGAGTTCTGCGGTGGGCAGGAAACATTTTTCTTGCTATTTGTTCTGAATAAGGAGTTGAAGGCGTTTGCCCAGAAGGAACCCTTTACAGAGGCTTAACCCTCGAGTTGAGAAAACATGGCTTGTTGACAGAACACACACACTCTCTCATTCCTCCGTCAGTCCCAACACTCTTCCTGATTCCAGACTCAGTCTCTGTGAGCACTCCACTTCCTCCTCTGCATCCGTGGCCATTCAAGAGTTCCAAACACACCACACACACACACACCACACACACACACACACACACACACAAAGAAACTTCTGGTGGGACAACAATTGGTGGAGAATTTGCCGGTGACAGTACTGGCCTAATGGTGTTTGCCTAACACCTTCTAATCCAGGGAGGGTAAATCCTCCATGGAGATAATGCTTGAAATGACAACTGGTGGCTACAGATTGGCTTGGCTCACCATAGTTGACCCGCAGAAGCCACTCTCTGTAGCTGTTATTCAGGGCTAGGAAATACCTGCCTGAGCTGAAGGAAGGTGTGTGTGTGTGTGTGTGTGTGTGTGTGTGTGTGTGTGTGTTCTCTGTTCTTTTTCTTCTTGCTTTCACGGCAGTGAATATTAGTGCCATTTTTCTCATTTATAGACCACATTTAAGACTCTCTTACAGAAACACACATTGTTAAAAACAAACAAACGAACACCCAGTCACCACACATCCGGGACTTAAATGCAGAGGACAACCGTCACCTCATCTCATCCATCTTTCTGGCATCTCTTCACTGAGTCCTCTGAGTGTTATTATTAAGAGCTCAGCCTCGTGAGGGAGGAAACTGAGTCACTGAGCACATGACTCACACAGGCCACAGATGAAACCCAAGCCCTCCGTTCCCCGTGAGTGCCTCACCCCTGTCCTTCGAAATCCCTTCTCTCCCTGCCCTTGGAGGGAGACGCTCAGTTTGGATGATTCTGAACATACACAGAACAAGTGATCTTCTGAAGCTGCCCTGGTTACTTTTTTGTTTCTTCCTCTTCCTCTCCTTCTTCTTCCTCCTCTACCTCCTTCTCCTCCTTTCCCTCCTCCTTTGTTTTTGGTTTTGTTTTGTTTGTTTGGGTTTTTTTCCTGTTGTTTTAAATAGAAGAGAACCATTTTTGGTATTTAGAAAACAAGAATAGAAAACCTCGGCATTTGTGTTCAGCACTTTGGGCCTGGTTCTGTCAAGGAGAATGGCTGTTTATTTACGAGGGCTAATTTAATTTGTCCCTTTTATATTAACACCGGCCAGTTGTGTTCCTAAAAAGAGTCAATAAATTTACCGGCAGAAGGAAGGCCCTAGACTTTACGGTAGGCACAGCTTGGGTCAGCTTTACCGGAAGGCGCTGTATTGTATTGCTACGGGTGGGTGCTGGCCTGGAGCTCAATTATAAACATTTGGAGGACAAAGTAATTTGGAACAGGTGGTCTCGAGAGTCGGGTAACAGGAGCGGTTCGTCTTGACCACTTAGAATGTCAAGGGATGCCATCAGTGCCCCAAATGTGGGGACAGGAGGGCTTGTGGTCAGTAGGGCCTGAGGGGTGCAGCCTTGTGAGGAAAGCAGAGGGGGTGTAAGGAACACAGGGCCTCAGCCCACCTATCCTACTGAAAACAGGGCAACAGCCTCCTGCTCACTCCCTTCTTGAAATTATATCGCTCTTCCAACGCAGATGTGCCGGCTCCCGGTGTTTTGATATGTGAATTTGTGCTTTCCAATCTACGCCGAAATTTAAAACAGGAATGTCAGTGTAAGATAGCGCCAACTTAAACATCTTTTAAAATGTGTGAAGAATTTAACAGAGGTTAGGAGCTATTCTGTCATCCACCATTCGTAGTGTGTCGTGCCTGTACCATAAACCGTGTGTGATGTCAACAGCGTCCAACTTTCCCCTTCTGTCTGGATGGATATCCAGTAAAATTAACTTTTAAAAGTCTGTGGATTCTCAGACTGTGTAACCGAGACAAGCACGTATTTGCTGGTGTTCAGTCATTCGGGGAGCAGACAGCTCTTAGGGAATTATAATTGGAAGAGAAATGATAAAAAAAATCAACCCCTCCTTCCCTCGAAGACTGAGGTTCTGGACTCCTATGTGTGCAGGAACACACTTCTTGAGTCCTCTACAGTGGGGCTCCTGTCATTTCTCCGCCCATCTCCTAAGCAGCGTTTTTTTCAGACCTGGAATATACCATGCCTTAGCCAGTAGACATTTTAATTTTGTAAAGAAAAATTAAATGGCAGAGACGGCCGCATCTGTTCCGACCATTATTGTCCCTGCAACGTGAATACTTTGGGTTTCAGGGTACGGCGTGGGTTTGCCAAGAAAGAAAAATCACAGCAGGAAACTATGTGAAAACATACACACTTCTGTTTAAGAAATGGGGAAAACACAGGCAGATTCTGCACTGTAATTGCTTTAACGTGAGTTTTAAATGTCATTGTTCGACTTAGGTCAAAAAAAAAAAAAAAAAAAAAAGAAAAAAAAAGTCTCTCTTAGCCAATTCTCGGGGAGGTGGTTAACAGATCTCAAACTTTTAAGAGGCTCTGAGAGACAGCGCCTTTCAGGTGCAAACACTCCATAGTTTGGGGGTTGTACAGGCCTTTAAATTTTTAAAGAGGGTTACTTAGATATCGATTTTATTTTCTTGACCCAAATGAGAAAACATGAGGAATTCTCCATAGCTTTTTACAGGCTGCTAGGATGAGAAGAGAAGCCAAACCAACATGTATTAGGTCATGGGCTTGAAGTGCATACATAAGCCACCGAAGGTCACCAAAACAGGGCAAAACCACCGGCACTCGCTCCCCGGCCAAGTCCGAATTCCTGCCTGTTAGACGAGTTTGGTTGAATTGGACACAGAAAGGGATGGGGGTTGGGGGGGGGCCTTCTGCTCTTGACTTGGTCTGTGTTCTCCGAGGAACAGCAAAGACATCCTGTGGTAAAAGGAGACAGAGTCTGGAATGGCGGTCTCCTCTGGAACTTTTTCACTGTTCTAGAGAAAAATTGGGTTTGGGGCCCATCTGTTACCACTGATAACTCCTCTG